>NC_034200.2:23996340-24596340 GCF_002021735.2 Oncorhynchus kisutch
GTGAGAGGTGAACGTATAGTTGGGATTTTATTTTTGTTTTACCTCTTGTTCGAGGTCGCGCCGTGCTTCTTTGGCATCGGCCAGACAATGTGTTTGTTATTTTTATTTTTCCTTTTTTTTCTCTCCTGTTTGTACATGCCTGTTAAATGTGGGTTGATGGGGGGGGTAAGTGTTGGGGAAATTAGGGGAACAGGGTGGGAAGTAAAGGTGCTTGCAGGGGGGGAGGGGTGGGTTGGATACTGCTCGGGTGTGGGTGCTACATATGCTGATCGTGATGGTTTGGTGCGCTTTCTTACCTTTTTATCAAGTTACATGGTATGCAGGCCACCATAGGAACTACAAACGAGAGGAGGGCGGGGCTTACATTCACTTCCTGGAATGTCAAGGGTTTAAACGAACCAATTAAGAGGGGCAAGGTCCTAGCCCACTTGAAAGCACTCTCGTCTGATATTATATTTTTGCAAGAAACCCATCTGAAGAATAACTCTCATAGCAGACTTAAGTGTAGGTGGGTGGGGCAAGTGTATCACTCTAACTTCTCTGCCAAGACGAGAGGCACAGCGATTCTGGTACGGAAAGGAATTCCCTTTCTACATAAAACCACTATTGCGGATAAAGAGGGTCGGTATGTGATCGCAATAGGAGAAATCCACTCTACCTCAGTAACGCTACTAAATATCTATGGGCCAAACATTGACAACCCCTCTTTTTTCAAAAGAGTCCTTGCCCTGATTCCAGATATCTCTCATACTAACCTGGTCATTGGAGGGGACCTTAACTGTGTGCTAGACCAATATTTGGATAGATCCTCTACCCGGCGAACCCCTACCTCCTATTCAAGCGAATTCTTGAATACCTACATAAAAAATTCGAACTTATTTGATATATGGAGGATCGCTAACCCTACGGGTAGGGAATACTCCTTTTACTCTCATGTTCACAAGGTTTACACTCGAATTGACTACTTTTTGTTGGATGCTAGACTACTCCCCTATACCTGTAATGTGAGGTATCATGATATTATAATCTCGGACCACAGTCCACTCACCTTCTCCCTGAGATTGGGTGACATTGTACCAAACGAGAGGGTCTGGAGGTTGAATCCTCAGCTCCTCACAGAACCAACATTCTGTGAATATCTTAAAGACCAAATTACATTTTTCTTTGATACCAACGACAACACAGAGACCTCCCCAGCATTATTGTGGGAAACACTGAAGGCTTATCTGAGAGGCTGTATCATCTCCTTTCAGGCTGCCAGGAGTAGGCAAAACAGAGGAAAACTGGAAGAACTGGAGGGACAAATTCACTTACTGGATAGGGAGAATGCTAGCCACCCATCTATGGAGAAACATAAACAAATTACCTCTTTAAAATTTGAATATAATCAGATTCTCTCAGCTAAAATTGCTAAATCTTTTCTCTATGCCAAGCAAAAATATTTTGAGTTTGGTGACAAACCACACAAATTACTCGCCAGACAACTTCGAAAAAATGTGAGTGACCGAATGATTCACAGGGTTAAATCTGCATCTGGGGAATTACTCTCTTCCCCCAAAGACATCAATGACAGATTCCGGCAGTTTTATGAGACTCTATATACATCTAAAGCGGATCCTAACCCCTTAATTATTCAAACATTTTTGGAGGACTGTAATCTTCCTGCCCTGAACCAGGAAGATTCTAACTTCCTGAATAAGGAAATATCTCTTGATGAAATTCGAGAAACAATTAAATCTCTAAAGAGTGGCAAGACCCCGGGCCCAGATGGATACCCTGGTGAATTCTATAAAACATTCAGCAACATGCTCTCTCCCTACCTGCACAAAATGTTGGTTCAGGCCAATGAGGATGGAGCTCTCCCTTCTACTTTGGACGAAGCATTCATTACAGTTATACATAAGAAGGGTAAAGATCCAGAAGAGGTAGGGTCATACAGACCAATATCTCTCCTTAATACAGACCAAAAGATTTGAGCAAAAACTCTGGCTAACAGGCTTAGCACTTTAATTGGCAAATTGGTCCATTCGGATCAGACCGGCTTTATCCCTAACAGAAACTCATTCTTCAATCTCAGGCGCCTCTTCAATATTATGTATTCTCAGAGGTTACCCAACGTGGACCTTGCCGTCATATCTCTTGACGCCGAAAAGGCCTTTGACCAAGTTGAGTGGCCCTATCTATTCAAGGTCCTACAGAAATGTAATATTGGCGATAGGTTCATAAATTGGATCCAGCTTTTATATAGGAACCCCTGTGCCAGAATACTCACTAACCAATCATTGTCGCCCCGATTTAACCTCAACAGGGGGACGAGGCAGGGTTGTGCGCTGTCGCCTATGCTCTTCGCCCTAATTATCGAACCGCTCGCTCAGACGATCAGATCTCATGCAGCAATACATGGCTATAATACTAAAGACACTCTAAATAAGATCTCCCTATACGCTGATGACATCCTCCTCTATGTAACACAACCCCAGGCTAGTATCCCAGCTATTCTTGATGTGATCAATTTGTTTGGTACCTTCTCGGGATACAGAATAAATTGGAACAAGAGTGAATTAATGCCCATACGGTCGCAAAATACCTCCTGGCTAGAACATCTCCCATTTAAGTTACCTTAAGTTTACCTACCTAGGAATTGTAGTTACCAAACAATACTCCTTACTATTTAAAGAGAATTTCCCCTCTCTGATACAAAAACTCAAAGCAAACATACTATTTTGGAGAACTCTCCCAATTTCTTTGCTCGGAAGATTTAATGCCATTAAAATGGTCTTCCTCCCACAACTGCTCTACCTATATCAGAACATCCCAGTATTCATACCTAAATCCTTTCATAAACAACTGGACTCAATTATCAATCCTTTCATCTGGGATTATAAAACACACAGGATAGGTAAAAAACACCTCTGTAAATCCAAGATGGAAGGAGGATTGTCTCTCCCAAATTTTATATTTTATTACTGGGCCGCTAACCTCCGCGTTGTTACGTTTCTGTTGGATGACGTACTTCCGGCATCCAGCTGGCTTAGTATGGAACGTGAGGAGTGTCACCCCTTCTCTATTGGCGCTGTGATTTTGTCGCCTGTCAATCTGGAGATGTCACTTTATTGTAACAATCCTATTATACATAGCACAGTCCGAATCTGGAAGCAAATTAAAGTCCACTTTGAGCTTAGACCAATGTCATTCATGCTCCCTGTCGCCAGGAATCCCTCCTTTGCCCCTTCTTTGAGCGATGGGGAGAGTTGGGGATAAGTACCATAGGGGATTTATACATAGAAGGGACCTTTGCTTCCTTTGAGTTGCTGAGGGAAACTTATAATCTTCCCAGAAGTAATTTTTTCAGATACCTACAAATTAGAGACTACGTTAGAAAACACCTCCCAACATTTGAGAATGCTAAACCTTCCATGTTTGACGGATGCATAAAAATATGCCCCACCTCAGATAAACTGATATCGCGTCTATATGATGCTTTTCAATCTGTTAGCACACCTTCTACTGATGCCATCAAGGCAAAATGGGAGGAAGAACTAGGGACTGACATCTCGGTGGCAGACTGGGAAGAGAGCTTGGAGTATATCCACACATGCTCCATTAATTCCAGACATCGTCTCATACAATTCAAGATATTACACAGATTACACTATTCCAAAACTAAACTGCATAGGATATTTCCTGACACATCCCCTACGTGTGATAAATGTCAGGCTACGCAGGGTACACTACTCCACTGCTTTGCCCTATGCTCTAGCTTGCATGGTTATTGGTGTGGAATTTTTGGGATCCTCTCTGAAGTTTTGGAGACTTCAATAGATCCAGATCCGCTTCTGATAATCCTGGGAGTATCTGAGTCCCTAAACGGATTAACCAACCCCCAAAAACAACTAATCTCGTACGGTCTCATCTCGGCAAAAAAACTAATCTTGTTGTTTTGGAAAAGGAGGGAAGCGCCCTCTACCAAATTATGGCTTAGTGAATTGGCAAACACTGTACACTTAGAAAGAATTAGATATATTCTGAACAATAAATTATCAACATTTGATCAAATCTGGCAGCCTTTCCTCTCCTACTTGGACGAGTCGGCGCTGAGAATTTGTACTTTTTAACGCACTCTCAATTGTAATATTTGAATCTACCTTTGGTCAGCATGTGCTGGCCCTGCCACCCGAGCAGTTGGGGGGGGGGGATAGGGGGGACATCTTCCCTCTTTCTCTCTACGTGTCCTTGTTTTGTATGTCGTGTTTTGTATTATTTGTTCTGCACCCAGAACTCTGGGTCTTGTTGTTCCTGTATGTTCTTTTATGTTTAGATAAGAATTGTATACCTGTCTTGTATACCTATACACCATTCTTGTGTGTGTTCAATAAAAAAATATTTGAAACATGAAAGACACAGCAAACCTTCTTGCCACTGCTCGCATTGATGTTCCATCCTGGATGAGCTGCACTACCTGAGCCACTTGTGTGGGTTGTAGACTCCGTCTCATGCTAACATTACAGTGAAAGCACAGCCAGCATTCAAAAGTGACCAAAACATCAGCCAGGAAGCATAGGAACTGAGAAGTGGTCTGTGGTCACCACCTGCAGAACCACTCCTTTATTGGTGGTGTCTTGCTAATTGCCTATAATTTCCACCTGTTGTCTATTCCATTTGCACAACAGCATGTGAAATGTATTGTCAATCAGTGTTGCTTCCTAAGTGGACAGTTTGATTTCACAGAAGTGTGATTGACTTGGAGTTATATTGTGTTGTTTAAGTGTTCCCTTTATTTTTTTGAGCAGTGTAGATACTTTTGTACCTGTTTTCTCCAGCATCTTCAAATCAAATTTTATTTGTCACATACACATGGTTAGCAGATGTTAATGTGAGTGTGGCGAAATGCTTGTGCTTCTAGTTCTGACAATGCAGTAATAACCAACGAGTAATCTAACCTAACAATACCACAACTATTACCTTATACACACAAGTGTAAGGGATAAAGAATATGTACATAAAGATATGTGAATGATTGATGGTACAGAACGGCATAGGCAAGATGCAGTAGATGGTATAGAGTACAGTATATACCTATGAGATGAGTAATGTAGTGTATATAAACATAAGTGGCATAGTTTAAAGTGGCTAGTGATACATGTATTACATAAAGATGGCAAGATGCAGTAGATGATATAGAGAACAGTATATACATATTCGCGTGAATATGCTGAAATTTAAGTGTCATTGTTTAAAGTGATACATTTTTACATCAATTTCCATCCATTTCCATTATTAAAGTGGCTGGAGTTGAGTCAGTATGTTGGCAGCAGCCACTCAATGTTAGTGGTGGCTGTTTAACAGTCTGATGGCCTTGAGATAGAAGCTGTTTTTCAGTCTCTCGGTCCCTGCTTTGATGCACCTGTACTGACCTCGCCTTCTGGATGATAGCGGGGTGAACAGGCAGTGGCTCGGGTGGTTGTTGTCCTTGATGATCTTTATGGCCTTCCCGTGACATCGGGTGGTGTAGGTGTCCTGGAGGGCAGGTAGTTTGCCCCCTGTGATGCGTTGTGCAGACCTCACTACCCTCTGGAGAGCCTTATGGTTGTGGGCGGAGCAGTTGCCGTACCAAGCGGTGATACAACCCGACAGGATGCTCTCGATTGTGCATCTGTAGATGTTTGTGAGTGCTTTTGGTGACAAGCCAAATTTCTTCAGCCTCCTGAAGTTGAAGAGGCGCTGCTGCAATTATTTTCCACAAGGTCCTTTGCTGTTGTTCTAGGATTGATTTGCACTTTTCGCACCAAAGTACGTTCATCTCTAGGAGACACGTCTCCTTCCTGAGCATACTATTGCTTGTACAGATGAACGTGGTACCTTCAGGCTTTTGAAAATGTGTCCCAAGGATGAACCAGACTTGTGGAGGTCCTCAAAAAAAGATCTGAGGTCTTGGCTGATTTCTTTTGATTTTCCCTTGATGTCAAGCAAAGAGGCACTTGAGTTTGAAGGTAGGCCTTGATAAACATCCACAGGTACACCTCCAATTGACTCAAATGATGTCAGTTAGCCTATCAGAAGCTTCTAAATCCATGACATCATTTTCTGGAATTTTCCAAGCTGTTTAAAGGCACAGTCAACTTAGTGTATCTAAACGTCTGACCCACTGGAATTGTGATACAGTGAATTATAAATTAAATAATCTGTCTGTAAACAATTGTTGAAAAAATGACTTGTGTCATGCACGAAGTAGATGTCCTAACCGACTTGCCAAAACTACAGTTTGTTAACAAGAAATTTGTGGAGTGGTTGAAAAACTAGTTTTAATGACTCCAACCTAAGTGTATGTAAACTTCCGATTTCAACTGTACCTATATGAGAGTGGATTCTTGGGCCTCACTAGCATGATAGGCACAGAATGTGTGTTGAAAATTATTTAAGACTGAGACTCTCCAATACAACCCAATTTTGCAGAGTCATGTGCATCCTTTCAAGCATACCCTTCTCATTAACCTGTGGTGAGTTATTCACAATTTTCGATGAACAAATAAAGTTGTATATGTAAGATGGCTAAATAAAGAGCAAAATGATTGATTATTATATTATTATTATTTGTGCCCTGGTCCTAAAAGAGCTCTTTGTCACTTCTCACGAGCCGGGTTGTGACAAACTCACTCATTCTTATGTTCAATAAACGTATCATATAGTGTGTCTGTGGCAGGCTTACAATGATGGCAAAAAACAACATTTGAGAGTGCTCTGACCCTGGTGCTAGGGGGTATGCAGCTGGAGGTTGAATGTTTGAAGGGGTATAAAACGTTTGGGAACCACTGATCTAGGAGACATAAGAAAGCTCAGGAAATGTTTGTTGTTTTTTTTGGACAAATATTACCTACATGCTTCCATTTATTTGTATCGGTTACCTTCAGACGAGTCCCGTAACACCTGGAGAACACCATCAGAGAACAGCATCGTGTTTGTGAGAGTGTCCCCTTTCCATAGTGGGGTCATATTAGTTTGAAGCCCAAACGGTTTGGATGCTACAGACAGAAGTTGGTACATTAGCATTAGCAACTTCAGACGAGTCCCGTGGAGCTTGTGGGGGTTCATAGAGCAAACCAGAGGACACCATCGTGTTTGTGAGAGTCTTATCTTTTCATAGAGTGGTCAAACCATTCAGATGCTACAGACATTTCCGTGAGAAGACTGATGTCTCATGGTCTGACAAACACCACTGTAGCTCGGCCACCTTCCTCCGCAGATTACGGAAGGCCAAAATTATGTGGATTTTTTTATTCAATTACTTAGATTGACCCACGGGTGCGTCAATAGACTCTTAAGGATTAATGGGCACCTGACTTGTAAACCTAATTACCACAGTCATATACCAAAAAACTATGCAATGAATATTCATACATACCCTGTCTGGTGAATTATCGCAAATAACCATAAACCGAAATGATTTGCTTTGAACAACAAAAAATATCTTCATCTTTTCCTCAATTTTTACTTCATCATCTCCATTAATTTCCTTCGAACAACGGGTGTTTTTTCTCACCACCAAGCTACAGAGAAATGAATTATTCTCAAAAAGAATAACAAACTAAAAACTGTGAAGACAAGTAGGATCTTTTCCAATACTTATGAGTATGAACTTATAATTAATTTAGGCCATTAACATAATGCTTTTTCTGTATAAAGATGATCTCTAAATAATCAATTGAACTTATATTTTAATTCAACATACACAGTGTTGCATTTCCCTCCTGACAGTCTTATATGAAAATATTGGATATCATGTAGATATTTACACTGGTGTCATATTGAACCTGTAGAATCAGCAAATCTCTGGCCACATTAGCAAATCTCTGGCCACATTAAATCCCCTTACTGCCCGTGTGTAAGCTAAGCATAGAGAAGCCACCGTGAAAGCACCTTATTAGTCCAGTTACAATAGTTATTTCTAACTTCCATTGCATGATAGAAAATATTCTCAAAAACATCTGTCCGGTTGGGTTTGTTTATGGCACGCTACTCTCGATGGCCCCTGGACTAAATTTGTGTAGTATAAAGACAATAGGGTGCCAATTGGAACACAGCCTGTGAATTTTAGTTCACTCTTAATGTTGGTCTGTCTGATTGCCTTTTCAAAACATACATTTGGGGAGGATCAATATCAGTGGATGGATAAACATTCCAAACAAACAAAAGAGAATGCTTTGAATCATCAGCATTCTGTTAATTCCAGCTGTGTCTTCCACCCTTACCCCGTGTACAGTAGGCTAGCTAGGCCTACCCCTCGACTTCAAATATATGCTTTACTTATTAGGAGGGATGTGCTGTGCAAAGCTGATTGCTTGCTTCTCTTCTTGCCAGGGATTCATAGCCACTTGCATATCAAACGCTTTTGAGCGATGAAGAAATTATAGTTTGTACACATCCCAATATTACCTTTAGGAACTAATAATTCACGCCCCACTACTATCTTTAGTCAAAATGGATGAATATAAAACTTGGAGCTGAAATGTTCATCCATTAGATTTTCTCTTGGCTCTTAATCCAAGCAGAGAGAGATCCAGAGCTAGACTTATTCATTAATGGCACCCACTCCTTACAGAGGCAGAGGGGACTCTCCAGCTAGCTAGCCTTTTGACTGGGGTACATGAAAGCCAGCCAGAGCTGCTGTGAATGATACACTGCTCTCTGTACAAGCCAGCATCCCGGAAAGGTAATCAGAAGGTCATTCCAGCTATCTCCTACTACTGTATGCAGTGCAGTTATTGAGGGTGGCAATGGCAATGTGCTCTGTCTGCAGCAACAGAAGATACCTATTTCAATTCTAATTATCATGTGGAGTGTAACCAGCGCCAGTGTGCAATAAATGGTATACCCAGATCACTTATTACAACTACACCGTCATTTATTCTACAGAGGTTTCATCCCACAGACAGCATTTAGCATAACACGGACGGATCTCCAAAGCTTACTTATGTGTCTCTAATGAAGGGCATTTTTACCTGCTTCCTGCATGTATTAAAATGGACTTACAATTCTCCGGTCGCAAAATGGCACTGGCAGATTGCGTTCAGAGCCCTTCAATAGCTGTAGCTAAACAAGGTTTAAATCAAGGTTGTTGGAATAAAATGGCACAGGGGGATATTTTTTTGCAGAGCTGAGATGCTCAAGCACCATGTTGGATTACACACTGTGTAAGTCGCCTGCACAGAGGCATGCTGCGAGGGGAAAGTGTGTGCTTCTTGCTTGGTTTGTTGTTGGGTAGTCGGAGAGAATTCAATACATTTTCTAAACTTCTGCAAAACAAATTGCCAAGATCTTTGGGATGAGGAGCCTGTACTTTCAGTGTACAATGGACCACTGTACAATGGAGCAGGTAAGTCCCTTGCAGTGATAAAAGCCAAAAAGGTAAGTAAAAGTAGCAAAATGACTGCAGTGCTAAGGGGCTGTTTACTCCTTGTACAAAGACCTGTCAATCCACAGTGTTTATACCCCAGACACATACTCCCTTTCATCTTGTGATTTAGACATTTTGTACCAAACAGCAGTTGGGAAGACAATTAACTAGGCCCATCACTGGAGGGAGCGGATGCACAGGTCTCAGTTAGTAAAAAAAAATCCCCCACAGTTCCTCAGAAAACGGTATGTGACTAATTTTCCCAAACATTCCTCCTCTTTGCTCCATCAAACACTCTCGGTGAACCTCAGTAGAGCCAACAGTCGTGATGGAAGGCTGCTTCTTATCTTGAAAAAAACAGTGCCCTCTAAAACAATAATTGTTTCAATGTTGATAGTGTCAAATGATATGTTTGAATCAATGTCATTGTTTTAACATCATACCATCAACCTAAATAAAGAGGTATATTGAAACAAAATGTGAAACCACAGGCAAAAGATTTCTACCTGAACAGTGACTCCTACTGGTATAAGTGGAGAAATGCACCTCAGTGAGAAGAAGTCTTCTATCCAGATGCCTACTGCTATGAACCATGCTTAGCTTAATAAATAAATTGTGGTTGATTCAGCTGAGCTATCATTCAGCTGAGCTATCTACTCAGTTTGACACTGATCAGCTTCCATACTCATTTGCGTAGACTACCTAAGTAACAGAATAGTTGAAAGTAACTCCTCTAACTCTTCCTACACAAGCTGTATGTGAAAGTAAATTCGGAGTGAGGTTGGGTTTATGAAAGCTACATTGACATCTGGTTTGCCCAAAGGACATCCATGATTGATCGGATCTTTAGAAGTTTAGAAGTAGTTACCATTAGCCCTTTAAATAGGATGCCAAAATCATGATATTAATCAAAAAAACGACAGTCTTTTATTATATGTATACGATATTCATACAGTATACAGTACATTCGGGAAAGTATTCAGACCCCTTGACTTTTTCCAAATGTTGTTATGTTACAGCCTTATTCTAAAATTGATTTTTTTTAAAATTCCTTATCAATCTACACAAAATACCCCATTATGACAAAGTGAAAACAGCTTTTTAGAAAGGTTCGCAAATGATTGAAAAATGTTAAACAGAAATACTTTATTTACATAAGTATTCAGATCTTTTGCTATGAGACTCGAAATTCAGCTCAGCTGCATCCTGTTTCCATTGATCATGCTTGAGATGTTTCTACAACTTGATTGGAGTCCACCTGTGGTAAATTCAATTGATTGGACATCATTTGAAAAGGCACACAGCTCTAGAGTTCTCCTGTGGAGATGAGAGAACATTCCCAAAAGACAACCATCTCTGCAGTACTCCACCAGTCAGGCCTTTATGGTAGGGTGGCCAGATGAAAGCCACTCCTCTGTAAAATGCACATGACAGTCAGCTTGGAGTTTGCCAAAAGGACTCTCAGACCATGAGAAACAAGATTCTCTGGTCTGATGTAACCAAGATTACTATTTGGCCTGAATGTCAAGTGTCACTTCTGGAGGAAACCTTGCACCATCCCTACGGTGAAGCATGGTGGTGGCAGCATCATGCTGTGGGGTTGTTTTTCAGCTGCAAGGTCTGGGAGACGAGTCAGGATAGAGGAAAGATGAACGGAGTGAAGTACAGAGAGATCCTTGATGAAAACCTGCTCCAGAGTGCTCAGACTGGGGCGAAGGTTCACCTTCCAATAGGACAACGAGCCTAAGCACACAGCCATGACAACAAAGGAGTGGCTTCATGACAAGTCTCTGAATGTCGTTGAGTGGCCCAGCCAGAGGCCAGACTTGAACCCGATCGAACATCTCTGGAGAGACCTGAAAATAGCTGTGCAGCGACACTCCCCATCCAATCTGACAGAGCTTGAGAGGATACACAGAGAAGAATAGGATAAACTTCCTAAATACAGGTATGACAAGCTTGTAGCATCATACCCAAGAAGCCTCGAGGCTGTAATTTCTGCCAAAGGTGCTTCAACAAAGCACAGAGTAAGGGGTCTGAATACTTATGTAAATGGGATATTTCTATTTTTCAAACATTTGCAAAAATGTCTTAACCTGCTTTTGCTTTGTCATTTTGGGATATTGTGTGTAGATTTGATCAATTTTAGAATAAGGCTGTAACGTAACAAAATGTGGAAAAAGTCAAGGGGTCTGAATACTTTATAATAATAATAATAATAATCAAGCAGAAGATACATCTCCTTCAATTGTTGATATTTGTTTGCGTTCACAGTTGAATATCCAGTTTGTCTTCAAATGAATGATTGAAACGTTGGATTCACGTCTCTATCTCAACCAACAAGTTAAAGTATAGCACTAAATCAAATCAAGTTTGATTTGATTTAGTCCTATCTTCGACTGTGGTTTTCTATCTGGGAATCGTGAATCTTTCTTTTTATGTTTTCATTTTTATTTTCCATTCCACATGGCACTTACAAAGGGGTATGGCCTATAGTGATATATACAGTAGTGCTTATAAGGGTATGACTCTGCATCTGCATATCACCTATGCATGGGGAAAGGGGAAGGGGAAAGGGAGGGTAGTTTTAAAGGATTGCTGGGTGGGGCCACACGAATGACATAAATATACTTACCTAAATATGTACAATTCTCCTGTTAGCATCAGAGGTCTGTTTAATCAGATCCACTCTTTTGATTTACTACTCTGCTGTGGGGGTTTTTCGGTACTCATGACTAATCTTTCTTTGATTTCTTGGAATCATCAAGGACCAAACATTGGAACTTTAGTGAGCACTATGTCTTGTTTTAATACAAGAATCCCATCTGTTGAAAGAGAATGTTCAGAAATGTTCCAATCCCCGTTTCCATGTAATAGCTTATCTTCTGCCCTAAAGAAGACGTGTTGGTATTGGTTCATGCAGATGTAGAATCTTAATTTGAGCCAGTTTGCTACAGCAGGAAAATAATCCTGCAGCAACAGGAAATGTGAATGTGGATTAATTTACATATTTTTGTAGGGGGTTGATGCATTTTTTCGTTAGGGCAAATCAAGTCTGACATTTTAAAGCGAAAATTACAAACTGTACAAGCCTTTTCAAACCTCAAATACACTACAAGATTGCATTTCCTGCAGTGCAGGAAAATTCTCAGCACCAAGACAGTGATCAAATTAAGATCTGTAGGTCTCTAGATATCAGCATTATAGATTCCGGGAATGACAGTGAAGACAGGGTTGCATTTATAAAAACTACACTGAACATGAATATAAACGCAACATGTAAAGTGTTTTCCCCATGTTTCTCAAGCTGGAATAAAAGATCCCAGAAATGTTCCATATGCACAAAAAGTTTATTTCTCTCAAATTGTGTGCACAAATGTGTTTATATCTCTGTTACTGAGCATTTCTCCTTTGCCAAGATAATCCATCCACCTGACATGTGTGGCATATCAAGTAGCTGATTTAACAGCATGATCATTACACAGGTGGACCATGTGCTGGTGACAATTAAAGGCCAATCTAAAATATGCCGTTTTGTCACACAATACAATTCCACAGATGTCTCAAGTTTACATTCCTGCAGGAATGTCCACCAGAGTTGTTGCCAGAGAATATAATTAGAATTTTTCTACCATAAGCTGCCTCCAACGTGGTTTTAGAGAATTTGACAGTACGTCCAACCGGCCACACACCCGAAGACCACGTGTAACCACGCCAGCACGTCGCAAGGATCTGTACATAATTCCTGGAAGCTGAAAATGTCCCAGTTCTTTCATGGCCTGCATACTCACCAGACATGTCACGCATTGAGCCTGTTTGGAATGCTCTGGATCAACATTTACGATAGCGTGTTCCAGTTCCCACCAATATCTAGCAACTTTGCACAGCCATTGAAGAGGAATGGGACAACATTCCACAGGCCACAATCAACAGCCTGATCAACTCTATGCCAAGGAGATGTCGAGCTGCTGGTGGTCACACCAGATACTGACTGGTTTTCTGATCCATGCCGCTACCTTTGTTTTAAAGGTATCTGTGACCAACAGATGCATATCTGTATTCCCAGTCATGTGAAATCCATAGATTAGGGAATAATGAACTTATTTCAATTGACTGATTTCCTTATATGAACTGTAACTCAGTAAAATCTTTGAAATTGTTGCATGTTGCATTTATATTTTTGTTCAGTGTATATTATCTGGTATGTAAATTGCCTTTATCTCCGTATATGCTCTAACCACATTTGAAAAAAACTTTCTAATTTCACTATTTAGTAGATTTAGTAGATAGAGCCAAACCAAGCATGAGCAGCTCATAAACAACAGCTTCCAAGGCCCTCCAACATCTGATCTCAGACCTTAGCCTGGTGGATCTTTGAAGACTTAAACATTGATCTGTTAAAGAGTACTTTCTTTTCCCATAGACATCAGTCTCACTCAAGGATTGATTATATTTAGTCCTCTCAGTCACTATGTCTTTTATTACAGAGCACTCAGATCCTCAATTCTAACTTGTCAGATCACCACGCAAATGGTGCTGTATTGTTGACTTCTGCTCCCAAACCCAGAGCACCTCATTGAAAATTCAATATATCTCTGCTCCAGAACGAAGACTTTTGTGCTCAGTTCAGATCCAAAATGCAAGAGTTTATTTCCTTCAATATTGATCCAGTAGATGATATGAGAATTGTCTGGGAGGCGATTAAGGGACTTATTAAAGGACAATGCAACATCTTTTGCATCCCATCTGAATACATTTAGAATAAAGAGAATATCTGATTTAGAAAACCAATATTCTTTGCTTGAATTAGCTTAGCAATCCTTCTTCTGTGATTCAAATGCTCTCCAGCTCTGTCTTTTAAGTTGCAAGCTAAATTCCTTACTCAAATATCATGTCACATTTTTAATTCAGAGGTCAAGGCAAAACCATTATTTTAATGGTAGCCGTCCATCACATCTTCTAGCCATTAAACTATGTTTTAATGAGCAGCTGGCCTCAATATCTTTACTTCAATCTTCTCAAGGTGACATTATTACCAATCCGTTAACAATTAACTCAATATTTTTTGATTATTATGATTATCTTTTAAAATCTGAGTTTACAGCTCTATACAGAACATTTTAAGGATTTTCGTGACAACCTTGTCCTTCAGAAGCTGTCAGAGGCTGATGATCTGGGTGCCCCTATAACTATGAATTACGTGTTTGAATTGAATAGTAAAGTATATTATTTTCTGTATTTTGCAGTTTCACAACATAAACGTTTTCAATGTATTCATTCAAGAAAATTCAGGCCTTGTGAGTTAGTTGTTTGCTATCTGTCTAGTTTTGCATGGGAACTCAATTCAAGGGCAGAATAACGGGAATCTGTCAAATAAATGAATTTAAGAAAATCAGCAGGGTAAGATGGAATGCCTGTGGAAATGTACAGTGCCATATTTGCATTTTCTAATTTACTCTACTTTTACATATTTTTTATACTGAATATTATCAGATCTTCAGCCAAAACCAAAATATTAGATAAAGGGAACCTGAATGAACAAATAACACAACAATTACCCACTTATTTAATTGATCTCATGAACAAAGTTATGTAACGCCCAATGCCCCTGTGTGAAAAAGTAATTGCCCCTTACACTCAATAACTGGTTGTGCCACCTTTAGCTGCAATGACTCCAACCAAATGCTTCCTGTAGTTATTGATCAGCCTCTCACGTTGCTGTGGAGGAATTTTGGCCCACTCTTCTATGCAGAACTGCTGTAACTCAATGACATTATTTGGGTTTTCTGGCATAAACTGCTCGTTTCAAGTCCTGCCACAACATTTAAATTGGGATTAGGTCTGAACTTTTGACTAGGCCATTCCCAAATTTCAAATGTGTTACTTTTTAGCCATTTTCATGTAGACTTGATTGTATGTTTTGGATCATTGTCTTGCTGCATGACCCAGCTGTGCTTTAGCTTCAGCTCACAGAATTCTCTCATACATAGCATAATTAATGGTTTCTTCTATTAAGGCAAGTCATCCAGGTCCTGAGTAGAGGTCGACCGATTAATCGGAATGGCCGATTTAATTAGAGCCGATTTCAAGTTTTCATAACAATCGGAAATCGGTATTTTTGGGTGCTGATTTGCCAATTTTTTTAAATTTTATACCTTTATTTAACTAGGCAAGTTAGTTAAGAACACATTCTTATTTTCAATGACGGCCTAGGAACGGTGTGTTAACTGCCTTGTTCAGGGGCAGAACGACAGATTTTCACCTTGTCAGCTCGGGGGATTCAATCTTGCAACCTTACAGTTAACTAGTCCAACGCAATAACGACCTGCCTCTCTCTCGTTGCACTCCACAAGGAGACTGCCTGTTACGCGAATGCAGTAAGCCAAGGTATGTTGCTAGCTAGCATTAAACTTATCTTATAAAAAACAATCAATCATAATCACTAGTTAACCACACATGGTTGATGATATTAATAGATATTATCTAGCGTGTCCTGCGTTGCATATAATCTGACTGAGCATACAAGTATTTGACTGAGTGGTGGTAGGCAGAAGCAGGCGCGTAAACATTCATTCAAACAACACTTTTGTGCGTTTTGCCAGCAGCTCTTCGTTGTGCGTCAAGCATTGCGTCAAGCATTGCGCCTATCAACTCCCGAGATGAGGCTGGTGTAACCGAAGTGAAATGGCTAGCTAGTTAGCGCGCGCTAACCAGAGGGACGGAAGCTATACTGTTACACTGGCAATACTAAAGTGCCTATAAGAACATCCAATAGTCAAAGGTTAATGAAATACAAATGGTATAGAGGGAAATAGTCCTATAATTCCTATTATCACTACAACCTAAAACTTCTTACCTGGGAATATTGAAGACTCATGTTAAAAGGAACCACCAGCTTTCATATGTTCTCATGTTCTGAGCAAGGAACTGAAACGTTAGCTTTCTTACATAGCACATATTACACTTTTGCTTTCTTCTCCAACACTTTGTTTTTGCATTATTTTAACCAAATTGAGTATGTTTCATTATTTACCTGAGGCTAAATAGATTTTATTGATGTATTATATTAAGTTAAAATAAGTGTTCATTCAGTATTGTTGTAATTGTCATTATTATAAATAAATAAATAAAAATGTCCGATTAATCGGTATCGGCCTTTTTGGTCCTCCAATAATCGGTATCGGTGTTGAAAAATCATAATCAGTTGACCTCTAGTCCTGAGGCAGCAAAGCATCCATATACTGTCACACCATCACCACCATGCTTGATCGTTGGTATGAGGTTCTTGCTGTGGAATGCAGTGTTTGATTTTAGCCAGGCATAATGGGACCCATGTTGTCCAAAAAGTTATATTTTTTAATTATCAGTCCATAGAACGTTCTTCCAAGAGTATTGATGATCATCCAGGTGCTTCTGGCTGCTTTTTGGCAAACTTGAGTCAACTTTTTGGATGACATGGCGATGCCTGCCTAAAAAAAAGAGAAAATCAGAAAGGGGGCAAACTTCACCCGACCTAGAATACCTCACAATCAAATACTGACTGTATTACCTCCCAAGATAATTCTCTTTGGTTATAGTCACAGCCGTGTACAGTATATTCCCCAAAAGCCGATACCACAACGGCCCTCAAGGAACTTCACTGGACTTAGTGCAAACTGGAAACCACATATCCTGAGGCACAAGACGTATGTGGCAGGGTCTACAGACAATCTCGGACTGCAAAAGGAAAACCAGCCATGTTGTGGACACCGACATCTTGCTTCCGGACAAGCTAATACCTTTGCCCGCTTTGAGGATAACACAGTGCCACTAACCCTCTCAAGGCTGCTGGCCCAGATGGCATCTCTAGCCGCATCCTCAGAGCATGTGGGCTTTAGTGTTTACGGACATGTTCAATCTCTCCCTATCCAAGTCTGCTGTCGCCACATGCTTCAAGGTGGCCTCATTGTTCCTGTACCCAAGAAAGCAAAGGTAACTGAGCTAAATGACTACACTCACTTCTGTCATCCTGAAGTGCTTTGAGAGACTAGTCAAGGATTATATCACCTCTACCTTACTCAACACGCTAGACCCACTTCAATTTGCTCACCGCCCCAATAGATCCACAGATGATGCAATAGCCATTGCACCCTATCCCATCTGGACAAGAGGAATACCTATGTAAAAATGCTGTTCATTGACTATAGCTCAGCATTCAACACCATTTTACCCTCCAAGCTCTTCCTGAGGTCCTGGGTCTGAATCCCGCCCTGTGCAACTGGGTCCTGGACTTCCTGGTTGTGGTGCCAGGAGTGTGGTGCCAGGAACATAACCTCTCACTCAACGTAAACAAAACAAAGGAGCTGGTCGTGTACTTCAGGAAACAGCAGAGGGAGCACCCCCCCCCCCCCCTCCCCCCAACTCATCACAGGGGGCAAACTATCTGCCCTCCAGAACACCTAAAGCACCCAATGTCACAGGAAGGCCGATAAGATCATCAAGGGCAACTACCACTCAAACCACTGCCTGTTCACCCCGCTATCATCTAGACCGCGAGGTCAGTACAGATGCATCAAAGCTGGGACCTAGAGACTGAAAAACAGCTTCTATCTCAAGGCCATCAGACTGTTAAATAGCCATCACTAGCACATTACAGGCTGCTGCCTACAGTATATACATATACTTGAAATCACTGGCCAATTTAATAATGGAACACTAGCCACTTTAATAATACTTACATATTTTGCATTACTCATCTCATGTGTATATACTGTAGTCTATTCTATTCTACTGTATATTAGTCTATGCCACTCTGACATTGCTCGTCCATATATTTATATATTCTTACTTAGATTTGTGTGTATTGTTGTGAAATTGTAAGATATTACTTGTTAGATATTACTGCACTGTTGAAGCTAAAAAAAAACACAAGCATTTCGCTACACCCGCAATAACATCTGCTAAACATGTATATGTGACCAATACAATTTGATTTGATTTGAAATACTTTTTCACAGCACTGTGTTGGTTTTTCTGGAAGGAAGTTGTCCCTCTGCTGTTGAATATGATTCATATCTCGATTTAAAAGGGTTCATTCATGAAATCTGTAAACACAGCTCTCATTTCACTGTTAATGAAGAAGGACAAAAGTACTATATTGTGTTCTAGTTTTCATCTTTTGTCGCTTATTCATTCAAATGTAAAGGCATTTTCAAAGGTTCTAACACACTGTCTGAATAAGTATTTGGCTAGACTAGTTCATGGAATTCAAACAGGATTTGCTAGGGGTCGCCTTGCCCCTGACATTCTAAGAAGACTATTACATATGATTCATTCTGCTCCAGATTCAAATGGTTCCCCTGCAATCTTAACATTAGATACTGAAAATGCTTTTGATAGGCTAGAGTGGGAGTACTTATGAATGGTACTGAGACATTTAGGCTTGGTTGATACATTTAGAAACCTGATTACAGTGTTGTACGCTAATTCAGGTGTAATGGTGATGACTGGCACTAATTGCTCACCCTTCCTTCCCATTTTCTAGAGCAGTTAGACAGGGTGACTGTCTATCCAGTTTACTCTCCATTCTCTCACTTGAGCCTCTTGCCCAAGCAGTATGGCAATCCAACGTCATTGAACCGATTACCATCAATGATTCTCCCAATCTGTTTTTACTGTTTGCAGATGATGTCCTCTTGTTTTGGACAACATCTTGCAAACTCTACCCTCTGTACTTGATTTATTTAGTCCATGTTGCAGATTGTCGGGATATAACATTACCTGGCAGAAGTCTGCTTTGTTGTCCATTAATGATTCCCATTACTCTGTGATAGCTGGCATACCCTGTGTTGAAAGCTGTAGATATCTTGGCATTGATATTTACAAGAAACTGGAAATGATTGGTTGAATGTGACTTAAATAAATGGACTATCCTTCCAGTCTTACATTTCAGTAATTAAAATGAATGTGTTGCCCCTCAAATTCAATTAAATTTTCCAAGTTGTTTCCACATTACAATATGTTGAGAAATTATGTTGAATCAACGTTTATTCAAACAGTGGGAAGTGTGTCAACAATGGTAAAGGGCTTTTGTGTTTACAAAGCTAAGGGCGTTGTGCACCCGATAATTTTGCCAGGGCTTCAGTTCAAATGGGCATGCTGCCTCGCCTCTGAACAATCAAGGGGAAAGGCAGTGACTGGTATTCAACAATAATGGCCTGCATCTCCTTCCTTCTGATAGTTTTATGCCATAGACTTTGGAGAAAAGGGCATTCTATTTTTCCAGAAATAGATGAATGACTCCTAATTCACTTTTTACTTTTAATAGCTTTCTCCATCCTTCTCCTCGGTGAAGGAGAGCTGCTGAAGGTCTAAGCACAGCACAGCACATCAAAACGCCTTCTATCAAAACCCTGCTGCTGGTCAATGCTCCACACTTCAAAGTGCCCAGTACCATACAGCTAGAAAAGCAGGCTTCTAGTACAGAGAGACAGTTGACTATCTCAGTCAAGACAAAGTTATTCATCATGCAAGGCTTTGACTTGGAATATGACTGAATCTACAGGTTACAGACACATAAATGGTAGCTGGCTGCGACATATTTATGAACTTGCATGATCACAAAACCATACAGTGCTGTTGTGCTAATATAGCCCATGTGAAATAGTTATCTTTGCGTGCTTGTAGTGTTCAATCAGTGACATCCGCTCAAGTCCTTGAAATAGTTGTTACCTTGCTCTGAAGGTAGCTTATTTTTTTACCACAGAGAACATTTGATTTAATCTGTTCTATTTTACCTTTCCTGGCTGGCAAAGTACCAGGTTGTTGTCTCTGGTTTTGAATCTGAATTGAGATAACTGAATTTGAAAACTGAATCTGAATGCATATGAGAAGTAGAATATGTGAAACTCTAGTAAAAAATATATTCTAGTTTGTAAACTTGATAAACAGACAATTAATGCAATATTTACCATTTGGAAACTGAATACACATTACCAGTCAAAGGTTTGGACACACCTACTCATTCAAGGGTTTTTCTTTACTTTTACTTTTTTCTACATTGTAGAATACTAGCGAAGACATCAAAACTAGGAAATAACAGATATGGAATCATGTAGTAACCAAAAAAGTGTTAAACAAATCCAAATATATGTTATATTTGAGATTCTTCAAAGTAGCCACCCTTTGCCTTGATGACAGTTTTGCACACTAACTTTTGACTGGTACTGTATAAATACTGAATTTGAATATTCAACTAAATTGAAAGTGAATTTTAAGTTGATTGATTAATTAATTAAATGATTACATTTGTGGATAACAAATAAAAAATATATAAAATTCAAATACACTGAAATCGCTCCATAAAGGCAGATCCAGTCTGTATCCAAAATGTGTAACCACAGTACAATATCCACTTCGACCATAACAACCTGTAGTTACACGTGACTGCATTCAGAATTCACCTCTGAAAATGATTTATTCTAGCAGCATATCAGTTATCTAGGTTATTCGATATAGAATAATAATAATACATATCATTTGTAAAGCGCTTTCATTACTGAGTTAATTCAAAGCTCTATTAGGGATCAAAAATAAAGTGCCTTCAAAGTATTCACACACCTTGACATTTCCATATTTTCTTGTAATTTAAAATAGACTAAATTGAGATGTTGTGTCACTGACCTACACACAATACCCCATAAAGTCAAAGTGGAATTTTTAACAAATTCATTGAACTTTTAAAAGCTGAAATGTCTTGAGTCAATAAGTATTCAAGCTGTAATCGCTGCCAAAGGTGATTCTAACATTTATTATTGACTCAGGGGTGTGAATACTTGTGTAAATGATCACCTTGATTTTTAATAAGTTTGCCAAAATTTCTAAAAACATGTTTTCACTTTGTCATTATGGGGTATTGTGTGTAGATGGGTGAGATTTTTTAAAACATTTGTTTTATGCAGGCTGTAACACAACAAAATGTGGAATAAGTCAAGGGGTATGTGTAACGGTTTTCTTAGGTGAAAGAGAGGCGGACCAAAATGCAGCGTGATGATGATTCATGTTTGTTTAATAAAAGAAAACTATACATGAATAAACTACAAAACAATGAAATGTGAAAACTCAAAACAGCCCTATCTGGTGCAAACAGAGACAGGAACAATCACCCACAAACACACAGTGAAACCCAGGCTACCTAAATATGGTTCCCAATCAGAGACAATGACGAACACCTGCCTCTGATTGAGAACCATATCAGGCCAAACATAGAACTAGACAAACTAGACAATTAACATAGAATGCCCAACCAGATCACACCCTGACCAACCAAAACATAGAAACATACAAAGCAAACTATGCTCAGGGTGTGACAGTATGAAAAAATTCTGAAGGCACTGTATTCACTGTAGAAGTGAATTTTAAGGTCCATTTTAATGGTCACGATTGAGATGGTCAGGTAGAGAGAGTATTCCAAAGCCGAGGGGCAAAAACTGTTCTGGATTACTTGAAGTCTCTGCAGTGATTTGGCTGGAAGGCCTCCAAACAGCTTGTTGACTTAGTCGATCCTAGAGAAGATGAAGATGTGAATGAGTTTCTCTGCATCTGGCTGGAAGAGCGATGGTTTGATCCAGGTAATGTTTTTTAGATGGTAAAAGGATATTTTACATATTTGTTTTATATGGTCATCAAAGGACAGAGAAGGATCAAATTTGACTCCCAGGTCGGAGAAGACAGAGAACAGATGGATGGCCTGGACGTTAATTCTAGGGAAAATGTTTCCACTGGTGGCCTGCTTGGGTGTCCCAATATGCATAGCCTCAGTCTTGCTGCTGTTCAACTGGAGGAAATTGTATTTTTAATCCATGCCCTGATGTCCTCTAGGCAGCTGCTGAGTTTTGCTAGGACAGAAATCATGGTGTCCGGTAAGGTGGTAATGTAAACCTGTGTATCGTCAGTGTAACAGTGGGAGTTGATGGTATATCTCTGAGGATTTGTCAGAGAGTTTAATAGCTTATTAATCACTCTCACCATTTCAATTGCTTTTAACCATTTAGATCATTTTTACTTTTAACATTCAGAATTGAGTTCAATTTTATATTTTCACAATAATATATGAGATTCTATATTTCCGAAAATGCTTTTCTTAACCTACCAAGTACCAACAAAACAAAAGGATCATTTCTGAAAATGAAATGACCCCTCAGCTTTCAATTAAAGGGAATAAATGACTATTTTAGTTTCAAACCACCTCCACTAAATTGCTATTTTAGCTAATTGCATTCAACAGTCACTGACTGAGTGACTTCCAATATGAAATGTGTAAAATAAATAAAACAATATGTCAGAAATGTAACATTCTGCTTGGCAATGTGTTGCTGCTTACTGCCATGTAAGCACTGATTGGTTTAAACCCTGAACCAGCTACTCTGAAATGCGGAGGAGGAAGAGCAAGAGCCTTTTTTGTATTGTGAATAACAGGTAATATAGGCTTTCTTCACCAGGTACAGGCAGTCAATTCTTGGATTATTATCCGGTAAGGGCTTTACTGAAAGGTATTTACGTCTCCTCAGCCCCCCATGTCCCTGAGTGTTCTTCAAGTCTTGTTTAGGAGAAATTCTCTGTCATCACAAGCAACCTCTATCTCCATTCCAATGCTGCACTTCTGCACAGCATGTGTGGACATTTGTTTGAATAAGAGTTAAATTGTAGATTCTAAATTAAACTTCCTGGATGCAATCGTCAGTTAGAGAAGAGCAATACACATACAGTACTCCCACTGTTCAAGTGGTTATCCATAAATAGGCTTTACTAGCTTACTGACATTGCACATTAAAATGACATAGCTCATTAAAGCTCCTCTAAATCCTCCTAACTCTACAGGGACCATCCAGAGACAGCCATGTCAATACTATAAATAAAATATATTTTGGATGGGTTTGGATTTGTCAAGCTCCACAGACAGGTAAATGGTCCATGTTCACAGTACACAGAGAGTAAAGGGGGACAAAAGGCTGTTTCAACTAAAGCTGCATGAGTTGATTTATCAGTGAAGGTCAGACTGGGTCCCGTGTGTCTCAGTTGGTAGAGCATGGCGCTTGCACAGCCATGGGGGGCCAATACAAGAAGGTACAGAAATGTATGCACTCACTACTCTAAGTCGCTCTGGATAAGATTGTCTGCTAGATGACTGAAAAGTAGAAGCATTATTGAGAGTGGAAGGTAGGTGGGCGATTGATCATTGATAGAGGTCAAGCCACACAAGGAAAATGGCAGCAGGATGAGATGGGGATCAAAACAGTCTTGTAATTATAGCCCACGGAAGAATTATGCATAATGTCACACTAATCCCTGGTCAGAGTGCATGATGGGACATGGCACTGAAATTGGTCCAGTACCTCCAACAGTGGCAGTCTCCTCAACCACGTGCAGCTGTTACATTTATCAATGAGGGGTTTACTATTCCCTCACTGTCTTTTGAAACATGTCCAATATTGGTACATACTGTATGTAGGATCTTAATTTGAGCCAGTTTGCTACAGCAGGAAAATAATCCTGCAGCAACAGGAGATGTGAATTATTGTGTGGATGAATTTACATTTTTGTAAGGGGTTGACACATTTTTCATAAGGAAAAATCAAGTCTCAAATTTCAAAGTGTAAATTACAAACTTCAGAAGCCTTTTTAAACCTCAAATACACTACAATATTTAAATGTCCTGCGATGCAGGAAAGTTATCCTGAAACAGAGTGATCAAACTAAAATCCTACATCTGTATGTTCAATTGATTCTCATAGTACACCTGCATTATAATCATCGACTAGTAGGCCTACACTTACAGAATATACATTTTATGTCCAATATTCCGTTTTTATATAAGAGCTTAAAAGCAACTTGACACAAAACGAGGGGGAGGAATTGTAAATTGTGAAGTACAGGCTCAAGGTTAACCCAGATAAGGTGTGACTGGCTGCTTTAACAGAGCTCTAATACCAGCTGCCAACCTGTTCCGACACTGGCTTTGTCCCAATTGGAACCCTATTCCCTACGTAGTGCACTACTTTTGACCAGAGCCCTATCTGGTCAAATCAAAAGTAGTGCACTATATAAATAATAGGATGCCATTTCGGATGCACACAGTCAGATTAATGTTGTGAATAGAATCTCACAACATTCCCAGGACATTAGTCACTGTTTAGATTTTTTTTGTATAATATGTCAGAGGCATTGCATAAATCTCTATGAATAAAATTACCTGAAATCAGAAACAAATCAGAAAATATATAATGTGCAGTTATTAAAAAGAAATAGAAGAGGAAGCTTAGCAGATGGGATCTCGTTGAACTCTGTTATAATGGATGTGTCCTGCACTTTTATATTTCAGGATGGTGGCGACATCCATCATAGCACGGCAGGTAGCCTAGTGGTTAGAGTGTTGGACTAGTAACCGAAAGGTAGCAGGATTGAATCCCCGAGCTGACAAGTTAAAAATCTGTTGTTCTGCCCCTGAACAAGGCAGGTAACCCACTGTTCCTAGGACATCATTGAAAATAAGGATTTGTTCTTACTTAACTGACTTGCCTGGCAAAATAAATAAAAAGCACCACAGTGACAGAATGTGTTGCGTATGAAAGTGAGAACATGGTCTGTGCCCAAAATGGCAACCTATTCCCTTTGTAGTACACTACTTTTGACCAGCGCCATATAGGCCCTAGTCAAAAGTAATGCACTAAAAAGGGAATAGGGTGCAACAGATAATCACTGTCAGTAGATGCCGGTACTAATAACTATTCGCTCATGGTCGTCAGTGTACCATGTCAGAAATGATTGTGTGTAGTACTAATGAAACTGAGAAAGAAAATTAAACTGGTGGGAGAAACATGCAGTTGGTTTGATAGTAGAGGAAGAGGGGAGGTGTTGATGATTCTCAACATGCATATCCCTGTCCTGTCCTCTCAACCAGTCACTGCATGCACAGAGAGCAGAGAACAGTGGTGATAAAAATGCATTTTATATATTATTTATGTGACTTTTACAGCCGTGCGAGCTGCAGAGATTGAAAATGCACCTTGTCGGCCTTTGGTCCCCACATTGAAATCCATAGAAAGCACTGCTAACCTGCCACCAGCTACATGAGTGATTGAATTCAAAGAGGCTTTGAGGCTTAACACACTTCTGGAAGGAAACTGCAGTCCATTGGAACCCTGCCATGGAATAATATACCAATGCAGGGGGGACTTTCCACCCCTCATGTTCCACTGTTGCCGCCTTGCAGTTCGGTCCCGCTCCCACCACCAATGAATAGTCATCTGTATTCTCAAACAGCAGGTTTACACATCATTGCAGGGCAGGGCCCCATTTCCATATCTGTGTTTTGTGCTAGGGATGTTTCGCTCAGGCTTCTTCACATCTGAGCAACCACGCAAGCACTAATTAAATGACATCAAACAATTGACATTACATCAGAAACAAATACTTTTCCATCTACTGACACTGCATTAACATGAGGGGGCACCCCCTCTCTGATTCTCAAGGTACACACACACACACGCACAAACACATTCACACGCACACACACTTTGTTTGATCCACAGTGGTCAGAGAGAGAGTGCCTGAGTGACGCACACAGTTGCAAGTATTGGTTGGACCACACACTAGCTGAGGGAGGTGATTCAGCTCACCAGCCATTTCTCAGTCTTTAAACTATTAAAGAGGGCAGAGGCACAAGTTTCCTAAGCTTATTCTCTCAGATCCGGTTTGTCTCCAAGGTATTACATGAGGAACTTAGAGCATGGAATTTTCCCACTGCTTAAGATCAAAGAGGGGCTCAACGTGTAATGACTCAGATTCCTTAGAAAAAAGTTGCTATCTAGAACCTAAAAGGGTTCCTCGGCTGTTCCCATAGGAGAACCCTTTGAAGAACCCTTGGGTTTCATGCAAAACCCCTTTCCACAGAGAGTTCTACATGGAACCTAAAATTGTTATACCTGGAACCAACAAGGGTTCTATTCTAAGGGGACAGTCGAAGACCCTTTTTGGAACCCTTTTTTCAAAGAGTGTATGGAATTTTCCTTGATACATTTGAATGTTGACAAGATTAATGGGAAAACAGGAAGTGTAGGATGTAGGAAGTCTCTGCATCCAAAAGCTACATGGAAATAATATGCAAGAACCAAGAACATGCTGTTCTGATTGTGACTTCTGTACTGTTTGTTTTTCATACCGTAATAATGTATTTTTGATAACCAGTGCTTGACTTGGGCAGGACCTCCCCAGAGTATCAGCACCTCAATTTTTCTTCTGCTTGAGCTCCTGTTCCTATTATTGAATAGTAGCTCCAAAGTATTGTGGAGCTCCTGCATCTAAATATAAACAGCACCGACACCTATTTTAATCCAAGTCAAGCACTGCTAATAACCATTTGAAAATCTATACTATTAAAAGGATCCATCCTAGTAATATAAATGCATAGGCTACTCAATAAAAATAACAACTCCTTTACTACTTTACTTTACTGACTTTATTGTCCCCATGGGGAAATGTTGTTGCAGTGTCATGTACACAAAGTGGCGTTTAAATACAAAACAAATTGACAATACAACTTTCATAACAGTTACGTACCAATTAAAAGAGAGTAGCCTGCTGGCCTTACTGGGTCGGTAGGAACATTAGCCTGAGTTATTTAGGAAGGATATCACTCACACCTGGCACAAATGATTGTCTAGTTCTGTTTTTCCTGGCAATGGGTGCCCTATACCTGCGCCCAGAAGGGAGTAGTTCAATGTCTGTGTACAGGGGGTGGCTTGAGTCTAAAATTATTTTGTGAGCCTTGCAGAGGCCCCTGACCTTAAAGATCTCATCCAGGCCTGTCTGTTTGACTCCAAGTACCTTGCTTGTTGTGGTGATAATCCTTCTCAGCATATTTCTCTGGCTGACAGTGGCATTGCCAAACCAGCAAACAATACAAAAAGTGAAAATACTCTCAATGAAAGATTTGTAAAACAGAGTCAGTATAGTACAGTCAACATTAAAAGATCCCATCTTTTTGAGAAAGTACAGTCTCTGTTGACTCTTTTTGTAGATGAGGTCTGTACATGTTCTCCAACTGAAGGTTATTGTCCATTGCTTCCAACAATATCTTATTTCACCAAAATGTAAAAGTAAGAAGTGCGTATTGGTATGATTCTACCTCAGGTCACAGAGCATAGTTTGGTTGCAAAATGTAAGATATTTGTATTTCCCTGAGAAAATTTCTCCCAGGGATGCTCCACCATAAAGTGAAACCTACCATGACCAGAATCGTGCCGTCTGAGCAAAGAAAATGTCTCCCTTCACACTCCCTGTCTCTGCAGAGCCGTTTAGAACCATATATAAACCAGACTCACAATTCCCCCAGTCTAATAAACAACACTTTTCGTTTCTCTATTCTTTCAAATGGCATGCAGTGGCAGACTACTGTAGCTAATTTCACATTGCAAATATTAGAGTGAGGATTAGACACTGTCACTAGCCGGCTACCGCCCGGTACTCTCCCCTGCACTTTAGGGACTGCTGCCCTATGTACATAGAGTCTAGATCTGACAGGCGAGGAATGTGATTTCCCCCCCAAAATGTCCGCATACAATATGACTCAGTGTGTGAATTATTTGTTTAGTGCAGTCATTGTAGCTCATCTTTATCGAGGGTGTCAATAATATTTTACTCCACTGTATAAAGAGACATTAAACACTGGACTGTTTCTTTTATACTGTTTTTCACATTGTGTATTCATATACTGGATTCTTCACATAGCTCATTCTAATATACTGTACAGTGTATATACATTGCATTTTATTACACTGTTTATACACACCTTGTATTTATATACTGGATAATTATTTTATACAGTCTTCCCTCGCATAGTCTTCATGTTTTGCTGCTTTAAGATTTACATCTAAAACAGGATTAAATTAGAGTTGTTTCCTTTTGATCTGCCCAACCTACTCCAAAGTTTCTAAGTGAAAGAAAAATTATAGAAAATGTTCCAAATTACAACAAAAAAATACAAAATGAGGATGTATTGATTTCATATGTCTTCAGACCCCAGAGTTAATAGTTGTATTCTGGAGACGGCATTATGTTATGGGTATGCTTGTCATCAGCAGGGACTGGGGAGTTTGTCAGGATCAAAATAAATATGAAAGGGGAAAAGCCCAGGTAAAAGTTACAGGAAAACCTTAAACAAATGCAATCTTTTGAAAACATAACCCTGGAATAGAGTTCATATTTTTTTATCAAGACAATTACACAAATGTTTATGCCAAAGACACACCAGAATGTTCCTGAGTGGTCTAATCTCAGTCCTAACTCAAATTTGCAAGACAATCAGAGATGATGTTTGAATATAGCTGTCCAAACAAATGTTATGAGCTTGAGCAAAAAGAATGGACATATGTTGCCCTAAGAGATGTGCAAAGTGTTTTACTTTGAACATGTGGAGTAGCTTCTATAGATCTGTAGGGGACAACAATTTAATTTGAAATGTAATCATTTTTAGATGTATTTTAAGGCAGTGAAATGTGAAGACTGTGCAAGGGGTGTGTAGACTTTCACTAGGCACTATGCCAGATTCTTATTTAATGTTACCAAGATTATTTTTTCAACTAAATGTATTTTTATTTTAAGTGCAAAATTGTTCTCTGTAGTGGTCATTAGGACGTAAATATGAAAACATTTACATTACAGTCAACGGATAGAGTAGGTGAAAAACAAAGTTGCAGCATCTCGATGTCCACTACAGAGGGCATTTCTTGATAAGATCTTCTTTAGCTCTAATTTCATGTGAAACAAATATGACAGTTCTGACACTCACTTAACTATTTCTGAGATATTCACTTACTAGAAACAATTTGAATATCAAACTCACAAAAATTATAATTAATAATTACCCACTTATTTTACAATTTCTATTAAATGTGCTAATTTTGACAGCAGCCATTCGTTTTTTAACCTGGAAGATAAACTTGTCAAGGTCACATTCCCACACGTGATATCAATGAAAAGCCCAGAATGTCCTCTCAGTGGGAAAACAGGAATGTATGGCTTCAGAGATATGGACCAAGAGTTGATGTCCACTAGAGAGGACAAAAATGAATTGCTTAGTCTAAGGAAGATATACTGCAGGGTTTCTCAAGCTCAGTCCTGGGACACCCTGGGTGCATGTTTCTGTTTCTGCCTCAGCACTACACAGCAAACTTAAATAATCAAAGCTTGATGATTAGTTGATTATTTTAATCAGCTGTGTAGTGCTCGGGCAGAAACTAAAACGTGCATCCCTTTGGGTCCCGAGGAACGAGTTAGAGAAACGCTGAATAATACTGTATTCTTCACATAGCGTATTCTAATATATATATACCACTGTACATTGCATTTCATTTTGTTATACACGCTCCCTGTATTTGTTTTTATATACTGTATTCATGACATAGCTCATTCTAATATATCTACATTTCCTTCTTAGTATATATTTAGGTGTACGGTATATAAGCATAGATTGCATTTGGATTACTGATAGTGTTATTTTTGTTGTTATCTAGATTCATCCTGACATTTGTGATTTCTTGCTTCTAGTTTTGATTATTATTTGGGTACTATTATTTGATTATTATTTTGTTGGACATTTTGTACTGCACTGTTATGAGCTAGTAACACAAGCATTTCGCTGCACCTGCTACAACATCTGCTAAACTGTGTACACGACCAATGAACTTTCATTGGAATTATAAACATTTGGCTATGCCAAAAGATGATTCAGTTCACTATATTAACAACTCCCCACTTGGCTATGCCTTTTCATGCTTTTCTCCAAATGTTGGCAGCCACTTCAAGTCAGTAAATTATCATTCCCATTGAAACATTGTCAACTATTGAAAATGCCTTGAAAACCTAAAGTTTCAATGTGCAAGGCATTTCCAATAGTTGACAATGATTCATCGGTTACCCAACCATGGGAATTATCATTTCCTGATTCTAAACCTCAGCCCTCTCAACTAGAATATTTATTCTCAAAGTACTGTGATGATTTGCATTTCACATATAAAGTGGCATAAATCGTGTCTACACTTCTGCATTGTATAACTGGGTGGAACACTGAGACACATTGATTTGAAACTCTACAAACAGGGTGACCTCGGAAGTCGTCAGTGATGTGTTCCCGTCTGCCTGCTCTGCCCACCCTCAGTTTATTATTACAATGCGGTATAGATGCTTGCCTTGAGACCTGCTGGCATTACTCAGCTGCCTAACAGCACTTGGCACAAGGGACTCAGGCTGTCATGCTTTATATTCACTCAATGTGATGCCTAAATAGCAGAGCAATCCCATGATGCTTTGCATTTGACAGATTTTAATACATCTAATATAGCCAGTGCACTAAGTGTTATTGCTTGTAATACGGTGTAATACTGTCCCCGGGGTATATAAGAACAATAGCCATAATGATAATAGAGAAACCTTGCGCTAGAACAGCACGATTGGTATATTTGCACTCCATTGCACTCAGTCAATGGTTGTATGACAACTTATACTACAGGATACCATACAATTACTATAAGCCCTCTTTCAGAAAAGGAAAGAGAAAATGTCAATTGAGACATAGTATAATTCCTCAGCTAAATGGCAGGGAAATATCTTGGACAAGGATTTTAAAGAGGAAAGAAATGGGTATTTGTGACCCTCATGCCATCAGCATGATACCAATAGACATTTAGAGTATGGTGAATGTAGGGTTTTTTATTACTCACTCTGTCTTTTGAAAAGGACATGTATTGATGTGTATTTGCCATAATTGTTGCATTCATTCCTCCTTAATCTTCAGAGGAGAGACAGAAAGCAAAAAAATGTATCCTTCTAAGAGTTAAATATTAACGATAGTATCAATCAGTGCACTAAAGGCCAATGGCTAATTGATTTAAACTTCAGTCTGAGACATCTCTCCCACAATATACAGAGGTTACTATTACCATTCAGCTAGGACAAAAAAAATGAATATTCCCCCACAAAAAGAAATAAATAATTGAACACCATCTAGTTCAGGGGTTCCCTACCTAGGGGTGATCCCCCATAGGTAGGCGCAAAGGTTCGTGGGGGGGGGGGGGGGCTTCCTTTATTTGAGGGGTAACCTTTTTTTAAATCTGAGATGCTTTATGCAAGAAACAAGCGGTAAAATGCCAGAGGAAGATGCGACTCTGATGCACATGGGAATATCTTTGGTTTGTCTTTGCCATTCAGAAGCTGACCTGTGACCTTCTAAAGTTAAGGAGTCAAAGAAATTTTACTTTGCTTGGGAAGTGATCTTATACAATGTGTGACTCTGTCGCTATAAATTGATCTATTTACTTTCTGTAAAAGAGAATATGTATAATTAAATACCTGAAAGATGCTATGAGTCTTGTTAAACTTGGCAAAATTGCAGGAAATGAGCTTCAAAACAAGAAAATGTTCCTAGATCCCTCAAATTAAACAAAATCAAGCTGGTGTGTTTAATATAGGCTATAGCAACCTTTTTCAAATGTGAAAAGGGGAACCTGTGGAAAAAAGTTTGCGAACCCCTGCTCTAGATTAGAATGAAAGATTTATATATACACATTTTATATTCTACTCTCAAAATATTGGGGAGCAGTATACATTTGAACAGTTGCAAATCAGGCCATATTTCCTTTATTGATCACATTACAATTCTGACAGCCTGGGGAATGTTTGTAACCGTTAAAAGATCTCTTTGTCTCCCTGAGGACCACATACAGTATTACTAAATGGTTGACATGCACAAGACAGATTGAATGACTACTCCAGATTATTCCAGAAGCAGCCGAGTAAATGGTGCTAGAAATTCAGCAACCTCTAAGCGTATTCAGACTGGTAGTTTGATACAATCACAATTTGAGTTACTCTGATCTGTTCTTATACTGCTTTCAGGTTACATCATGGTGATTTTAAAGCTGCCATTCGTTTCTACTGTGTCTAACCATGTTTAAGGCATGCCTAATCAATGATCCAATCCCACACCACACAACAAATTACCCACTGCTCTGTAACTCAGTTCTCATTGGTAAATATAATGTCCACATAGAATATTCAATTTGTTTATATTTGTCCACAGAATACATTAGCTCCGTGGTGCCATCTAGTTCCTGTGGCTGTGCCTGAGAACCCTTAGCATACTGTTACACAAGCTGCTAGAATATTGACAGAAACTGACATCCACTGACATGACAGACAATCTATCATTTAAGTCTCAAAACATTGTGATGGATGGCAGGAGCGAGAACAATCTCAATCTCTGAAGGAATGGATACTTAAAATGTTACAGATAAAATTGCTTAAACAATCTTAGATATTTTTCCACCAATCGGTGCCTTTTGAGAAGTGTAATCCCATCTCAATAGGTTAAAAAGAAAAATTACTATACAGTACCTTCAGAAAGTATTCACACCCCTTGAACTTTTCCATATTTTGTTATGTTACAGCCTGAATTTAAAATTGATTACATTTTGTTTCACTGGCCTACACACAATAACCCACAATGTCAAAGTGGAATTATGATTTCAGAATTTTTTACAAATGAATTAAAAATGAAAAGTTTAAATGTCTTGAGTCAAAATTTGCTAAGCAAGTCACATAAGTTGCATGGACTCACTCTAATAGTGTTTAACATGATTTTTGAATGAATACCTCATCTCTGTACCCAACACATACCTGTAAGGTCCCTCAGTCGAGCAGTGAATTTCGAACACAGATTCGATCACAAAGACCAGGCAGATTTTACAATGCTCGCAAAGAAGGGCACCTATTGGTAGATGCATAAACATAAAAAACTGCAGAAATTGAATATCCCTTTGAGCATGGTTAAGTTATTAACACCCTGTCACTACAAAGATACAGGCGTCCTTCCTAACTCAATTGCTGGAGAGGAAGGAAACCACTCAAGGATTTCACCATGAGGCCAATGGTAACTTTAAAACAGTTACAGAGTTTAATGGCTGTAATAGGAGAAAACTAAGATTGGATCAACAGCATTGTAGTTACTTCATGATACCAACCTAATGATATAATGAAAAGAAGGAAGCCTGTACATCAAATCAAATCCAATTTTATTTGTCACATACACATGGTTAGCAGATGTTAATGCGAGTGTAGCGAAATGCTTGTGCTTCTAGTTCCGACAATGCAGTAATAACCAACAAGTAATCTAGCTAACAATTCCAAAACTACTACCTTATAGACACAAGTGTACATAAAGAATATGTACATAAAGATATATGAGTGAGTGATGGTACAGAGCGGCATAGGCAAGATACAGTAGATGGTATTGAGTGCAGTATATACATATGAGATGAGTATATGTAAACAAAGTGGCATAGTTAAAGTGGCTAGTGATACATGTATTACATAAATATGCAGTAGATGATATAGAGTACAGTATATACATATGAGATGAATAATGTAGGGTATGTAAACATTATATTAGGTAGCATTGTTTAAAGTGGCTAGTGATATATTTTACATAATTTCCCATCAATTCCCATTATTAAAGTGGCTGGAGTTGAGTCAGTGTGTTGGCAGCAGCCACTCAATGTTAGTGGTGGCTGTTTAACAGTCTGATGGCCTTGAGATAGAAGCTGTTTTTCAGTCTCTCGGTCCCAGCTTTGATGCACCTGTACTGACCTCGCCTTCTGGATGATAGCGGGGTGAACAGGCAGTGGCTCGGGTGGTTGTTGTCCTTGATGATCTTTATGGCCTTCCTGTGACATCGGGTGGTGTAGGTGTCCTGGAGGGCAGGTAGTTTGCCCCCGGTGATGCGTTGTGCAAACCTCACTACCCTCTGGAGAGCCTTACGGTTCTGGGCGGAGCAGTTGCCGTACCAGGCGGTGATACAGCCCGACAGGATGCTCTTGATTGTGCATCTGTAGAAGTTTGTGAGTGCTTTTGGTGACAAGCCAAATTTCTTCAGCCTCCTGAGGTTGAAGAGGCGCTGCTGCGCCTTCTTCACGATGCTGTCTGTGTGGGCGGACCAATTCAGTTTGTCTGTGATGTGTACGCCGAGGAACTTAAAACGTACTACCCTCTCCACTACTGTTCCGTCAATGTGGATAGGGGGGTGTTCCCTCTGCTGTTTCCTGAAGTCCACAATCATCTCCTTAGTTTTGTTGACGTTGAGTGTGAGGTTATTTTCCTGACACCACACTCCGAGGGCCCTCACCTCCTCCCTGTAGGCCGTCTCGTCGTTGTTGGTAATCAAGCCTACCACTGTTGTGTCGTCCGCAAACTTGATGATTGAGTTGGAGGCGTGCGTGGCCACGCAGTCGTGGGTGAACAGGGAGTACAGGAGAGGGCTCAGAACGCACCCTTGTGGGGCCCCAGTGTTGAGGATCAGCGGGGTGGAAATGTTGTTGCCTACCTTCACCACCTGGGGGCGGCCCGGCAGGAAGTCCAGTACCCAGTTGCACAGGGCGGGGTTGAGACCCAGGGTTTCGAGCTTGATGACGAGCTTGGAGGGCACTATGGTGTTAAATGCCGAGCTGTAGTCGGTGAACAGCATTCTCACATTGGTATTCCTCTTGTCCATATGGGTTAGGGCAGTGTGCAGTGTGGTTGAGATTGCATCGTCTGTGGACCTATTTGGGCGGTAAGCAAATTGGAGTGGGTCTAGGGTGTCAGGTAGGGTGGAGGTGATATGGTCCTTGACTAGTCTCTCAAAGCACTTCATGATGACGGAAGTGAGTGCTACGGGGCGGTAGTCGTTTAGCTCAGTTACCGTAGCTTTCTTGGGAACAGGAACAATGGTGGCCCTCTTGAAGCATGTGGGAACAACAGACTGGGATAGGGATTGATTGAATATGTCCGTAAACACACCAGCCAGCTGGTCTGCGCATGCTCTGAGGGCGAGGCTGGGGATGCCGTCTGGGCCTGCAGCCTTGCGAGGGTTGACACGTTTAAATGTTTTCCTCACGTCCATGTTTTAGTTGCGGGCCGTGTCAGTGGCACTGTATTGTCCTCAAAGCGGGCAAAAAAGTTATTTAGTCTGCCTGGGAGCAAGACATCCTGGTCCGTGACTGGGCTGGTTTTCTTTTTGTAATCCGTGATTGACTGTAGACCCTGCCACATACCTCGTGTCTGAGCCGTTGAATTGAGATTCTACTTTGTCTCTATACTGACGCTTAGCTTGTTTGATTGCCTTCCGGAGGGAATAGTTACACTGTTTGTATTCGGTCATGTTTCCGGTCACCTTGCCCTGATTAAAAGCAGTGGTTCGGGCTTTCAGTTTCACGCGAATGCTGCCATCAATCCACGGTTTCTGGTTTGGGAATGTTTTAATCGTTGCTATGGGAACGACATCTTCAACGCACGTTCTAATGAACTCGCTCACCGAATCAGCGTATTCGTCAATGTTGTTGTCTGACGCAATACGAAACATATCCCAGTCCACGTGATGGAAGCAGTCTTGGAGTGTGGAATCAGATTGGTCGGACCTGCGTTGAACAGACCTCAGCGCGGGAGCTTCTTGTTTTAGTTTCTGTCTGTAGGCAGGGATCAACAAAATGGAGTCGTGGTCAGCTTTTCCGAAAGGAGGGCGGGGCAGGGCCTTATATGCGTCGCAGAAGTTAGAATAGCAGTGATCCAAGGTTTTTCCAGCCCTGGTTGCGCAATCGATATGCTGATCAAATTTAGGGAGTCTTGTTTTCAGATTAGCCTTGTTAAAATCCCCAGCCACAATGAATGCAGCCTCCGGATAAATCGATTCCAGTTTGCAAAGAGTCAAATAAAGTTTGTTCAGAGCCATCGATGTGTCTGCTTGGGGGGGAATATATACGGCTGTGATTATAATCGAAGAGAATTCCCTTGGTAGATAATGCGGTCGACATTTGATTGTGAGGAATTCTAAATCAGGTGAACAGAAGGACTTGAGTACCTGTATGTTGTTATGATCACACCACGTCACGTTAACCATGAAGCATACGCCCCCTCCCCACATAATACAAATATTCCAAAACATGCATCCTGTTTGTAGGCACTAAAGTAAAACTGCAAAGAATTTGTCAAGAAATGAAGTTTATGTCCTTAATACTGTCATGACGTTGCCCTGTTGGGTGAGGTTTATGACCCCCATAAACACCTTTCCCCCTTTCCTCTCCACTCTACAGAATGGACTCTTGGAAAGCCCTTTGTTAACATAGAGAGAGTATGGTAATATCAAAAGGTTGGGGAATGGAGCAACATTTTCCTTTTTCAACCAGTTGAAAGTGTCTGTTGGTACTTAAAGAATATTATGTCAGATCAGTTGGTGGCTGGGACATTATATCTGATGATAGGACGACATAAATTGTATATTGGAAAGTCTACACATTCTAGTTATCAGATTCACATGGAATTGTTGTGCAATTTAAATGTTTAAATTATGAAACTATTTGTGAAAAGATTAAATGTAATTTTAGCTTCTAAATGAGAGAATTGTTTTCATAAGTAAACTATGCTCATTCAGTGGCCACACCCAAGTGAACAGGCACTTGTTGTAACGCCTTTCTAGGTGTGGTGAAGGAGAGTCGGACCAAACTGCAGCATGTAGATTGCGATCCATGTTTAATGAAAACAAACGTAAATACGAATAAACACAAAACACTACAAAACAATAAATGTAATGAAAACCGAAACAGCCTATACTTGTCAACTAAATACAGCGACAGGAACAAAGACACTAAGGACAATCACCCACGACAAACTCAAAGAATATGGCTGCCTAAATATGGTTCCCAATCAGAGACAACGATAAGCACCTGCCTCTGATTGAGAACCAATCCAGACAGCCATAGACTTTGCTAGATAACCCCACTAGCTACAATCCCAAATACATACACACCAAACCCCAAGACAAAACACACCACAATACAAAAACTCCATGCCACACCCTGGCCTGACCCAATACATGAAGAAAAACACAAAATACTTAGACCAGGGCGTGACACTGGTTGAGAACTGTGAAACACACCCTTCTCTCCCACAGTACAAAAGCTTGTTGATGGAAGTCAACCTTAGTTCCCGACGACGTGAGGACTGGTGTCCATACGTTTAAAAGGGCTAATTTCAACTATAACCTAACGAAATTAATATTTAGTTCCAGAAATGTTAGGACTGCTGTCCTAACGTGTAAAAGGGTGAATTTCAACGTGGAGGTGAAGATCACCACGCTGGAATGGTGAATTTTGACTAGACCAGCCAGAATACAGCGCGAGCTGATTATGACAACTTGGTATGAACTTTGAATGATTATTCACGAAAGAAGTGATACATCCTAGATGTCGAATTATCAGCTGCAGCTGTAAACATACGTGGCCTAGGAATGGACAGACAATCTCAGAAGAGTGACAGGGTACTTTAACGTATCCGCTCAACACACTACAACCAAAAAGATTATTCAAAGGACAATGGTGTTCTCTGCTGGGTAAACCAGTATTCCATCTTCGACACATCTATCAAAGCGCAGCTCAGAGTAAATATATGTATCTTGCATTTTCCTCTTCCAAATGGGTGGTATCTTGCAGAAAATGATGTATTTACTGTAGCATAGCTTCTCAAGGTCAATAGAGATTCAATCTCTTTGTCCCTCAGTCTTCTCACTCTTTCATTGAAACCCAACCCCCTTCCTTTGTGTAACCAGCCATCATATCAGGTTAGCCCACAAGGGGCTTTTCATGACATGATTAGCATTTGATGTGTGATCTATCCTGTGTATATATATGTAATTCTGTTTGATTATTTAGGTATTTAGAAAATATATAATTAAGCAAATGTGTGTATTGCTGATTACACTTATTAGCTAGGGTTCGTGCAGATAACCAAGTACTTTACGACAATCGGAATGAGACCGATCGAGGTGACGATGAATAAATAACTGCTATTGCTATAAAAGATCTTCAGATCATTAAGAGACTGGATTCGTGAGATAACCGCTCTATATAAATGAATGCTTCCGTGGTGCCCCAGGATATTAATGGTTTAATTGTTGCATGGTTTAATTCAATCACGTAATCAATTTGATAAAATAGCATGTCATATAATTTAATCATAGTCAGACACGACAACATAAAGTGTTATACAACACATCACTGATTAGATTAGATTCAATTTAATTGCCATTGAACAAGTACAGTACAACGAAATGCAGTACCGATCTTCATATTTTCAAGAATGGTGGTGGCTGCATTATGTTATGGGTATACTTGTAATTGGCAAGGAATAGGGAGTTTTTTGGGATAAAAATGGAATGGAGATAAGCACAGGCAAAATCCTAGAGGAAAACCTGGTTCAGTCTGCTTTCCAATAGACACTGGGAGACAAATTCACCTTTCAGCAGGAAAATAACCTAAAACACAAGGCCAGATATACACTTGCTTACCAAGACAGCATTGAATGTTCCAGACTGGCCTAGTTCCGGTTTTTACTTAAATTGGATTGAAGATCTATGGCAAAACTTGAAAATGGCTGTCTAGCAATGATCAACAACCAACTTGACAGAGTTTGAATAATTTAAAAAAGAATCATGTGCAAATGTTGCACAATTCAGGTGTGCAAGGCTGTTAAAGACTTACCCAGAAAGACTCACAGCTGTAATCGCTGCCAAAGGTGATTCTAACATGTATTGACTCAGGAGTGTGAATACTTATGTAAATGATATATTTATGTATTTCATTTTAAATACATTTGCTAACATTTCTAAAAACATGTTTTCACTTTGTCATTATGAAGTAGTGTGTATTGATAGGTGAAGGCACTATAGTATTTTTATTGCATTTTATTTAACTAGGCATGTCAGTTAAGAACAAATCTTATTTACAATCATGGCCTACCAAAAGGTAAAAGGCCTCCAGTAGGGACGGGGGACTGGGATTTAAAAAAATACAATATAAGTATAGGACAAAACACACATCACAACAAGAGAGGCAACACAACACTACATAAAGAGAGACCTAAGACAACAACATAGCAAGGTAGCAACACAACATAACAACAACATGGTAGCAGCACAAAACATGGTACAAACATTATTGGGCACAGTCAACAGCACAAAGGTCAAGAAGGTAGAGACAACAATACATCACACAAAGCAGCCACAACTGTCAGTAAGAGTGACCATGATTGAGTCTTTGAATGAAAAGATTGAGATAAAACTGTCCAGTTTGAGTGTTTGTTGCAGCTCGATCCAGTCGCTAGCTGCAGCGAACTGAAAAGATGAGCGACCTAGGGATGTATGTGCTTTGGGGACCTTTAATAGAATGTGACTGATGTGGAAGATGAGGGCTGCAGTAGATATCTCAGATAAATCAGCATCAACCAGTGGTTCTTGCAATGGGTATACAGAGATGACCAGTTTACAGAGGAGTATAGAGAGCAGTGATGTGTCCTATAAGGAGCATTGGTGGCAAATCTGATGGCCGAATGGTAAAGAACATACTTGCCGATCTATAAATTATGTCTCCGTAATCTAGCATAGGTAGGATGGTCACCTGAATCAGGGTTAGTTTGGCAGCTAGGGTGAAAGAGGAAAAATTATGATAGAGGAAACCAAGTCTAGATTTAACTTTAGCCTGCAGCTTTGATATGTGCTGAGAGATGAACAGTGCACAGTCTAGCCATACTCCCAAGAACTTGTATGAGGTGACTACCACAAGCTCTAAACCCTCAGAGATAGTAATAACACCTGTGGGAAGACGGGCATTCTTCTTACCAAACCAAATGACCTTTGTTTTGGATGTGTTCAGAACCGGGTTAAGGGTAGAGAAAGCTTGTTGGACACTAAGAAAGCTTTGTTGTAGAGCTTCCTACTACCTGAGCTATGTTGTTGATGTAAATTGAGAAGAGTGTGGGGCCTAAGATTGAGCCTTGGGGTACTCCTTTGGTGACAGGCAGTGGCTGAGACAGCATATTTTCTGACTTTATACACTGCACTCTTTGAGAGAGGTAGTTAGCTAACCAGGCCAAAGACCCCTCAGAGACACCAATACTCCTTAGCCGGCCCACAAGAATGGAATGGTCTACCGTATCAAAAGCTTAGTAAGTGCCTATTAAGTTCAAATAAAGTAACAGGGTTGACTGTAACATGGTTTCACGATTTCTTCATAAATCAGCCATAAATCCCCCTTTGACAGGGGGAATGGAAGCTTGTTGTCAGCAACAGGGAGTGGCAATTGAATGGTTACCACCATCAAACACCAGAAAATAGCCAAAAAGAGTAGAAGGAGCTCACCTGCTTTTACACTATAATTTAACTATTAGATGTTCAATGTTTCTTTAGAATTTTTATTTGATTTTTTTAAAGGAAAGTTTCACCATATTGGAACGAGATTTCAGTTCACATAACAGGGTTGACCTTAAAATGAGGGACAGATCTAAATGAATCACTAATCACATGAAATAAATAATAATCTACATAAATAATTTTCTTAAAGAAAAAAAATAACTAGGACTTTACAATAATGGAAAAACTAGTAGGAATTTGGGGATTAAGTGGGTTAAAATCTTCCTAGAAGTGACGCATGGTTGATGTAGGGACATGTCAAAATGCTGAATTTTGGCACTTTAACAAGCATATATTTTTAGATTATATATTAAAAGGCACTTCATTTAATATGACAGCCTTTTAAAATGCAATATTGGTGCACAATTTCTACTTCAAATATCAAAGGGACGCAAAAGGCCGTCTTTTGATGGAACGAACCAATTATTACTGATACTAATGTGTGCTTAGCATGGCTACAAGATAATACATTATAGGGAGAAAACATATGCTATATACATTCATTATAGACTAATTACAATCTAATTAAAATGAATCCACAAACTGTCAAAATAAATGTACAGTCAGATCTAGTAGAAAATCACACAATGCAATTATCTTTCTGAAGGAATTTCCCTGCATGGCTAAAACATCTAACTGAGCATGCTAAATCCAGTGTATTTTCGGTCAAGTGCTTTCCATAACAAATGCCCATTAGGGACAAAGGAAGTGCCAGAGAGCTCATTAACCCTGGGCTTGTCTCCGAGATACCGGTAGAAACCCCACCAGACCACATCAACCTGGATTACACTATTGAGACCGCTTGTCCCAAGAGATTACAAACTGTTTGGAATTATTCAGAGAGACTCATTAAATTGAGAATGATGGTAGCTGAACTTCTGGAATTCATTATAATTATGCCTCAGTCATGGTTATGCAGTGTTACTTTAAACATGCAAGCTCACACCATTTTTCAGAGGGTAAACATAATTGTCCTCTCTTTGTCCTTTCATGTTTGACACATAATTGACTATGGACCACAGGTAATTTGGCCCGGCAGTGACTGTGAATAAATTCACAATTCACAGCTTCAACGTTTTGTACAAATGTGCGGCAAGACAATGTGCCTGCAGTCAGTAATAGCCTTGCAATGCTGTTCCTTTTGCATCAAGTGCCTTCCCTCTGTACTGCACAGACATGAAAAGGTATAGCCTTTACATCACAATGTGGAACTAGTGTGGGTTGGCTCTGAGGATTGCAGCTGCTCTTCCTTTTTACTGCCCTCTCAACATTGACTGTGGAGAGACAAGCAAGCCCTTCTCTCCTCAGCCATCTCTTTCAGCAAAAAAAAACACTAAAAAAGAAAGTATAGTCTTTGAACTTCACTCTATAATTGCCAAGGCATGGGGAAAGCCTAGCTCTACTACCAGCACCATCTTCAACCCCGCAAACGACAGACAAAATGGCATCCAGGACAAGCTGTAGTGTTGGCTGTATTTTGTGCACTAATGAGAACATCTGTCTGGTACCCGGCAGAGTTAGAAACTGTCTCCTAGCGAAGGTGGCGGGCAGGGGGCGTGGGCAGGCAGCTGTTGTTGTAAAAGTGGCAGTTTACACTGGCACAGAGGTTACATCAGCATGGTACTAAAATAACTCTGCAGTCTGAGGGGGAATTAATAAATTCTTACTGCCCAAATAATTCATTTCAATTTCCAGAACTCAATTGGTCTCTGAAGTTCCTTGTCTGTAATTTTTTATAAGTGTGGATTTCAATAATCTTATAGAGAAAAAGAACATCTGAGGTGATTGACACTGCATTGATTTAGTAGCTAGGTGGTAAGCATTGTAAAAGGTGATCTGTAGATTGAAGGTTCAGCATATGTGAGCCTTAATGTACTAGAAGGTACTGTAGTACCCTTGAGAAATGTATTTAACCTTAATTGCTTCAGTTAATGTCATGCTGTCCTAGATAAGGGTGTCTGAGGAAGAAAAAAGTGAACAAGATCAAATGGAACAATGCTACCCCCTATTGGACATTTCTATATTTTCACACAGTCTGAATAACATTTGATAAACAGGACTGTACTTTGTAGCATGAAAGAATATAAGAAAAACAGGAATTTGTCAAACCATGACAATTTATTGGTGACAGTGTCTCCTGTCTACATTGTACATATATTATGTCACTTTAAAGACAAAGTCTCACATCGATATTGACCATATTTTGGCTAGCAGAGGAGCTGCCTGTGAAAACAACTACAAGCTGGCAAAAAAGTGCAACTTGAGAAAAGGAGGCAACTGGAAAAGTCTTCAACCGAAGCTAAGTGGAAACATCAATATGTGAGTCAGAGTTTGACCTTCAGGACAAAGGTGTAAACTGGGTTTAAGTTGCAGAGATGCGGGAACGACAGTCCCAACTCAAAAACTCCCCACTCGGCCGACAGAATTTATACTGATGCAATTAATGGTCATCAACAGTGCGAGTAAACCTAAAGTGGCAGCATGTCGGTAGAAGAATCGCATTTAAGTCACGGTACTTAGTTGTCCTGCATCTCCCCAATGTAAATCCAGCTGTAATATGAGTCAGAGTCTCAGCTTCAGGACAAAGGTGTAGCAGCAGCCATGTCTATTTCTCCTGGTTCCCTTCGTCTCCTGCTGGCCAGTTGACAGCGATGTGGTAGGATTTAAGCTCGTCTTCAGAGACGAAGTCTGGAGCACGACTCATCAGGTCATGGCCCCTGAATGATTTGGGGAAGGCAATCACGTCCCTGATGCTGGGGGCTCCGACGATAATAGACAGAAATCGGTCCAAACCTAGAGGGAAATTGAACAAGGGATATTAGTCAGGGAAATAAAATATTACTCACAAATTAGGTATTGCATTTTAATGCAGGAGGACAAGGGGACTGGTCTACTTAGTTCTACTAAGTCTACTACTAAACATCTGTATAACAAATGGTGAAATATCAAAGCATGAGAAACACAAATCTGAGTGTGTCTGGTGTCAAGTTAGGATGGTTATTATGGCTGACTTACCCAATGCAATCCCACCATGAGGGGGAGCCCCAGAGTCCAGTGCCTCTAACAGGTGAGAAAGGAGAGATGGATCCTCCTGAAAAAAAGAACAAAGTCAGGGAGTTTCCCAACTCTAGAGAGAGATTCACTAAGTCTGTCCTTTTCTATTCACCGCTAAGCTGGAAGGCTAATGACAGTAGTCTACAGTAGTAAATACTGTCTTATTACCAGTGATAATAAATATTACCGACTGAACTTGCAGCAAGCTAGGAGAACATGCAGCTCAGAAACTTGCAGCAAGCTAGAAGAACATGCAGCCCAGAAACTGCAGCTAGAGGCAGCAACAAAATGAGCGCTGTGATTACCAATCCTAATCAGTTGTTTATTTTGGTACTAAATCTAATCAAATTTGAATGGTCACACGCGCTGAATACAACAGGTGTAGACTTTACCGCAAAATACTTAATTAAGAGCCCATTCCCAACAATGCAGAGTTAAAAAGTAAGAAAGATATTTGCAAAATAAAAAGGGAAACAGTAACAATAGAATAACGTGGCTTTATACAAGGAGTACGAGTACTGATCAAGGTGCAGTGGTACAAGGTAGTTGATAATTGAGGTAATACAGTATGTACATGTAGGTACGGGTAAAAAGTGACTAGACAATGAGGATATATAATAAACTGAGTAGCAGCTGCGTACGTGAAGTGTGAAAGTGTGTCTGTGTATGTCTGGTGTCAATATGCATGTATGTGTTTGAGCATATGTAGTGTGTGTGTGTGTGTGTGTGTGTGTGTGTGTATATTGGAGTGTCAGTGTAGTATGTGTGAGTAGTCTAGTGAGTGTGCATAGAGTCAGGGCAAAAAAATCTGTACAAAAAAATTAAGATAACATTTGTATAATAAAGGGGTTGCCTTCAAAAAGTATTCACAACGCTTGACTTATTCCACATTTTGTTGTGTTACAAAGTCGTATTAAAAAGGATTTAATTGTCATTTCTGGTCAACGATCTACACAAAATACTCTAATGTTGCACAATCCAGGTGTGGCAAACTTTTAGAGACTTATCCAGAAAGACTCACAACTGTAATTGCTGCAAAAAGTGATTTTAACATTTTTTAAATAATGAAAAATAACACACTAATATATCTTGATTAGATAATTATTCAACCCCCTGAGTCAATAAATGTTAGAATCACTTTTGGCAGCAATTACAGTTGAGAGTCTTTCTGAATAAGTATCTAAGAGCTTTCCACACCTGGAATTATTCTTTTCAAAATGATTCAATCTCTGTCAAATTGGTCATTGCTAAACAGCCATTTTCAGGTCTTGCCATAGATTTTTAAGCAGATTTAAGTCAAAACTGTAACTCGGCCACTCAGGAACATTCACCATCTTCTTGGTAAGCAACTCCAGTGTAGATTTGGCATTGTGTTTTAGGTTATTGTCCTGCTGAAAGGTGAATTCATATCCCAGTGTCAGGTGGAAAACAGACTGAACCAGGTTTTCCTTTAGGATTTTGCCTGTGCTTAGCTCCATTCCATTACTTTTTTATACAAAAAAACCCTCCCCAGTTCTTAACGATTAGAAGCATATCCACCACTATGCTTGAAAATATGGAGAGTGGTACTCAGTAATGTGTTGTATGGGATTTGCCCCAAACATAACACTTTCTATTCAGGACAAAAAGAACATTGCTTTGCCACATTTTTTTGTAGTATTACTTTAGTGCCTAGTTGCAAACAGGATGCATGTTTTGGAATATTTTTATTCTATACAGGCTTCCTTATTTTCACTCTGTCAATTAGATTAGTAATGTTGAGTCATCCTCAGTTTTCTCCTATCACAGTCATTAAACTCTAACCATTTTAAAGTCACCATTGGCCTCATGGTGAAATCCTTGAGCGGTTTCCTTCCTCTCAGGCAACTGAGTTAGAAAGGACGCCTGTATCTTTGTAGTGACTGGGTGAATTAATACACCATCAAAAGTGTAAATAATAACTTCACCATGCTCAATTTTCACCCATCTACCAATAGGTGCCCTTCTTGCAAAGCATTGGAAAACCTCCCTGGTCTTTGTGGTTGAATCTTTGTTTGAAATTCACTGCTCGACTGAGGGACGTTACAGATAATTGTATGTGTGGGTTACAGAGATGAGGTAGTCATTCAAAAAAGATGCTAAACACTATTATTGCACACAGAGTGAGTCCATGCAACTTATTGTGACTTGTTAAGCACATCTTTACTCCTGAACTTATTTAGGCTTGCCATAACAATGGGGTTGAATACTTTGACATTATGGAGTATGTTGTGTAGGCCAGTGACAACATATCTCAATTTAATACATTTTAAATTCAGGCTGTAACAAGACAAAATGTGGTCCAAGGGTGTGAACACTTTCTAAATAGTCCAGGTAGCCATTTGATTAATTGTTCAGCAGTCTTACAGCTTGCGGTTAGAAGCTATTCAGGAGCTTTTTGGTCCCAGACTTGGCACTCCGGTGCTGCTTGCCATGCGGTATCAGAGAGAACAGTCTATGACTTTGGTGGCTAGATTCTGACAATTTTAGGGCCTTCCTCTAACCGCTTGGTATAAAGGTCCTGGATGGCAGGGAGTTCAGCCCCAAGTGATGTACTCGGCCATATGCACTAGCCTCTGTAGCGCCTTGCAGTCAGATGCCGAGCAGCTGCCATACCAAGCGGTGATGCAGCCAGTCAAGATACTCTGCCCATGTCAAATCTTTTCAGCCTCCTGAGGGGGAAGAGGTGTTGTCGTGCCCTCTTCACGACTGTGTTGGTGTGTTCGGACCATGATAGGTCCTTAGTGATGTGGACACCAAGGAACTTAAAGCTCTCAACCCTCTCCACTACAGCTCTGTCGATATGAATGGGGGCGTGTTCAGCCCTCCGTCTCCTGTAGTCCATGATAAGCTCATTTGTCTTGCCCATGTTGAGGGAGAGGTTGTTGTCCTGGCACCACCCTGCAAGATCTCTGACCTCCTCCCTATATGTGTCCTTGTTATTGGTGATCAGGTCATGCGTGGCCACGCAGTCATGGATGAACAGGGAGTACAGGAGGCTATGTTGTTGCCTACCCTTTCCACCTGGGGGTGGCCCGTCAGGAAGTCCAAGATCCAGTTGCAGAGGGACGTGTTCAGGCTCAGGCTCCTTAGCTTAGTGATGAGCTTGGAGGGCACTATGGTGTTGAATGCTGAGCTGTAGTAAATGAGCTTTCTCACGTAGGTGTTCCATTTATCCAGGTGGGAAAGGGCAGTGTGGAGTGCAGTAGAGATTGTATCATCTCTGGCTCTGTATGCGAAACTGTATACAGACTGGGTCTGGTTGAAAAAGTCAGTGACATGATGGTAGAAATGAGGTAAAACAGATTTCAATTTTCCTACATTAAAATCACCGGCCACTAGGAGCGCCGCCTCTGGATGAGCAATTTCTTGTTTGCTTATAGCTTTATACAGCTCGTTGAGTGAGGTCTCAGCGCCAGCACCGGTTTGGGATGCTAAATAGACAGCTACGAAAAATACAGATGAAAACTCTTGGTAAATAGTATGGTCTACAGCTTATCATGAGGTATTCTAACTCAGGCAAGTAGAACCTTGAGACTTTCTTAATATTAGAGATTGTGTACCAACTGTTCTTAACAAAGAGACACACACCACCCCCTGTGATCTTACCGGACGTTCTGTCCTGCCGATGCAACTATATGTACAAAAGTATGTAGACACCCGTTAAAATTAGCGGATTCTGCTATTTTTAGCCACACCCATTCGCTGACAGGTGTATAAAATCGAGCACACAGCCATGCAATCTCCATAGACAAACATTGGCAGTAGAAAGGCCTTACTGAAGAGCTCAGTGACTTTCAACGTGGCACTGTCAGAGGATGCCATCTTTCCAACAAGTCAGTTTGTCAAATTTCAGCTTTGATGGAGCTTACCCGGTCAACTGTAAGTGATGTTATTTTGAAGTGGAAACGTCTAGGAGCAACAACGGTTTAGCCGTGAGGTGGTAGGCCACATAAGTTCACAGAACGGGACTGCCAAGTGCTGAAGCGCGTAAAAATTGTCTGTCCTCGGTTGCAACACTCACTACTGAATTCCAAATTGCCTCTGGAAGCAACGTCAGCACAAGAACTGTTCGTCAGGGGAGCTTCATGAAATGGGATTACATGGCTGAGCAGCCACACACAAGCCTAAGATCACCATGCGTAATGCCAAGCGTCAGCTGGAGTGGTGTGAAGCTCGCCGACCACTAGACTCTGGAGGAGTGGAAAGGCGTTCTCTGGAGTGATGACTCACGCTTCACCATCTGGCAGTCCGACGGACGGATCTGGGTTTGGCGGATACCAGAAGAACGCTACCTGCCCGAATGCATAGTGCGAACTGTAAATTTTGGTGGAGGAGGAATAATGGTCTGGGACTGTTTTTCATGGTTTGGGCTAGGCCCCTTAGTTTCAATGAAGGATAATCTCAACACTACAGCATACAATGACATTCTAGATGATTATCTGCTTCCAACTTTGTGGAAACAGTTTGGGGAAAGTCCTTTCCTGTTTCAGCAGGACAATGCTCCCATGCATAAAGCGGGGTCCATACAGGTTTGTCGAGATCGGTGTGGAATAACTTGACTGTCCTGCACAGAGCCCTGACCTCAACTCCATCGAACACCTTTGGGTTGAATTGGAACTACTGCGAACCAAGCCTAATCGTCCAACATCAGTGCCCGACCTCACAAATGCTTGTGGCTGAATGGAAGCAAGTCCCCGCAGCAATGTTCCAACATCTAGTGGAAAGCCATCCCAGAGGCGGCGGCCTCTATAGCGCCATCTCCTCCTCCTATGAGTGACGGGGATTTGGACCTGGTCCAGAAAAAACGATATGTCTTCGCCTCCAACTCATTGAAGTAGAAGTCCTCGTTATGTAACATTATGTACCAAAAAAGTTACGATCAGCTGCAAAATAAATTATGGTTGGCCAAGAGCCCGCAAAATGTCCGCTTTCCAATGCAGCGCCTTTCGACATACGGTATACTAATGGTAACTGTGCTTGCATATCCTCCTCAACCTGATATAAATGGGACATGGGAAATCAGCATTCTGGTATTCTTACTTATCCAGTCCAAGTTCATTACCTTGAGGATCGTCTCGAGCACATGCTGTTGATCAGAGGCCTTGTGAATACGAATGGATCCTCCTCCAATCTCACACCCATTCAGGACCAGGTCATAATGCTGGCCACGTACCTGCCATATTGACACAGGAGACATAGATGAATGATATGGTCTCAGTGCATAGGAAGTGACAGTACAGGATACTCTGTCAAGTTTGTTTATATTGATAGACTGACTTATGGTGAGTAGTTTATACAATAAATACATTTTTATTATTGGTTATACTTGAATACATAGTTTTGAATTTCCAAACTTCTTGTTTGGACCACATCCTGGTTGGAAATAGCACAGTGACAGCTGTCAGACAACACTTTCTTTAACAGTTTTGTATTTGTACCAAACAGCATGGAAGGGCACAGAAACAAGTTGTTGAGAGGGTTCTTCTCTATAAATATGTGACCAAGGAGACAACCCTCCTCCTACTGTATATGACCCTAACCTTGTGAGGCAGTGAATACAGGAGATGAGCATCCTCAGGGAGAGGTGCAGTGAAAGGATGGTGGGCTGACTCAAGCTGATCAGGGTCCTCTTCTTTTGGCAGGAACAGTGGGAAGTCTACCACCCACAGAAAGTGAAACGCTGAGGGGTCTCGAACAGCCACACCGGAGCTCTCTAGGAGTTCAGCACATTGAAGCCTCAATTTGCCCAACAAAGGGCGCTGTGGGAGGAAATAATGGAAATCAGGAGAGTGAAAACTGCATTCACCGTGAAAAACAAAAGTAAAAGGTTGTTCATTTTCAGAACGCACTGGCTTTCAACTGTTTGGTCACAAAAGCCTCTTAATTTTCTTCTATTCTGACATTTGATTGCAATTCCTTCCACATCCTTTCGACAAAAGTACACTATTGCTCCACAGCTACAGTGCCTTCAGAAAGTATTCATACCCCTAGACTTTTTCCACATGTTGTTGTGACAGCCTGAATTCAAAATAGATTAAATATGTTTGTTTTTTCTCTACCATCTACACACAATATCCTATAAAATGTTGAAATATCTCATTTACATATGTATTCACACACGACTCAATACATGTTAAAATTACCTTTAGCAGCGAATAAAGATGTGAGTCTTTCTGGGTAACTCTATAAGAGCCTTGCACAATAATTGCACTTTATTATTTTTTAAGTTCTTAATGCTGTCAAATTGGTTGTTGATCATTGCTAAACAGACATTTTCAAGACTTGCCAAAGATTTTCAAGACGATTTAAGTCAAAACTGTAACTAGGCCACTCAGGAACATTCAATGTCGTCTTGGTAAGTAACTCCAGTGTATATTTGGCTTTGTGTTTTAGGTTATTGTCCTGCTGAAAGGTGAATTTGACTCCCAGTGTCTGATAGAAAGCAGACAGAACAAGGTTTTCCTCTAGGATTTTGACTGTGCTCTATTCCATTTGTTTTAATCCTAAAAAAAACATACCCATAACATGATGCAGCCAACACCATGCTTGAAAATATGAAGAGTGGGTTCTCAGTGATGTGTTGGATTCACCACAAACATAACACTTTCTATTCAGGACAAAGTTCATTTCTAAGAAAAAAATTGCAGTTTCACTTTAGTGCCTTATTGCAAAACAGGATGCATGTTTTGGAATATTTTTTTATATTTAAAGGCTTCTTTCATTTATGTTAGTATTGTGGAGTAAATACAATGTGGGGATCCATCCTCAGTTTTCTCTTATCACAGCCATTTAACTCTTGAACTGTTTTAAAGTCACTATTGGCCTCATGGTGAAATCCCTGAGCGTTTTCCTTCCTCTCCTGCAATTGAGTTAGGAAGGACACCTGTATCTTTCTAGCTACTGGGTGTATTGATACACCATCCAAAGTGTTATTAATAACTTCACCATGCTCAAAAGGATATTCAATGTCTGCTTTTTAACATTTTCACCCATCTAGGTGCCCTTCTTGCGTGGCATTGGAAAACACCCTTGGTCTTTGTGGTTGAATCTGTGTTTGAAATGAATTGCTTGACTGAGGAACCTTGCAGATAACTGCATGTGTGGGGTACAGAGATGAGGTAGTCATTCAGAAATGATGTTAAACACTATTATTGCACAGAGTGAGTCCATGCAACTTATTAAGCACATGTTTACTCATTAACTGTTTTAGGCTTGCAATAATAAAGGGGTACTTATTGACTCAAATTTCAGCTTTTCATTAACTAAGGAGTAAACATTCCTAAAAACATAATTCCACTGACATTATGGGGTATTGTGTGTAGGCCAGTGACACATTTCAATGTAATACATTTTAAATTCAGGCTGTAACACAACAAAATGTGAAGAAAGTCAAACGGTGTGAATACTTTCTGAAATACTTTTTATTATGGTGTATCATCTGTACCAGGCCCAACGACGCATGAGAAAAATATAAACATTTAGCTTTTAATTTAAAAAAGGAAACAAATCAAACTTTGCAGTGTGTTATGTGTATGAACTATACTGTGCTACTGGTTCATATCAAAGCGATCAACCTCAAAGCACTGACAACCATCACTTATTTCGACCAACAGGGCTAACTTTGAAACTGTTCCATGATGGTTATCTTTAATGGAGGTGAGGCATGCAAAGGATCTACATCCCAAATGGCACCCTATTCCCCACATAGTGCACTACTTTTCACCAGAGCCATATGGGCCCCGGTTAAAACTAGTCCACTATATAGGCAGGGTGCCGTTTGGGACCAAATCAGATTGTAACTCACCACACATTCCTGCGTCCCAGCAGAGATGAGCAGCAGGTCCCCAGGTCTGGCCTGGGCCATCTGGAGCAGCTGCTGTTTAGCTGAGGCAGGCATGAGTCTGTTGAGGGGAGACTTCAATGCACCATCTGCCTTCACCAAAACTACACTCACTTCCTTGGGAAAAAAAAATACAAAAATATCACAAAAAAATACTAGGCTTAATTGGCATTCCTCTGATGCAGCTAGCCTCCGGGCATGGCCCCGACAGACTTGAATGCCTAGCAGTCATTGGGTTTTCATATCTCTTTAACTATGAATTGCTAAACCCAATAAATCATTAGCCGTAATGGAGTCTCAAATGAGTTGTTTACCAATCATGTCACTTCGTTATAAAAGGGGGTCCTACAAGATTTTCAGGATTGCACAACTCTAGGATTGGTGAGGTCTACCCTTGCCTCAGGGCAATTATGCCATGTGCTTCGTTCAACATTTTCTTCACAGTCATCTTGGCTTATTGATCATATTCCAGATTAATATTTCATGAAGACAGTTTGTTCTCTTTTACTGAATGTCCTGTAAAAGGGGGAGGGGTTAAAGCGCGAGGTTACATACCTGGCCGAACTGGGTCCTGGCAGTTTGCTTCAGGGATTCGTGATCTTTGCCCTTCAAATGTTTCTGGAGTGAAATATTGAACACAGATGTCCTATAAAAAGTCGACACCCCCTTAAACTTGTTTCACATTTCGTTGAAATCCTTATTTAAATACAATTATCTACCACCATACACAAATGATATATATTAAAAATACTAAACTGAAATATCATAATTGGATATGTCTCCACTCCCTCTGAGTCAATACTTGGTGGAAGCACCTTAGGCAGCAATTACAGCTGTGATTAGGTCTCTACCAACTTCTGAATGTCCTGCAGGCTCTAGTTTTGTCTTATTGTCCAGTCATGTGGTCAAATGCTGCAAAGAAAGACCTAGTTAAGCTGCAGCTGGCCCAGAAGAAAGCAGCAGGTGCTGCTCTTCATTGTAATCAGAGGGCTAATATCAATACTATGCATGCCAGTCTTTCCTGGCTAAGAGTTGTTGAGAGCCTGACTGCATCACTTCTTTTCATAAGAAACAATGTGTTGAAAATTCCAAATAGTTTGCATAGTCAACTTACACACAGCTCTGACACACACACACACTTACACCATTAGACATGCCACCAGAGGTCTTTTCACAGTCCCAAATAGAGCATAGAGTATTATATAGAGCCAATATTGCATGGTCCATGCTAGGTAAAGCTCCGCCTTATCTCAGTTCACTGCTCACGATGGCAACACCCACCTGTAGCACACGCTCCAGCAGGTGTATCTCACTGATCATCCCTAAAGCCAACACCTCATTTGGCCACATTTCCTTCCAGTTCTCTGCTGCCTGTGACTGGAACGAATTGCAAAAATCGCTGAAGTTGGAGACTTTTATCTCCCTCACCAACTTTAAACATCTGCTATCTGAGCAGCTAACCGATCGCTGCAGCTGTACATAGTCCATCGGTAAATAGCCCACCCAATTTACCTACCTCATCCCCATACTGTTTTTATTTATTTACTTTTCTGCTCTTTTGCACACCAGTATCTCTACCTGCACATGACCATCTTATCATTCATCACTCCAGTGTTAATCTGCAAAATTGTAATTATTCGCCTATCTCCTCATGCTTTTTGCACACAATGTATATAGACAATTTTTTACTTTTTTTCTACTGTGTTATTGACTTGTTAATTGTTTACTCCATGTGTAACTCTGTGTTGTCTGTTCACACTGCTATGCTTTATATTGGCCAGGTCGCAGTTGTAAATGAGAACTTGTTCTCAACTAGCCTACCTGGTTAAATAAAGGTGAAATAAAAATAAATAAAATGGAACTTCCTTCCATCTCATATTGTTCAAATGAATAGCAAACCTGGTTTAAAAAAAAAAGATAAAGCTACACCTCACACAACGCCTCTCCCCTATTTGACGTAGATATTTTGTGCATATGTATTCATATGTAGGCTATTTGTGCCATTTTTAAACATATGTAGTTCTGTCCTTGAGCTGTTCTTGTCTATTAATGTTCTGTATTATGTCATGTTTCATGTTTTGTGTGGTCTCCAGGAAAAGTAGCTTCTGCTTCACAACAGCCAATGGGGATCCTAATAAAATACCTAAATATTTGACCATTCTTTCCAAAACTGTTTAAGCGCTGTTGAAGCATTGATGGACAGCAATCTTCAAGTCATGCCACAAATTTTTGGATTGAATTTTTAAATTTATTTTACCTTTATTTAACTAGGAAAGTCAGTTAAGAACAAATTCTTATTTTCAATGACGGCCTAGGAACTGTGGGTTAACTGCCTGTTCAGGGGCAGAACGACAGATTTGTACCTTGTCAGCTCGGGGGTTTGAACTTGCAACCTTCCGGTTACTAGTCCAACGCTCTAACCACTAGGCTACCCTGCCGCCCCCATGTAGGTGGGTGCTCTGACTCGGCCACTCAAGGAAATGTACCTTTTTATTCCTTAGCTTCGCCACTGTAGCTTTGGCTGTGTGCTTCTGGTCGTTGGAATGCTGAAAGGTTAAAATGAGTCCTAGTTTCAGCATTCTTGCAGAGGGCAGCAGGTTTTCCTCAAGGACTTCTCTGTACATTTCGCCATTCATTTTCCATACCATCACTTCTTTCCCAGTCCCTGACAATGAGAAACATCCTCGTAACATGATTCTGTCACAGTAGGGATGCTGTTCTTTGGGTGATGTGCCGTGTTGGGTTTGCGCCAAACGTAACGCTTTGCATTTAAGCCAAAAAATTCAATTTTAGTTTGTCCAGTCCACAAAACTCCCAAATGTTTTTTTGCATACTTCAAATGGGATTCAAGGTGGGCTTTCATGAGTAATGGCTTCCTTCTTGCCACCCTACCATACATGCTAGATTTGTGAAGCGCTTGGGATATTGTTGTCACATGCATACTTTGACCAGTCTTGGCCATAAATGCCTGTCGTCTTTCAAAGTTGCCATTGGACTCTTGGTAGCCTCTGATCAGTCATCCAGTTTGGAGGGATGGCCTGATGTAGGCAGGGTCTTGTTGGTGCCATAAACCTTCCACGTCTTAATAATCATATCCAAGGGATATTCAAGGCCTTTGAAATGTTTCATACCCATCCCCTTATCAGTGCCTTTCCACAACTTTGTCCCAGAGTTCTTTTGAAAGCTCCTTGGTGCTCATTGTTGAGTGTTTGCTTAACTTGGTGTATGATTTTGAAGGTGATTGGTTACACTTGAGCTAATTTCGGATTGCTATTACAAAGGAGTGGACACTTATCCAACCAAGCTATTTCAGTTTATTTATTTTTTACCCCCTTTTCGCCCCAATTTCGTGGTATCTAATTCTTAGTAGTTACTATCTTGTCTCACCGCTACAACACCCGTACGGGATCGGTAGAGACGAAGGTCGAAAGCCATGCGTCCTCTGAAACACAACCCAACCACTGCTTCTTAACACAGCGCGCATCCAACCCGGAAGACAGCCGCACCAATGTGTCGGAGGAAACACCGTGCACCTGGCGACCTGGTTAGCGTGCACTGCGCCCGGTCTGCCACAGGAGTCACTAGTGCGCGATGAGACAAGGATATCCCTACCGGCCAAACCCTCTCTAACCCAGATGACGCTATGCCAATTGTGCGTCACCCCATGGACATCCCGGGCGCGGCCGGCTGCGACAGAGCCTGGGCTCGAACCCAGAGTCTCTGGTGGCACAGCTAGCACTGCGATGCAGTGCCCTAGTGCCCTTCTATATATCATCCCAACAAGCTTAAACAATCTTTATTTGATGCACAAATCTTTTAAAAAGTAATAGGCTAACAGAATCTACTAGAACAGTCTACCTAGGGTTGCACAATTTAGGGAATATTCAGAGGTGGAAACTTTCCGTGGGAATTAACGGAAATATATGCAAATTAATACGATTAATACCATTTAAATGTAGATGTTTTTTGCATTGTTTATATTTACCATATCATGCGAAGAGAGAAGCATAAACCTTTTACCTTATCATAAGCAGACAAATGATTAAATCCTTCCAATAGAAATAAAAAACTATTTAGTTACAGATTGAACTTTAATTAAATGAGTTGACTCTTCACATGGGAAGATTTCACTGAACAACAAAAGATAGGGAATATTGAATGATCCATCACATTTCCCACAAACGTTTTCAACATACATCTGTAAAATTATAGTCTAGAAACTAACGCTTTGCTTGTCTTCATCTCAGGCTTTCCACATCCTCCCTGGACCTCCTCAATGTCCACCTCTTGGACATCAGACTCTGAGGCCTCATCTTCACTGTCACTTTCCATCCTTGTTGATGGCTCGTGGTCAGGCTTAAAATCCTCAAATATGCCAGGATGGCCACCAATTTTCAACCCTTGTGTTGGTCAGCCTGTTGCGTTCTTTGGTGAGTATGTTCTCAAACAAGGACCAGTTGCGCTCTGAGGAGGCTGATGTTGGTGGGATTTGGAGGATGATGGATACAACAGGGGAAAGAGCCTCAGATCCACAAAGTGCCTTCCACCCAGGTAGCTGATGAGATATGTTGGCACGACTGCCATATTGCATCTCCATCCCAAAGATCTTGCTTGAAAGTGTACTTTGCCAGACTGCCTTGCCCTCATCCAGGCCAAGGTGGCGAGACACGGTAGTGATGACACCATAGGCCTCGTTGATTTCTGCACCAGACAGGATGCTCTTGCCAGCGTACTTGGGGTCCAACATGTACGCTGTGGTGTGTATGGGTTTCAGGCAGAAGTCTTCACGCTTTATGTATTTCAGAACTGCAGTTTCCTCTGCTTGGAGCAACAGTGAAGTGGGCAGGGCAGTACGGATTTCTTCTCTTATATCTGCAAGCAAAGTCTGAACATCAGACTGGATGGTATTGTCTCACTCAATCCGTGCAATGGTTATTGCTATAGGTTTCAGGAGTTTCCGGCTGCTTACCACTCTCTCCCAAAATATATCATCCAGGAGGATCCTCTTGACGGGGCTGTCCATATCAGCAGACTGTGATATGGCCATTTCTTGGAGAGACTCCTTCCTCTCCAGGAGACTGTCAAACATGATGACAACACCACCCCAACGGGTGTTGCTGGGCAGCTTCAATGTGGTGCTCTTATTCTTCTCACTGCTTGGTGAGGTAGATTGCTGCTATAACTTGATGACCCTTCACATACCTAACCATTTCTGGGTACAGACCAAGCAGCCTTCATGTTCGCAGCATTGTCTGTCACCAGTGCAAATACCTTCTGTGGTCCAAGGTCATTGATGACTGCCTTCAGCTCATCTGCAATGTAGAGACCGGCGTGTCTGTTGTCCCTTGTGTCTGTGATCTTGTAGAATACTGGTTGAGGGGTGGAGATGTAGTTAATTATTCTTTGCCCAAAAACATTTGACCACCCATCAGAGATGATTGCAATACAGTCTGCTTTCTCTATGATTTGCTTGATCTTCACTTGAACTCTGTTGAACTCTGCATCCAGCAAATTAGTAGATAAAGCATGTCTGGTTGGAGGGGTGTATGCTGGGCGAAGAACATTCAGAACTCTCTTCCAATATACATTGCCTGTGAGCATCAGAGGTGAATCAGTTGCATACACAGCTCGAGCAAGACATTCATCAGCATTTATCTGACTACGTTCCTCCATTGAGAAAAAAACCTTTCTGAGTCCAGGAGGACCATGAGTTGTTGCTATCGACAAGGTGTCTCATTCATCATTTTCACCTCGAATAGAAGTACAGGGACTTTTGTCAGAGGTTACTTGTGAGCGCTGAGGGAACTTTATGCACTTGGCCAGATTATTCTGCATATTTGTTGCATTAAATACACTTTGATGTAGGCTACTATTTACTAGTTAACAAAAAATAATGTCATATAAAATATATTCACCCCACCCAGTATTATAATCAAAACTTACCCGAAAGCATGTAGTCCATGGCTCAGATAGTGTAGTAGTGTGGGTTCAATAGCATCTCATTAGTGTGCAAGATCTTGAGAATCAGCTGTACATGTGATGGAAGAATGCACTGTGCATGCAGAGGGTTGCAATTCCATTGAATTGGGGATAGTTTAACCAAAATATGCCACAAGACCTAGAATTGCCTTATGTGTATCCCACAAAAAAAAGGTTCACTGTTATAAGATAACTCTTTTCATGAATTTAAGCAAAATTCCAGGGCTTAACTTCCCATTGAAAATTTCCAGGGAGAAAAATGTAATTTCCCGGAAAGTTTCCGACCCTTTGCAACCCTATGTCTACCAGAATCCTTTATTATTCTTTTAAACTGTACTTACTGCTCCATCCGGGATACAGATTGCCTGGATACATCCTCCTGGTTGGTTGAGGGCGTCTTTAAGGAACTCTATTTCTGTGTTGTGGAATGTTTTACTGATGTCCATGAGCTATACAAGTAGGAAACACATTTCAACCTAAAACACTGGAGCAGGATATTCGTACTTCACTATCAGATTTTAACATTTAAAAATACCTCCCAAAATGTAAAATCATATCTGAGTATTTTGAGCAAACCTTCATGGCGAATCGTGTGTCTGGCTTGTCCACTCCATAGTCCTTCATTGCTTTTTCATACGTTATGCAGGGGAATGGTGTGGAGACAGGATCTTTCTCCACAGGCCAGGAGTACTGAACCAAGCCCTCAATCAGACCTCGGATTCCAGCTTGATCCACAAAGGACATTTCAATGTCCACCTATGGAGGATAGATAAGAGGCAATGTAGAGGAATTAGGGCAGAATTAGACTTAGATTATCTGTGTGTTTGTGTGTCTGTATCAAACTAGGAACTACATTAAAGCTGTTCGACACTCATCTGTCAAAGTCATTCTGTCTGCCCTAAGAAATAGTTGATCATGTCTCTTCTCAGAGCTAATCATCACATTACCTGGGTAAATTCTGGTTGTCTGTCTGGTTTGGAACCCTCATCTCTGTAGCACCGGGCAAGTTGAAAGTACCTGCAAGATAAATTTACATCAGAGAGCTACAATTAGATGCTCAAAACCAAAGTTGTTGATCTATGAAACAATGGACACAGGGCATCAAGTGTAACAATGTAATTGGTGATTCGGTACAACGGATGCATTTTGTTTACCTGTCAATGCCAGCCACCATGAGAAGCTGTTTAAACTGCTGAGGACTCTGAGGCAGGGAGTAAAATCGACCAGGTTCTCTTGAGGGCACCACAAACTCCTTTGCACCCTGGAAAATACAAAAACATTAAGGGAGGACTGACTCCTTTGTAAATAATTTTATAGAAGAGCTCCTACTCTATAACAGACATAATTGATCCAAAATAGTGTTTGGAGAAAGTAAAATGTGTTGAGTACAATAGAGAGAACCTACCCCTGGAGTCCTCTTAAATAAGGTGGGAGTTTCAACATCCACAAACCCTGGAATCAGGGAAACAAAAAATATTTTGAAAACAAATACACTACAGTGCAGTAGGATAGGAACTGGAGAGGCAATTCAAGGACTTGTACCATGCACATTGCACAGGTACTCTCTCATCTTCATCACTAGCTGGGACCTCAGCCTCAGGTTATACTGCATTTGTGATGAACGAAGGTCCAGATAGCGATACTGCATCCGAAGGGATTCAGATTTCTGTAAACAAAGAGTAGAGCTCATCAATACTGAAATAATAATGCTAACAATAAATGTTTTTTTTTTTTGTGTGTGATGATATTATGTGTAAATAATGTGTTTAATCATGTACTCACTTTCACAAAATCTTTGATTTCAAAGGGAAGCTTACGGCAGACATTTAGAATCTCCACACTCTCTGCAAGAACCTCGATCTCTCCGGTGGGCATCTCCTACAATTTACAAAATGGCGACACAATCAGGATGGAGTCATTCACAATAACACTGATGGTAAATGTTACTGCCACATGTCTTGTCATCACAGTCTCACCTTGTTCTCTTGTCCATCTGGTCGAAGCCTGACCGTGCCTTTCACCCTGATCACTGATTCAGGTGGTAAGTCACACAAGGCTGTTTTCAGATTCATTTTGTCCTAGACCAAGACACAAATTACAAAGAAATATATAGTCAATATACAGTAATGTTAAAATATATGACATGTACATTGGAATTTGATTATCATAAATATAAACTGCAGGAGTGTTTTTGGAATAATTCATAAAACTGTTAAACAGTCTTACCTCGTCTTGAGGGATAAGAATTTGTGCCAAGCCACTGAAATCTCTCATGATAACAAATAAATCCTGTCTGATTGGAGCAAAACAATGTGTACACTGTTAGAGTCAGCTAAATGCAATTATTTCCATGTGATGATATAGGCCACTTTAAATATGAATAGAAGCAGTATGTGAGAAGAATAAAGTGTTTGAAACAGTGAAACATGTCAAACCTCAGGTATTGAACCCAGCCACACAGAGTGACTTCCTCTCCTACATCAGCAGGCCGTAGCTCCCCACAAGTGTGACTCCGAAAGGACAAGCTGCTAGAACCTGGAGAGACATACAGTTAAGTGTTATGCTTGCTCTATATTAAGCATAGACATTATTTGTTGAGTAGTGTTCTTCCATCCTGGTCCTGGAAACCCACGTTGTACTCTTTTGTTCCAGCCCCCGAGCAACAAACCCAACTCCGCTAGTCATGAGCTTCATGAGTTATTGACCGCATGACATTAATGCTGGGCTGGGGGAAAACGCTGCACACCTCTGTGGGTGTACATGATCTGGATTCCAGAACATCAGTGGTCAACAACCCCAGTCCGGGACAATGATGTTAGATAGTTATTGAGATTTTGAGTCAGGAGTTATTGTCAGACTAAAACAAACCCTGCACGCACCCTGGGTCTCCAAGATCAGAATTAATGGACCGACATGAAGTAAATAATATAGGCTACCTGTTGTGCACGTTGAGTGTTTGCTGACATTGAGAGAAAACTTGAAATGCATAATGCTGGGTTTGATCAGATGTGCAATCGGAATTGTTGTCCTTCGCCATAGTGAATATGCCCTGGTCTCCTGTCTACAGATGAGAAGCATCCTCTGCGCCAATGCTCTGCTTTTATTGGCCATTTCAGATAGCTTGCTAGCTAACAGTACTGTAGCTAACTAAACAGCTATTATCTAATATTGTAAAGCTATGTCTTGTACGCTGGCTGCTTGTTGCATATGGCTGCTAGCTAGATAGCTACATAAAACTCATACGATTTACGCCCGATCAAAGCGACTGGCAAACTTGATGTAAAACTTGTAGCTGCATCATGTCGATTTTGTCCAAACAACGACGCTAGGTAGCTAAAACTCCCTGGTTCCTTCAATGTGATTGTAGCACAAGCGTCCTCTAATTCCTTCCTTGTCTCGTCCACGTTCAGGCGGAAGTAGAAAGTACAAGTCTGAATAAATATGGATGTGCTTGGTATCGACAGTTAGTTGCTTGTAGTGTGTCCATCCGTTGTTTTTACAGATTAGTGATTTTGTGCTCAACTTGTATAACACATGGTGGGGAAGGAGCGATCTATTTCTGACCAAAGTAGTCAAACTACGATAAGGATCTATTACACTATTTGTAGATAGATACGAGACATTGGACAGCATTTGAAGCTTCAACCGTATGAAATGATTCGACGCATATATTTGACGTCAATGTTGAATGATGCTGTAATCGATTACTGTTCCTTATCAAGATTCCAGTTGCATCACGGGAAAGCGCGATGTTCAAAATCCACTTCCGTTTTTTTTCAGTCATGGAGGAACGGAGCAGGTACACAACTAGTGAGATCGCTTATCTATTGTTAATTAATATCGTTAGACAATTTTTTATCGACGTTAGCGTTATAAAAATAGATTGCTAACCGAGCTGTTGTTCAGCGACTGAGGAAATCAGGCCGTATCAAAACAGCAGCTGCTTAGCCAAAACTAGCTCTCAAAAACTCTTAAATTAGTCGGTATTCTGCACACTACAGTTTTCAGCGATTAGCTTCGCAGAAGACTAGCCCATGTGAACTACAATCCCAATGCTGTGTTTTTAATGTCAGTCATCACTTGCAATACGGCTTTCGAAATAAATGGTCCTTATCTTTCATCAGCGAGAAAGGCTCAAAATAAAAAATATACTGTAACTTGCACAGAAAGAAAAGTTACTGTATCATTTTGCACAGATCCATACGGCTATGGGTGCCTCTAGACCAATATTGGACATAATGTGTTTATTCCTTAGTCAAATTACCTTACATGTTCTGTTTAAAGGGCGAATTGGCTCTGGAAGCCAAAACAGACAAATATTCAATCTAAATGTGAATTGATTCTCAATTGCAGTACTGTTTTAGAAACATAAATCCCTCTACTTTCATCACAATTTCACAAATGTAAAATAAACACTTACTGCACACTGTTTTTAACACCAGTTGCAGTAAAGTATATTTCAGTGACTACACCTGGCGTCTGTCATCTGTTTACACAGGTGTTTGGAGATGCAGATTGCAAGAGCGCAAGTAGTCCACTCTTGTCTGTTTTCTTTAAACACGCGCTGTGACATGGAACAATGGCAGTGTGGGAACACTAACCTTATTAATAAGGTGTGTAGTAATTGAACCCGTTAAAAAAAATAATACTCGTTGATATGAAAGATGCCTTCCTGTTTCCAAAACCATACCGCAAGTGATGTTTAGAGCAAGCGATAGGGCTCTTAACAAAACACCCCTGGTCAGAAGAGTGTAATTTTACACTGCTTGGTGTAAAATAAATGTTACACTACCTATCATAACATAATGTTCTTTACAGCATTGTAAAGACCCCACTCAACAATGTCTTGGCACAACGAAGGAGCAAGAGTTACAGGCGATCCATGCGAGGCTGCGTTGAAGCAACTAATCTGGGATACACATCAGGCCATCTGACAGCTCTAAGAATACCAAGAAGTAGAAGAACTCCAAAATCACTTGATATCACAGTAAGTAGCTAAAACCAATTGTGGTTGTATTCACAACTATTCAACATCATTGTGTAGACTCAATAATGTGTAGGCTTGATCCTGTAGCCCTGTTTGATATTTTTAGACATTATCCTTTGAGTGTTGTATTTGCAGCCATCTGACTTCTCTCTTTGCTCTCTAGAAACAGGTTGACCCAGACCAAGTGGCACTCCTGGTGACGAAAGAATGGGAGCTGTCGTACGTGACACCTCTGTACCAGTTCAGACACACTCAGTTGAAATCCTATTCAAAGCATCTATCAGCTTTCATTGTATCAGAGAAGCAACAGGGCCTGGCGATTGAAGTTGGCCAGGAATTGGGCTTCAAGGTACATTTCTCGGTGGTCCTTGGGTTGGCAGAGACGGATGAAGATGCTGAGACGGTTTTCATACAGGTAAGGTTTTTTCTCTCTAAATGTAGTTTACAGTACATGCTATATTCTTCTGTGAAATCCGATTGTGGTGTTCAATGTCATCTGTTGTTCTCATCCTCAGATTCTCTCCAGACAAGCGTTTGCTACAAAAGATGATGCTCAGAAGGTTGTGTGGAGTGGCTGGCTGACCTGCGTCAACGGTGACTTAGAGTATCTCCGATCACTACCATCAGAATTTGTCAGTTTGCCTTTGCTCTGTACCAGGGGACCAGAGTCTCTCACAGTTTTGGTCAAATCCTGGTTTGAAAAGACATTTGACTGTTGCTTTGGCCCTCTTGGTATCAACTCTGCCAACCTCCAGTGGCTCGCAGCCCTGTGGATTGGGTGCCACCCCACCATCAACATCCAATACCTGAAACTGGTTTGGACCCTTCCAACACTACCCCCTATGGATGTTAAGTACACCATCCACCCACAAGATGCCTGGGAGCTTTGGGACAGTGTGCGGCAGGATGACACAACAGATGTCAGCATCGAGGAGGTCACCAGGTTCATCAAAGGGCTGCAGTCACACTTCTTCAGGCACTTCAGGATAGAATTGTCCGCTGGGTCACTGATGCAGGTCTCCACGGCTTTGGGTTCTTCTCACCATAGTGGAAAAATCAAGGTAGATATCATGCACACATCTGGAGAAGTATCTAGAACTTTAGATCCTAATGAAATGCTATGAGTGAAACAGATCTGCTATCTCTTTTCCTTCACAGATTGCAAGCCCTACCTACATCACCACCATCCTGCAGCTGCTGACAGAATGTGCCCTCCTGAAGATGCCCATCTAATCAACATTTGCATGTAAACCTCACAATTACTGTCCATATGAAATTAAACTGTTTGACATGTATATTCCTGTAAATAGCATAAGTACCTGTATTGTATGAAAAGGCAAGTGCATACACTACAAAATAACAATTGCTGCTGCATTTGTTCTCTATAGATATTATTCATTACAAGCTAAAAGTGTAGACATAATTGTGCTACCGGGGGTGATTTGTGGCCAATATACCATGGCTAAGGGCTGTTCTTAGGCGCAATGCAGAGTGCCTGGATACAGCCCGTAGCCGTGGTATATTGCCAATATACCACATACACCTGAGGTACCTTATTGCTATTATAAACTGAGTACCAATGTAATTAGACCAGTAAAAATAAATGTTTTGTCATAACTGTGGTATACAGTCTGATATACCATGGCTTTCAGCATTCATGGCACAAACCACCCAGTTTATAATTTATTATATAATCAGGTTTGAGACATGGTAAATCCATTGCCATCAAGTAACTTGGGCAGAAGTTCTCCTATATATATATATATATATAAATATACACAATCCTTTCCAGATATACAGTACAGTGAATCAAGTGGCTAAGTGAAAACTAACAAAGCCTAGTTTCCCAGAGAACTAGCCTTGTAATCCCTGTGCAGTGATTTCCTAAATGGTTCAAATACAGATTGTTTTTTGAGCTTATTAAAGTTGGAAATAAAAAAGGTTTTTATTAACAGAATGGGTTATTTTGTCAGTACACAGACAAATCCAAAACAGTTAATAAGGATAAAATGCCACGTGTTTTATCAAGGCTTATAGCTCATAAAGAGATCTCAGACCTTCAGCAGAAATTAAGCATCCCTCATCTTTCTTCCTAAACATTTTCCCCCAAAACGCTTCCATACTTATGTGTGAAAAAGGGACATTCATTTCAAAAGGTAGCAATTTCTCTACCACTGAATGACCGGTAAAGGCTAATAATTACTTGTGAGCAGATGACACATTTGGGTGATATACATACGCATAGGGATAGAGTTTCAGCAGAACACATGATGAAATGTTTCTGCTCAATGGTAACATGGGATTTATATAGACATTAAAATGCTTCGAGTATCACGGTACAGCTGGTGTGTTTTAGTGCCTTAGCCCCTTTTAAAACAGGCTTCTGGGTTTTTGCATTGGATTTGTCTATTTCTTCTGCGATTAACAGCGGCTGAGCTGGAGCTGTGTTTGTGAGACAAGGAAGACAGTTCTCACAAAAATGTCTAAAGTCTGAACGGTTTGACTACAAACTTATGACTCCACTATGAAACTCTTGAGATAACTACAAACATGCACTGTTTTGCTCACAAGCCAAAAGAGTCATTAGAAGGTAAAGGCTCTTCTACATTCATTGGACATCCCAGGATGTCATAGTATCTATGACATAGTATCTATAATACTGTGATAAGCTCACAGTTGCTGCCACAAATTCCACACAGCTGTCACTGAATAGTTGGATATTTATTTCCAACTGAGAAAACCATTTCTATACTTACAGCAATTTTATAAATTCCTTTTCTACAAGGTTTTTGCTTGCTGAACCTTGTTTTCATTGACATTTGTGAATAAAACTCATAAATGCAACTGTTCATGTCAAATTATTTTGTGTTCTACTTGTAGCCATGGTTGTCCTGAAAAGAAAATGGCAAAACACTTCAATGTGAGGCAAAATTTGCGGGCGTCGCAGGCAGATATATGAAAGTAGTGTACTTCAGGTTTTTCACCTAGGGATTGCCTGGGTCGGGCCTGATAAGGTTATGAGGTCATTTTTCAATTAAGTATATTACTGAATGTCCATCCATGTTTTGCATGCTCACCAAATAATAGGTTAAAATGCATAATACATCAACCGGTTTATTATTCCTTACTATGTTTTAGATGAACCACAATGCAACTCATTCCTCAAGAATAATCTCTAATAGATTAAAGTGCAAGACTGTCTCAGAAATGTGTCATATAATGTTAAACGCACAAGCGATGTGTCAAGGAGTTGCTCCTAAAATAATATCAACTGTTATCCAGCCTTAAATGGGCAATAACAATCTTGTATGAAACAGTTATATACACTGAGTATATAAAACATTAAGAACACCTGCTCTTTCCCTTACATACTGACCAGGTGAATCCAGGTTCAAGCTCTTATTGGTGTCACTTCTTAAATCCACTTCAATCAGTATAGATGAGGGGGAGGAAACAGGATTTTTAAGATGTGAGACATGGTTAGTGTATGTGTGCCATTGATGGAAAAGAGAAAACATTTAAGTGCCTTCGAACATGGTATGGTGCAACTCATTATTAGGAAGGTGTTCCTAATACTTGGTATACTCAGTATAATATTTTGTAAGCAGCACAGTGCTAACATCTTAGTCGGCCAACAATTGACCCCCAGTTGTGAATGTAGAACTCCAGGTTATGCTCAGTGTCTACCTCCAATAAAAACAGCCAAAAAATAAAATATTCTAAAATAATTATAATCACAGTGCATTCAATTTAGAGGAGATTCAAACAACTGCCTAACAAGTTAAACTATTCACAATGAAGATCAGGAGAAGCAATGCGACCACATCCTACATTTTCAGTTAAACATCAGTTCTCTTTGACGATTCTTCATCATGCCCCATTTAATATTTAAATGTAAACTCAATGTTGGTATAGTATAACAGGTCACACAGCAAAAGTCTGAACTGTATCCTAAAGTGCAGCTGCATCATTCCATTTCAGTAACAGAAAAAGGGGAAATTAAGTGTTTGCCGCAGTGATGTCATAAATAAGTTCCTCATGTGATTGATGCAGGCCTATTCAGTTGGTTCCTCTTGGCCTTGGCTGGCTTGGCGTGTCAAGTCATAATACAGGAAGTACAGAATAGAGAGATGAACCATAGACTACTAGATGAGAAGCCTTCTAGACTTGACACATCTTGTAGTCACTCAAGACATTTCCTTGGCTTGCCAATTACACGGCTGTGGATGAGTTAAAGTTAATATAGTCTTCCTTCCTTGTTTCTTTCAGAGGCACAAGCGACGGTGAGTCCTTTAAACTGGTGGCGTTACCATATGTGGGATTCACAGTGAGTCATTTTGATAACACCAACACCTCCTCCAAGTCGCCTGTAGTTCATTCCACCGTAGAGTCTGGAGGACAAGAAGAAAATGAATAACAGGTTCTCTCAGGTTCAACACAAGCACTCTTAGGGTAATACATCTTAAGTAACCTCTTGCATGCAGTTACCTACCTCCATGTGTTAGCGTCAGGATCATAGACCTCTATTGTTTTAAGATATGTTGTCCCATCAAAGCCGCCCACAGCCATTAACTGACCATTTACCACCGCTAGTCCAACCTGCAAGACAACCAATGCTCCAAACATCAACAGGTGAAAGCCAACGTTTGATTAATTTCCTATTCTTCCACACTTCATCTAGTTCATCCCAACAAAGTTGATTCAATTACCTGATTTGATCAAAAGCTCTAACACTTTGCCTGCTTACCCTAAAATAAAAGACTCAAACCAATCAAAAGTCTAATGTAAGAGATCCAGACTGACCCCACTACGTCTTGAAGTCATGGCTACAACAGGTGACCACTGGTTGGTCCTGGGGTTGTAGCGCTCGGCACTGCTCAGCTCGGTGGTGTCGTCACGACCGCCTACAGAGTAGATCATGTCTTGGTACACTGCACAGCCTAGGTGTTTCCTCCTGGTGCCCATGGGAGAGACGGTGTGCCAGCGGTTCTCTTGCGGATTGTACCTCTCCACTGTGCTCACAAAAGAGCAGCGCAAACATGCAAATGTTAGAGGGGGGGGGGGGGGGGGGGGGTTAGAGCAGGGCCATATTCATTAGGGTACACTGTAGCAAAACCTAGCAAGAAAACAAAAACAAGTATTTTTTACTGGACAAGTTCAGGTGGTTCCTCCCTGTTTCAGTCAGTCTTCTTCCATTTGGTGCCTAACTAATATGATAAAGATATCTGTAGGGAACTTTGTGGGCATTTATGTGATTGTAGGATCTCTTTTCTTAGGATCTCTAAAGCTTCTCATGTGACTGATAGGTGGAAATAAATAAAGTAGTATACACCCTTTTAGTGATGTGCTGACCAATGAAAGCTACTGTACTGTTTTCTAAGTAATTCATATGTACCTGTATTGAGAGGGGACGTGCCATCAGAGCCTCCCACTGCATAGAGGAAGCCCCCCAGTACAGCCACGGCTACACCCAGGCGCCTGGTGCTCATCGAGGCCACGCGTGTCCATTTGTTCTCCTTGGGGTCATATCTGCAACAGATCATGCATACAGTCAGATTACTCAGAGGAGGCAGCTTTCTGTGATATTTTAGGATGCATGTAAAAATGTTTATTATAATACTTTTAGTATTGCAAGATGATTTGTCTTCACCTCAACTTGATAGAACACACTATATAGTCACCTTTCAACAATGTTGAGACACGATACTCCATCTTGGCCCCCTACTGCGTACAGATACCCTCCCAGGACAGCCACACCCACACTGGTTCTGCACGTGCTGGTGGGAGCCACATCACTACTCCACTGATTGGTCTTGGGGTCATACCTGTTGTGGAGAGTGATTTGAGTACAGTACAGTAAGATAAGGAGGTTAAACAATGGAAGGAAGATAAGCCTCTTGATAAGATCTGGCAGGTGTTCCAATATTTACTATTTAGTGCACTACCTTGACCAGAGCACTATATACAGTAGGGGACATAGTGCCATTTGGGATGAGGCCCTATAAATAAACATTAACGAGGTGGTGACACGTGGACGTTGTTTTAGAAACAGGGAAAAAAATGTTAACCTTTCCACACTGTTGAGATATGAGGACCCGTCATGGCCGCCGACAGCATAGAGAAGATCATCAAGGACACTGACCCCCACTCCACAGCGCCTCTTACTCATGGAAGCCACCATGCGCCACTCGTTGGTCTGTGGGTCATATCGCTCCACACTGGAAATGGCATCCCCACTGCACCACCCTCCAACTTCGAATATGAAAGAGGAAATAAAACACTTTGTAGGACTTTGTCTCTTCTAACCCTAACCTTTGGAATATTTTGTATATTCAATGGACAACATGTTGGCCAAACTAGGCATGACTGTTATTTTGAAAACCTTTTATAAGCAGATGTGATCAGCCACACATACTGAAAGAATGCTGTAATGTTAAACAGTTCTAAGACACTAACCTGCAAACAGCACTTCTCCACACCGGATGGGCTTCCGGGGCCGTGTTCTTGGCCCTTGCATTAGAGGTCGCTCTTGGGGCAAGAGGAGGTAGTTCTTTGCCTCATCAACCAGGTCTCTGCACTCCTCATCACTTTTGATGAGAGGGTCTGATCCCACCGTTCCCACCAGAAATTTAGGGCTCAGAAGAGGAAGACGAACATGCTGGAGGACCTACAACCAGAAAACATATCCTGAATCAATGACTTACCAGGTGGAATAACACACTTTCGGTTTCACACTGTCGCTAGTCTTATGTCTTACGTCTTACATTTCCTTTTGGAATTAAAACTAAAATGTGTATAAAGTTTGAGTAATGGAAAAGAACATTCTATCTCATACTTTGAAATAATCAAGTGTTGACATAGCAGCTATCACCTGTGGCAGCTGTGGCCGGCGCTCCTGAATGCTGTACTTGACCCAGGCCATGACTGCGTTGAAAACCTGCTCTTCACTTCGCACATTCAGTTCATCGCTGGAGATAATGTCTATCAGCTGGTTGGCTGGAAGCAGCATGAACTCCTCACTCTCCATCACCTGAGGGCAAAGTAAGCTAAATTACTTCAGTCATCCTTTCACCAGTTGAAACCTGTTAAAAGCCCACAAAAAAGACAGGGGCTGTGCTCAATAGAATGATGAATGGAAAGGCAGTAAAGTTAAACCGGCAGCAGCATCTAATTGACATTTGAAAATTCTGAAAGATCAACGGTAGTTATTTCCTGAGGATACAAATAACATGGGGATTTAAATTCATAGAAATACTAAACTGGGTGTAATTTTTTGTTTGTTGACAATGTAGAAAGGCAGAAAGGCTAAAATTAGACTCTCTCTGGAGTTCACTAACAGGTAACCAGTGTGGATTTTCAAATTAATAGCTAAACTAAGTGACTAACTAATCCTAAAACAAAAATGTCCTTCTTATAAGCAGAGGTAAGACAAGCAACATTTTCTAAATAATAAAATAAACAGATTCAAGATTGTGCCTCAGAGAGTGAGTGCACAGACTCACATGTATGAAAAAGAGAGACCACCTCACCTCTTGAAAGTTGTGCTGTGTAAACTTGTCAGCTATCCTCAGCAGCTCGCGGCAGGAGTGGGTGTCAGCAAATGCACGGATACCCAGGCAATTGGAGGGGTCCAACTGACGCTTGAGAAACTCGCAGCAAGCCTCCTGAATCTCAGCCAGTTGTAACAGACAAGCGGCGGGCAGCAGCGTCTGCACGTTGCCCTCCTCTACAGTAACCTGCGAAGTGTAGGCAAAGTCAATGAGAAGCTCCATGGCCCGCTCGTCTATGTCCCGGATCACAACCTCAGTCTGCCGACTCTCAGCCAGCTCGCCTGTGAACATGGCCCTGAAGTAAGGGCTGCAGGCCGACAGGATCACCCGGTGGGCATATATCTTTTTGGCACCAACCACCAACACGACATCACACAGTTCCCTGTGCTTGCGTAGCAGATTGATGACCTCTAACGTCTGGCGAGGGTGCTTGTCCGACACATAGGGCATGCGTGCCGGCTGGGGCACACCCTCCGGGAGCTTGTTGGGGTCACCCAGTGTGCAGCGTGCGGTGATGTCCATTCCGGTATTGTCTGGGCGTGCACTTGTACCCCTGCAGAACAGACACATAAAGCCAGAGTTCAGGGATAAACATCCACAATCCAACACTGATTTATCATAAAAAACAGTCACCACAAAACCTAATCAAAGTTAATAATTGGTCTTGTTGGTACTGTCAATGTTGGTATTGGTGGGAGCCAGAATCAAAGTTGACATAATACTCTAATTCCTTAGCTAAACAGACATCAGCTATGTCTGAACTAAGGACAGTTGAGGTCTATATGTGAAAGAACCAAGTACCAAGACAGAAACATCCCCTTTCAACTAGGCTATGACTTACAATGTCTACAGTGCAATCCAAGGCCTTTTCAGCTAGCATCTGTTACCCCCCGAGCAACTGCCTGAGCAATTCTTGTTGCCAAACAGTAATCAACTCTTCCAATTATAGCTCAATTTGCAGTGGCTACAGGAGACTTTCTCTGACCTCCTACACTATGTAAATGGGGCATAAGCTATTACACAGAACAAATGAGGACTGTCTTTCAATACTTACCGGCCTAAATAAGGTCTTTCTTTGATTCTACATGGATGAATTTGTCAAACCACAAAGACTCAAATTGGCCTTGAAACATGGCGCCACAGCTATTTGGGTATTGATGCAAGTGATACTGGCTACAGGCCTAGCACTCCCAGTTTCACCAACCCCTAGCTGGGTTTCTCATCTCTGTGGAGTTGGGTTGCAACGACTGTCGGTGGCGTGTACCTCCGACTACATGGAGTTGCTGTCAGTTGATAGGAGGAAACAGCCAGTGGTTGCATTTGATGAAAGTTTTATTTAAAAAGTATGGATTTCAGCAAACATTGAAAGGCAAGCAGCTACAGAAGACAAACATAGGGGCACCACAAGGGTTTAAGAAATATATTTTTTACAAGTATCGACTGACAGCGACTTGATGTAGTTGGAGGTTCAGACCAGCCACATTCGTTTCCACTCAACTCCATTGATGTGATGTACATTGTTGAGTTGAGAAAAATTTGTCTAACCAGCCCCAAGACACCTCACTGGTTTGGGGTCATTTCCAAATAATCATAGGTGAAGCATCCTACTCCACTTATATAATAGAAGCATACAGAACTCAACCCCCATTCATTTTTATAACATTTTTATACATGTTGATTTGACGATTTCCAGCAAACCTAGCCTACATCTGAAATTTCTATAATTTGCCATGAAGAATGATTAACTAAGCGAGGACACAATTGTCATTGGATGAGCATTCATTTTTAACTGAATGAGATATAAACATTTACGCCACACAAAAAAAGCTCAAATCATCACATACCTGCGCATTGGCTTTCCGTCCATGCACAGAAAAACAACCTTTGGTCCCACAACTTTTTGCCAACCTTTGTGAATGGAAAAACAAAGGAGGGATAAGTTCCAATTTATTATAAGGAGGGATGTTAGCCCACACAAGCCACTACTACTGTAACATACAGAGGAAAAAACACACTTGTGTTTCCCATATTGAGGTCACCATGATATGCAAGTAACGACTAGTTATGACAACTAGCTAGAAAATGTGTACCCTATTCGAAATGTCTTGGTAGATAGCTGACCAGTTAACAGCCCGATAGGCTAATAGCTAGGTACTGTTGATCCAGATGAGATTGAAATCTAACTACTGTAGCTAACAAACTAGCTAGAAAAACAAGCTACTATTAGACAAAGACTCAAACTAAGCTAGGAAATAACTGACGCTTACTAGCTAGCTAATTGTTATATTTAGAGGGCTATGTAGCTAGCAGACTGCATTTAATTCTAAAAATAAATAAAAGATATCTCGCTAACATCGAATGTTAGCATTTAGCAAGCTAGCTGGCTACTCTAGCCAACTTTCAGGAAAGCAGCTAACGTTAGCTAGCCGCCTCCTTGCTAGAGCTAACGGTCTGGCTAGGTTAGCTAACCACAAATATTTTCCATGGAGAAATGCTATCGTTACTGGATCAAGAAAAGATGCAGGTCGAAAACAAATACTTACCTTATATTTCCATTCGAACGTCTAGCAAAGTGACAGATCGCCAATATTTCAAAAGCTACATTGCAGAATCACAAGCTACGCTTTCTTTAGACATTCCATAAAATTACAATCGACAGGAAATGTGCATTGTTGTGTATTTCAGCGCAAGGTCCCCCCTCGGAACGATTATTGGCTGGTATTCCACTAGCACATAGTTCCGATGTGCGCATTGCACAGGAAAACACAAGAATGAGTAAATGTTTGTGGGGATTATACACTTTCCACGTCTTTTTTGTGTGTATATAACGTTGCACTTTCCACACCAATCAAATGACAAAAAGACAATACAGGTAGTCATCGTTTCCTTTTCTTTTAAGGATTGGTGTTAGTAGGGAAGGAAAAAGGAGTGACCCTTGTATCCATGGAAACAATACGTGTAATTTATTTATCTAGCAAGATTACTTTGCCAATGAACCACAGCATACTACGATATACCAGAACAATGCAGTCAATTGAAGAAAATGCTGTATTTCACTATGCTTTGACTGGAGACATCGAAGGTCTACAAAAACATTTGGAAAACGAGTGCCTTTCTGGCAATGAAGAGCCACCAGAGGATTTGTTCTGGGAAAAGGATGAACTGGGTAGAAATGCACTTTTCATTGCATGTATGCTGGGAAGAAGCACCACCGTGCGGGAACTTTTGAAGCATGGAGCTCATGTTAACGAGTGTACAGCAAGAGGTAGGTGTTCCAAGTTCTAACAATAGAATTGGAACTAGACTACTTGGCGCGCGCGCGCGCACACACACACACACGCACACACACACACACACTTGTTAAACATCAACGGATCACATCTCTAGTAATAATACACAATACCATGGTCATTTTGATTTTCAAATACAGGTTATTCCCCACTGCATTGTGCAGCCCTCTGGGGCCAGCTTGAGACAGTGAAAACTTTGGTGGAACTTGGTGCCAACATGCAGGCGAAGAACTTCCGCAGGGAGAGAGCCATGGAAGTTGCCTCCCGTTATTCTAAAATGGATTGTGCAGAATATCTTACTTGGGCAGGTGAGATAGAATGAAAATATGAGAGTCAGGCACTTGTATAAGCTTCTGGATGAGGCCAGTGTGTGTGTGTGTGTGTGTGTGTGTGTGTGTGTGTGTGTGTGTGTGTGTGTGTGAGAGAGAGAGAGATAGATGAGATATATGAGATGCACTTCCTTCCATAGCATGTGCTGCATGTAAAAACATAATTATTAACATCATTATTACACTCCAGAGGCTAAGCAGGACTTGCAGTCCTACATAACACATGTGAGAGACACCATTGCTGACCCAGAGAAGGTTCAAGGGAAACTCAACAAGGAGGATAAGGTAACACAATTACATTAACTCAATAAACTATTGTACTCCCAGTAGACATCTCCCTCTCTTGTCCTTTTTACAACTTTTTTTTCTCTCTACCTAGATCATATGTACAAACACCTGCTCAGTAAAGTCGGATTGGATCCAGAATGCCAAGAACCCATCTATCCAAGACTTCATTGAGCAGAGGAGACATCTTGAGGACATTATTATCCCCATTCTGTCCAAGCTCACGACTCAACGTGAGTATGACTATCAAATGATTTTGTGCAGGATCGTAATTCAAGTCTATCTCATTTGTTTATTGTCCTTATCTACACAGCACATTATGCATCCTGGATGTGTTATATTGGAAACCTATTCTACCCACTTTGACATTGTGTGGATGTATACTGACTGAATATCTATGACTTGAGAGTGATGCATTTTTATTTCTATTTGCAGCTGAAGTCACAGCTAAAGCAAGCAAAAACTGAAGATAAACAATGTGTCACAATCAAATATGGGTCCAGAGAAGGTCTAAAATGGTTAAACTGACCAAAGTGGAATTTGTCGACCATTGCATGTACTATCAAAATATTTTAAATAATAAAATATCAGAACCACCATAATTTATCATGTGTGCATTGTCTTTGCAAGTTAACAGATGACTAGGTTAATGACTGGGGTTATGATTTTGAGGTGGAATTCTCAACAGACTATACTTACCACAGTGGGGAGACATAGTACACAGTTTGGTGTTGTGAGAAGTCTGAGTGAAAAGACATAAACGAATGGTTTATATACATAGTTGATATAAGCACGTATAAGACATGCTGAAAGTAGTATGTAATCTATTGATGATATAAATGATAAAACTAGCAATAACATAATTGAGGTATGGTAGTTTAATTCACTCACGTGAAGACAACTTTGTATATTTTAAATGGTATTCAAATAAGACAATTAGCTAGGTATCAATTCAATGTATCAAATAGAAAATTAGTTGCTGCACCATTATGTTTTTATTAGTGAAATAGTATATTAAATTGCAGCCTACATCAGACCTATATTTGCAATGTTAATACAATTGTCCCATTGCTGGAGTCTGTATTTCAAAGATTTTTAATAATTGACAAAAAAATCTGTTCATAATATATGCACATCATAGACGCTTCTAAATAATTGTTCTTACTCTTGTTCATGTGGAATCTGACACAGCAGGGCACACCCCTTTGCCTTGAACCCATGCGTAAACGATTGGCTCTGTGATCCTCTGCTCTCTCCTGGATCCCAATAATCTTGCGCTGGCATGCGATAGAAGTGGAAATTTGGGTTTGGATAATAAATGTGACTCCCATGGAAGAGGGAAGAGAAACCTAACCTCGTGAGTACCGGTTCCTGTATTCAAGAATGGGCGAATCAGTGACGTCACAGCTACACAAACTTATTTGGCTACCTACACATTTGCTTGGAATAACAAGGGGATAGTACTAGACGTTCGGGACTTTTTCTGCGCGTGGTCCTGTTGGAGCAGCACTCTACCTCTGATCGCTGGGTAAGGAGGATATGGGAACAAGACCGTTGGCGACAATGTCAACAGTGTAGCTAAAAACTGTTATTGTTACCACTAGACTGCAATACAATGTTGATTGCTAGCCCGCAGTAAGTAGTATGAAAGAAAAAATTATGGTAGGGCTTTCGTCTAACTAGCTGGAACGCTAGTTTATACCAAACAATGAAATAGCTAGCGCGAGCTAGTAAACGCGAGAAAACTTAGCCCGGTTAAACTGTAATGTTTTGACATAAAGCTAACTCACCAGCAGTTAAATTAAGTAGCTAACGTCATTGCTTCCTTTTGATGATTAACGTTACGTCGTGGACTTTCCGATTTGGACACCGTTTCTACTTGGAAGTTATTGGAAAGGTGATTCTAGTATGCAGACCGACTTAGTCACAGGCGACGTGGATTCTCTTCATGGTGGACTTCTTTCCTTGGATCCATTGGTGGACCGAATCCTGCGGGATTCTTTATGTCAGCAACAAGGATGGGTGCGCGTATATGGTAAGATGGACAGCCAATTTTCAAAGCTTCTTCTCTAACTGCATTGTGCACTGAGGTGAGAAGTGTTCTGTGCATTTTGACATCTAAAAATCCTATTCCAACGTTGCCATAATAACATCAGTGTCGAGATTGGAAAAAATGGCACATGGCTTAAGGGAACAAGCATCTACTTCTCAGTAACCATAGACATAATTTACCCCATATATAATCGAACACCATTGGTTGTCCCTATTGTGCGATTATGTACATTGGCTTTGCTCGATCATGCCAAAATCACAGTAAGTATAATTTGAGTATTTGCCATGGCACTGGTACATATTTGCCACCCAACAGAAGGATATCCAACTTCCTACTTTATTTCATATTTGTTTAAGGTGAGTCATTATGGAGAGATTGAATTACCTATTTTTGTCAAGTGGCTAGAACACACAAAAGGCTCTTTAAGAATTCCATGTGCATCATATGTCCAAAAAATGAAATATGGCAACATCCAAAGATGAATGAAGGTCATTTCTTTCTTTCTATTCATATGAAATCATAGGTCTGAGCAGTAGCCTAATATCCAATACTTTGCATGCTTATTTCCAAAGCCCCATCATGGACTACACACAGAACATACAGAAAAAGCAGTTAATTAAACAGTGACACGTCTATATTATCAGGGGACAATTCACGCCACTACCACCAGTAGTGGAGGATTTTCTGGCACCTTATTATGTATCTACATGAATAAGTTAGATCCTATTGTTGGGGCTGGATGATGAGCAGTAGGAATTGTGAAGGTGATGGATGTGAGTTTTGACGTTCCTCACTAGTGAACATGTAGCGAATAGGATTGCAGCATTACCGCCACTATGCAATATGGTTGTGACTTGTGATCAGAGGAAGATGAGCGTATAATGTAATTGCTCTCAGCTGGTGTTAATTTACTGGCCTGATTAATTGCAATGCTATTTATTGATTACTTGTCTATACATCCAGGCGGGGTTTGATCTAAGAATTGCGAGCTACATTTGAACTGATGTACCTTTGTAGCTTACATCCCGTGGTCTTGTTTACATAAACATTTGTCATTTAGCAGACGCTCTTATCCAGAGCGACTTACAGTAGTGAGTGGATACATTTTCATTTTTACTGGTTCCCCGTGGAAATCAAACCCACAACCCTGGCATTGCAAATGCAATGCCCTACCAACTGGGCCACACAGGACCAATAGGCAGGGACTGTTGTCATGGTAGCTCACTCACTTTGATGAATAGAAAGGGATGCTCAATAATATTGTGCTTACACAAAATATCCTTTGCTTTCCGCTACTGTATTTTCTTCAATGTTTTTATAGTTTTTTGATAAGCTTGGATTCCATTCTGTGTCTTTTTCTGCTGATGTTTACATCCATAAATTATTTTTCACAATTAGTCGAGGCCTGCATTGGCTTTGCATTTCCTTGGTCATGCTATAAGCTACCTAGAGCTACTTTGGGTAATTGAACTGTAATGACATGTATAGACTGGATTGATTTCTAGGGTTTTTCCTGCTCCTCTCTCAAAAATTATTATTGAAGGGTCATTCCACCTCAAAAAGCCCAAGAAAGGGGATTTCGACACCCAACATCTCAGATTGCCCTGATATTGTTTCTGTTGTTAGGAACAGATAACATTAGCATTCCTGCAACATTATTATTATTGTTATTATTATATATTTTTCTCACCTTTATTTTACCAGGTAAGCTAGTTGAGAACAAGTTCTCATTTACAACTGCGACCTGGCCAAGATAAGCAAAGCAGTGCGACACAAACAACAACACAGAGTTACACATGGAATAAACAAGCGTACAGTCAATAACACAATATAAAAAGTATATATACAGTGTGTGCAAATGAGGTAAGATTTTACTGAAATATAATTTGATCTCTGAGAAATTTAGATAATCGATTGCAAATGTACCATTTTAATTGATAGGATTCATGTAATATTCAATAAATATAGTACCAAACATCTGATTTGGACCAATTCGTTTTTCTTCTAGCGATGAGTTAGACATGAGGAATCCAAAGAAATTGTCAAAAGCCCCCACATGGATACACCCCACACCAATCCCACCCAACAATGACTATATAGTATCAGTTCTCTGTCTGACAAGTAGTATGGAGCTGTGGCACGGGAGTATTGTTTCTTCATCCTTCATTATGTATTCCCAGTGATTTTTGTGATTAAAAAAATAAAAATATTTTAAAAAATCTTCCTGTTCTGATAAAGGAGTCATTGAAGTTAGGTTTATGTCCCATCCTACATCCTGAAATTACCAGGTTTTGACCACTAGATGGTGCTGTTCCAGGTTACAAAAGGACATTTTGGTTTCCTTACCCTGTATTCAGTCTATTGACAAGGTTGACAGAAATCCATGCTTTGGTTTTGTTGTCCACTGTTTCGAATGCTAACTTTCTAGCATTTGTGGCACAAATCTAATGCCAGTCAATGGTACCTATATTAGCATTTTCACACTTTATGTCCAAATCACCCTAAAGTATGAAACAATTGATTGTGTAACTCAATGATGATTTGGATATGAAGTGTGAAAATGCTAATAAAGGAACCATTGACTTGCATTGGATTTGTGCAACAAATGCAAAAAATTGAAGTGGTTAGGTAAACAAACCAAAGCATGGGTTGCTGTCATACATTGTCCATAAACTGCTTACAGGCTAAGGAAACCAATATGTAGAAAAATATACTACCTAATTAGCAGGAACATCGCCATCTAGTGGTTTGAACCGGTTTTATCAGAATGTAGGATGGGACATAAACCTAACAACTTTAATGACTAATTTCCATGAACAGGGGAGAAAAAGTCACCAAATTCACTGAGAATACATTACATAGAATGAAGAAACAATACGCTGAACCGCAGATCCATACAATTTGTCAAACATAAAGAACTGTATGCTCATTGGTGTGGGGGGTCCGTGGGTGGCTTTTTGGCATGTCTTCCTCATGTCTTACTTATTGTTAGAAAAAAATTGGTCCAAATCGGATGTTAGTGTAACAGTTTAGCTTCCGTCCCTCTCCTCGCCCCTACCTGGGCTCGAACCAGGGACCCTCTGCACACATCGCAACAGCCAGCCTCGAAGCATCGTTACCCATCGCTCCACAAAAGCCGCACCCTTGCAGAGCAAGGGGAACAACTACTTCAAGGTCTCAGAGCGAGTGACATCACCGATTGAAATGCTATTTGCGCGCAGCCCGCTAACTAGCTAGCCATTTCACATCGGTTACATTAGGTAGTATATTTATTGATTACTATAAATTAAAATGCCCAATTTGAGTGCAATCAATTAGCTTAATTTCTCAGAGATAAAATTATATTTAAACAAAATTATGTTGCAGGAATGATAAGATTATCTTTTTCTAATTACAGAAATTATTTTAGAACAATCTGAGATGGTGGGTGTCATGGTAATGAAATGGAACGACCCTGAACCTTTAAAGGACAGGAGTGATACATTGGAGAACAGAAGCATAATGATGTTGTTGACAGTGTCATGTTAATATGCTGCCTACTTGAAGATTGACTGGAAGAGAGCTTTTTCTTTATGAAAATTGAATATTTTGACCTCAGCACAGTTATGTTTTCAATGGATGTAGTTGTTCTTGAGGGAATCCTGGGAATGTTCTAACAGGCCTATTTTTAGTTTTATTTGTTAATATCCTGGGAAAGAAACTTGATGTTAAGGGGTCAGTTAACAACATGTTCAGTAATCCATGAATAGGCCAAGATAATGTGTCGATATGATTTTCAGTGGCTAGGATGAGTCAGTGATAACATCAGATACCTCAATGACTCAAACAACATTGGGTTGTTGTCTGAGAAATTACAGGCTTTAATAATTTTAATCTTGGCTTTAAAAAAGACTGGTTGATGTTTATTGTCATGAGTCTTGTTCTGGAGGCAGAACTGAGTGATTATTTTTTTTTCTGCCTAGGCCAGCAGCAAAGTCAAAATTGGCTATATTGTAAACATTTATGAAAACAAAAATGAGACTGTCTTAATTTAAGGCGTTAGGGTTAGCAGTGTGGTTAAGGTTAGGTTTAAAATCTGAATGTATGACTTTGTGGCTGTGCTAGCTAGTGACCCCTGCAGAGCTACCTCCAGAACAAGATTCATGACCAAAAAACGCTAACCTGGGGTTAGGGTTAGGGTTAGAAAGTTAGAAAGGGGTTAGGGTTAGAAAGTCGGGCTGTGATGGTCTTGGAATTTGAGGTTACGGCCAAGCCATTGTACATTGGCCAGGCCAATGTACACGGCCACAAACAACCGGTGTGGGGAGGATTGGCGCAGATCAGACTCAAAAGAAACATGGCTTTTCTCTGCAACTTCACTATTACCAATAGACTGAAAATATGAGGATATAAGCTATGCATCCTATAGGATGAATCATTTAAGGAGCTTGGCTATGTTTCATTTAGTTGTACCCCATTTAATAAGAGAGGAAATTGGCACCTGTTATTCCTCACACATATGCTGACCTTGCAACAAGACACTTTTTTTTTTGTCTGATTAGAGTCCAGACAGGCTATTCCTATTTTAGGAAACTTTCTGAATGGACATAGAGAATTTGTGAGCGCATACGTGCACACCCACCTACTTAAAAGGACCAATCAAGCAGATGTATTTTTTTTTTTTTGCCTTTTACATTTGCCTATAGCACAGGTTGTCGCCTAGATTCATTTTAGGAGGTCTATAATATGTAGTCTATTATATAGGCTATACGAATGATGCGTTTTAATATATTAATTATCTTCTAACTGACACATCTCTCTGCCTTCTTCAGTGTTCCTTTCTTGCGCAATTCATGCATCTCCACTGGCCAATCTATTCCCCCTCTCTCTAGCTCTTGAACGAGTAGCCTATATATACAGTACCAGTCAAAAGTTTGGACACACCTACTCATTCAAGGGTTTTTCTTTATTTGCACTATTTTCTACATTGTAGAATAATAGTGAATACATCAAAACTGTGAAATAGCACATGGAATCATGTAACCAAAAAAGTGTTAAACAAATCCAAATGTATGTTTTATATTTGAGATTCTTCAAAGTAGCCACCCTTTGCCTTGATGACAGCGTTGCACACTCTTGGCATTTTTTCAACCGACTTCATGAGGTCGTCACCTAGAATGCATTTCAATTAACAGGTGTGCCTTGTTAAGTTACTTGTGGAATTTCTTTCCACTTAATGCATTTGAGCCAGTCAGTTGCGTTGTGACAAGGTAGGGGTAGTATACAGAAGATAGCCCTATTTGGAAAAGGACCATGTCCATATTATGGCAAGAACAGCTCAAATAAGCAAAGTGAAATGACAGTCCATCATTACTTTAAGACATGAAGGTCAATCAATGTGGAAAATTTCAAGAACTTTGAAATCGCAAAAACCAGCTAGCGCTATGATGAAACTGGCTCTCATGAGGACTGCCACAGGAAAAGATGAATGGAATATCTACATAGGCGTACAGAGGCGCGTTATCAGCAACCATCACTCCTGTGTTCCAATAGCACTTTGTGTTAGCTAATCCAAGTTTATCCTTTTAAAAGGTTAATTGATCATTAGAAAACCATTTTGCAATTATGTTAGCACATCTGAAAACTGTTCTGATTTTAAAGAAGCAATTCTTTAGACTAGTTGAGTATCTGGAGCATCTGGAGCATTTGTGGGTTCGATTACAGCCTCAACAATTAGTTATCATTGTTTTAGTTTACAATGGAGCCCCTAGTTCCACTCATTATACCCCTATCTCCTTTGCCCCACCTCCCACGCATGCATGCGGTGACCTCACCCATTATAACCAGCTTATCCAGAGATACAATCTCTCTTATCATCAGTCAGTGCCTGGGCTTACCTCCGCTGTACCCGCACCCCACCACACCCCTGTCTGCACATTATGCCCTGAATATATTCTACCACGCCCAGAAATCTGCTCCTTTTATTCTTTGTCCCCAAAGCTCTAGGCGACCAGTTTTGATAGACTTTAGCTGTACCCTCATCCTACTCCTCCTCTGTTCCTCGGGTGATGTGGAGTAAAACCCAGGCCCTGCGTGTCCCCAGGCACCCTCATTTGTTGACTTCTGTGATCGGAAAAACCTTGGTTTCATGCATGTCAACATCAGAAGCCTCCTCCCTAAGTTTGTTTTACTCACTGCTTTAGCACACTCCGCCAACCCTGATGTTCTTGCCGTGTCTGAATCCTGGCTTAGGAAGGCCACCAACAATTCTGAGATTTCCATACCCAGCTACAACATTTTCCGTCAAGATAGAACTGCCAAAGGGGGAGGAGTATGACAGAACTTTGCAGGCTTACTTTCCAGGTCTATACCCAAACAGTTTCCACTTCTAACTTCAAAAAATGAACCTCTCCAGAAATAAGTCTCTCAATGTTGTTGCCTGCTATCGACCCCCCCCCCCCCCCATCTAGCTTCAGAGTTCGTTCTGTTAGGTGACCTAAACTGGGATATGCTTAACACCCCGGCAGTCCTACAATCTAAGCTAGATGCCCTCAATCTCACACAAATCATCAAGGACCCCACCAGGTACAACCCTAAATCCGTAAACATGTAAACATGGGCACCCTCACAGACATTATCCTGACCAACTTGCTGTCCAAATACACATCCGCTGTTTTCAATCAGGATCTCAGCGATCACTGCCTCATTGCCTGTATCCGCTATGGGTCCGCGGCCAAATTACCATCCCCCTACACTGTCAAACGCTCCCTATAACACTTCTGCGAGCAGGCCTTTCTAATCGACCTGGCCCGGGTATCCTGGAAGGATATTGACCTCATCACGTCGGTCGAGGATGCCTGGTCATTCTTTAAAAGTAATTTCCTCACCATCTTAGAAAAGAATGCCCCGTTCAAAAAATGCAGAACTAGGAACAGATATAGCCCTTGATTCACTCCAGACCTCACTGCCCTTGACCAGCACAAAAACATCCTGTGGCGGACTGGAATAGCATCGAATAGTCCCCACGATATGCAACTGTTCAGGGAAGTCAGGAAAGCAAAGGCTAGCTTTTTCAAGCAGAAATTCGCATCCTGTAGCTCTAACACCAAAAAGTTTTGGGACACTGTAAATTCCATGGAGAATAAGAGCACCTCCTCCCAGCTGCCCACTGCACTGAGGCTAGGTAACACGGTCACCACTGATAAATCCATGATGATCGATTTCTCAACGGCTGGCCAAAGCCTTCCTCCTGGCTACTCCAACCCCGGCCAACAGCTCTGCCTCCCCCGCAGCTACTCGCCCAAGCCTCCCCAGCTTCTCCTTCACCCAAATCCAGACAGCAGATGTTCTGAAAGAGCTGCAAAACCTGGACCTGTACAAATCAGCTGGGCTAGACAATCTGGACCCTCTCTTTCTAAAACTATCTGCCGCCATTGTTGTAACCCCTATTACCAGCCTGTTCAAACTCCCTTTCATATCGTCCGAGATCCCTAAAGATTGGAAAGCTGCCGCTGTCATCCCCCTCTTCAAAGGGTGTGACACCCTAGACCCAAACTGTTACAGACCTATATCCATCCTTCCCTGCCCTACCTATCTAAAGTCTTTGAAAGCCAAGTTAATAAACAGATCACTGACCATTTCAAATCCCACCACACCTTCTCCGCTGTGCAATACGGTTTTTGAGCTGGTCACAGGTGCACCTCAGCCATGCTCAAGGTACTAAACAATATCATAACCGCCATCGATAAAAGACAGTACTGTGCGCCGTCTTCATCGACCTGGCCAAGGCTTTCGACTCTGTCAGTCACCTTTTTCTGATCGGCAGACTCAATAGCCTTGGTTTTTCTAATGACTGCCTCGCCTGGTTCACAAACTACTTTTTCGATAGAGTTCAGTGTGTCAAATCGGAGGGCATGATGCCCGGACCTTTGGCTGTCTCTATGGGGGTACCACAGGGTTCAATTCTCGGGCCGACTCTTTTCTCTGTATATATCAATGATGTCGCTCTTGCTGCGGGAGATTCCCTGATCCACCTCTACGCAGACGACACCATTCTGTATACATCTGGCCCTTCCTTGGACACTGTGCTAACTAACCTCCAAATGCCATACAACACTCCTTCCGTGGCCTCCAACTGCTCTTAAACGCTAGTAAAACCAAATGCATGCTTTTCAACCGTTCGCTGCCCGCACCCACCCGCCCGACTAGCATCATCACCCTGGACAGTTCCAACCTAGAATATGTGGACAACTATAAATACCTAGGTGTCTGGCTAGACTGTAAACTCTTCTTCCAGACTCATATTAAACATCTCCAATCCAAAATCAAATCTAGAATCGGCTTTCTATTTCGCAACAAAGCCTCCTTCACTCACGCCGCAAAACTTACCCTAGTAAAACTGACTATCCTACCGATCCTCGACTTCGGCGATGTCATCTACAAAATGGCTTCCAACACTCTACTCAGCATACTGGATGCAGTCTATCACAGTGCCATCCGTTTTGTTACCAAATCACCTTATACCACCCACCACTGCGACCTGTATGCTCTAGTCGGCTGGCCCTCGCTACATATTCGTCGCCAGACCCACTGGCTCCAGGTGATCTATAAGTCTATGCTAGGTAAGGCTCCGCCTTATCTCAGTTCACTGGTCACGATAACAACACCCACCCGTAGCACACGTTCCAGCAGGTATATCTCACTGATCATCCCAAAAGCCAACACCTCGTTTGGCCGCCTTTCCATTCCAGTTCTCTGCTGCCAGTGACTGGAACGAATTGCAAAAATTGCTGAAGTTGGAGACTTATTTCCTTCACCAACTTTAAACATCAACTATCTGAGCAGCTAACTGATCACTACAGCTGTACATAGTCCATCTGTAAATAGCCCACCCAATCTACCTACCTCATCCCCATACTGTTTTTATTTGATGTACTTTTCTGCTCTTTTGCACACCAGTATCTCTACTTGCACATCATCATCTGCTCATTTATCACTCCAGTGTTAATCTGCTAAATTGTCATTATTAGCTCCTATGGCCTATTTATTGCCTACCTCCTCATGCCTTTTGCAAACACTGTATATAGACTTTTTCCTACTGTCATTGACTGTTTTTGTGTTATTGGCTTGTTTATTGTTTACTCCATGTGTAACTCTGTTGTTGTCTGTGTCTTGCTTTGTCTGCTTTGCTTTATCTTGGCCAGGTCGCAGTTGCAAATGAGAACTTGAGAACTTGTTCTCAACTAGCTTACCTGGTTAAATAAAGGTGAAATAAATAAAAAACAGCCTCAACATGGCCAGAAACAAAGGACTTTCTTCTGAAACTCATCAGTCTGTTCTTGTTCTGAGAAATGAAGGCTACTGCATGCGAGAAATTGCTAAGAAACTGAAGATCTCGTACAACTCTGTACTGGGGCGGCAGGTAGCCTAGTGGTTAGAGCATTGGACTAGTAACCGAAAGGTTGCAAGATCGAATCCCCGAGCTGACAAGGTAAAAATCTGTCGTTCTGCCCCTGAACAAGGCAGTTAAACCACTGTTCCTAGGCCAGTTAAACCACTGTTCCTAGGCCTTCATTGAAAATAAGAATTTCTTCTTAATTTACTTGCGTAGTTAAATAAAGGTATAAAATAAAACTCCCTTCACAGAACAGCGCTAACTGTCTCTAACCAGAATAGAAAGAGGAGTGGGAGGCCCTGGTGCACAACTGAGCAAGAAGACAAGTACATTAGTGTCTAGTTTGAGAAACAGACGCCTCACAAGTCCTCAACTGGCAGCTTCATTAAATAGTACCCACAAAACACCAGTCTCAACATCAGCAGTGAAGAGATGACTCTGGGATGCTGGCCTTCTTGACAGAGTTGCAAAGAGAAAGCCATATCTCTGACTGGCCAATAAAAATAGAAGATAGGCAAAATAGCACAAACTGGACAGAGGAAGATTGGAAAAAATTGTTGTGGACAGACTAATCTAAGTTTGAGGTGTCTGGATCCCAAAGAACATTCGTGGGATGCATAACAAATGAAAAGATGCTGGAGGAGTGCTTGACGCCATCTGTCATGATGGAGGCAATGTGATGGTCTGGGGGTGCTTTGGGGGTGGTAAAGTGGGATAATTGTACAGGGTAAAAGGTATCTTGAAGAAGGAAGACTATCACTCCATTTTGCAACGCCATGCCATACCCTGTGGAATGCGCTTAATTAGAGGCAATTTCCTCCTACAACAGGACAATGACCCAAAGCACAGCTACAAACTATGCAATAACTTTTTTGGGAAGAACAGTCAGCTGGTATTCTGTCTGTAATGGCGTAGCCAGCACAGTCACTGGATCTCAACCCTATTGAGCTGTTGTGGGAGCAGCTTGTCCGTATGGTACTTAAGAAGTGCCCATCAAGCCAATCCAATTTGTGGGAGGTGCTTCAGGACGCATGGGGTGAAATCTCTTCAGATTACTTAAACAAATTGACAACTAGAATGCCAAATGTCTGCAAGGCTGTAATTGCTGCAAATGGAAGATTCTTTGACGAAAGACAAGTTTGAAGGACACTAATTATTTCAATTAAAAATCATTATTTATAACCTTGTCAACATCTTGACTATATTTCCTATTCATTTTGCTACTCATTTTATGTATGTTTTCATGGAAAACAAGGACATTTCTAAGTGACCCCAAACCTTTGAACTGTAGTGTATTTTGACATTTATTTCGAGCTGTTTGGAAAACGATATACTAGGCCTATTCGAGGAGAAAAGCATCGATCAAACCTCTTGCCTGCTCAATGAATATAACATGGACTACAAGTTTGAATGGCGGGAGCGACATGTAGCCTAGCTCTGGTGGGATGTGATTACATAGGCTAAATTGATACCTTGCTGCACTGATGCATTGCAAACGTAAAAAACAGGCAGAGAGAAATTAATGAATTGATTCACACAACGAACCCATAGACCTGTCAGCGTCAGTGTCAGTGGTAGTATCCCAGGTAGATGGGTTTGATTTTTGCATCTGTTAACCAGTTTTGAATAAATAATTGATGATATTTCACAACTGGTGTGAACCTGCGTCATAAACAAGACGTGTTCTCTTATTCTTTTTCTTCCTAGTTATTTGGAAAAAAATAATGGACTTGGTGAGAAAGGGCCTTTACTGAAAATGGGCCTTTTACAAGATTAAATCATGACCGGAGCGTTTGATTCTTATTAAAGAGAGAGTCCAGACAGGCTACTTTGGAAAACATTCTGAATGGACATATAGGCCTATAGAGATAATCAGCGAACTCACACACGCACTCCCCAGTAAAAGGACCCGTCAATCAAAGCCACCAGAGTATGTCAGACACAAGCAAATATTTATCCTTTCCTTAAAACATATTAAAAAACCTAGACCTACCTTTGGTTTCTGAAAGTAGGGTAGACGATAATAGACAAGCAAAGTATAAAGGGGAAACATCTCTATGTACATTTCATCTTCATACTATCACAATCATTAAAATAGAAGCAAACACACAAAACATATTCATATCCTATATATTGTTGATTAGGCTATACATTTAATGAAAGATTCCACATCAAATTATACCATGCCAGGTTGGACAGGATTGGTGCGTTGTCCATTTGACACATTAGTGCATTATAGGCTTCAGAGCCAGAACAACCTTGTCGACTGCTGTTGCATAATTAATGAATAGTCAGACATATCCACCCTTTTTTTAAAAGACAGATTTATTTAATAGCAAGCAATGAAAATGTGTGTTGTATAAAACAAAGTCCACATATCAAACCATTAAAAAAAATATATATATATATTTTTTTTACTATGGTAAAAATGGCAATAAGGTGCCATAGCCAATCGGCTAGCACTTCTACACCCACATGCATCTAGTGGATTCGCTGCTCGAGCATCGAACGACAGTTAGAAAAAAGAGATGTAGACAGACTAAATTAACAAAACAATTGCTTATAATCCTGAGTAAACACTGAGCTATTAGTTCAAGTTTATCTTCCTGAAAATTAAGTAAATACAAATAAATAAATGAATATAGGCCAATTTAAACGTTTTTTTAATTTTCTTGGCGGTCTTCATCCATAACTGTCAGTTTTTCAATTACCATCACAGCCCTAATTGAATGTGTCAACAGTTGAGTACGTAGGTGAGCTTTAGATTTGTTTTTTTTTTTTGGTTTGGAGAACTTGAGTTTTAGACTAGCCTAGCTATAGTGAATAGTCTGATTGTACTGTGGCGCATGGACAGCAGTAGCCCTGTCTCTGACTTCCAGCACTCTTAGGATGTTTGCCACTTCCCTTCTCTCCCCTGCCTGTTTCAAGTGACTTGCCGGAGCTGTGATGTAAGCAGACAACTCTGTGAATGACCTCAGTGGCCAGGATTCCAGAGCAACATGCACCAGTGTTCGAACGTCACTGCGTTCCAATGCTGAAATAACTCTATAAAAATGCAGACTGGCTGATCCCAGTGTAAGCATAAGCAAAGTAAACTACATTTTGAGTAAAGTCATTATAATAAATAAAAAAATGTAATAGCCTAGGTGACATTCTCGCTTAAGTTGGTTGACGGCTGAAGATCTGTGATTCTGGGGAATAATTGGACTTTTATGCTATTTAGCCATTTTTGTTAAATGAGTAGCTACCCCATGTTTAGCCCAGCGTTTCCCAAACTCTGTGCACGTTTAGATTTTTGCCCGAACACTACACAGCTGAATCAAATTATCAAAACGTAATGATTTGGGCAAAAACCAAAACGTCCACCCCTTGGGGTCCCAAGGACTGAGTTTGGCCACAGTGGAATGGGCAGAATGGCAAGGTATGGTAGAACGATTATGCCTTTTAGTTCTTGCATGTGGACTGAGCTGCCAAATGTAGTTCTATTTAGGCTGAAAGACTGGTTGTCATGGCTGCCTCTCATAGGGCACTCAGGGTCACCGTAGCAGCTGTCTACAATTTCTTCAATTAGGCTAGTAAACACTCAGAACAAGAACAATTACAATTTCCAGTTATGGGAACACATGTTGTTAAAGTAGCCTAGCTTTCAGATTCTAGGCCTATGCGTTTAGTTTGTGTAACTCCATCCAATTGCCGTCCCTGAATCTCAAACAGCACCATATGGATTAGGATTAGTTAGTAAGGATTTGTGGTGCCCTGCCTAAATCCTTTGGAAAAAGTGCATTAACCAGAGAAAGGGTATTGCGCATAAGCCTATTAAAGTTTGACTGAAGACCGAGGAAAGGGTTTATCTGTTAGTAACTGATATTGACAGGAATATTCATCCATTCTCATATTCAATTCATCCAAGCCTCATTTGAGGAAGAACGTATAGGCTTTGAAGTGAATTACTACAATAACATCTAGCTGTAGTTTAGGCTTAATACAGATTTATTTTAGAATCCCTCTCTTCTAACAATGCATTGTTTTGTTATTTACCTACCCAAATTATCAGTTTAAACAATGGTTTAAATAAAGGGAATGAAACTGAACCAATCACATTTCTGCCAGCTTGTTGTCTGTAGTTTGTCCTCAGTAATTCACATGTTGTCCATAGAGGAGCTATTTGCCCATATGGCCTTCTGTTTTTAGACAGAGTTGTATTCCAATTCATAGAAGACCAGTGGTCGATGAACTCCCTAAGTATGAATGCAGAAAAGGGCAGGTATCTACAGATCATCCACCCTTTCCTTCGACACAGACTAGTTGGCTGCAAGACAACATTCTGGGATTACAGGCGTTACCTGAAAACACAGGAAGTCCCCATCCTGTTTTTGATCTAATTCCAGGTCTTTGAAGGATAAGCTTAAATGTTTTTGTCTTAGTTCTGATATCAAATGAACAGCCTACAGTAAGTTGGCCTATACCTGGGCAGCATTGCACATTTCCGAGATAAATCCACCATTTGCTTCTGAATCACCTTTTCTTTGTCCTCCATCGGTGTCAATGCAAGTGAAAACTCAAAGGTTCCGGTTTGTCACACACCACACAGAGTGCTGTCTGCGTCAATGATAGATGTCATGTGGCTATGACATTAAGGGTTTGACTGAGGTAAAAATGTTATGAAAGATCCCTCTATGTAAAGCTGCAACGTGAGCAGTGTTTAGGGTGAAGTGTACAAGAGAAGCGTTAGTATCCCAGGATCTACCTAATCAAACTACTGCATGGAAGCCTCAATCCTTTGCCCTGATTCATCTCACAGTTCCAAAGGTGTTTGAAACAGACAGGAGAGATGAAATGGCTCTCGACCCATTCATTCAATACAGCCTGTCATATAAATTAATCATCCAGTCAGTTATTACATTTTGTCTTTAACAATGACTGAATAACTGTCTACCCACTTACTCTCCATTCTGTGCATTCAATGCATTTAAATTAAAAACAACCTCCTTGTATCCTAGAACCTAAGCTGTCATATTGCTGCAATATGGATATACAATTGACATATATGATATTGGTATCACCTGCTGGTCAAAAGTAGTGCATTATAAAATGTATAGGGTGCCATACTGCCACTTGGGACCTAAGGTTGAATCAGGGTAGCATTTGACATGTTAGTCAATTAGCAGATGCTCGTATCCAGAGCGACTTAGTTAGTGAACTCATCTGAAGACGGCTAGGTGGGACAACCACATATCTCAGTCATACTAAAGTAAATTTTTCCTCAATCAAGTAGTTATCAGCAAAGTCACTGCTAGTAGGGCCACCACACAATATGTCACAAAATACATTTCTATCTCGGTCTACATTACCGGTCAAAAGTTTTAACACTTACTCATTCAAGGGTTTTTCTTTGATTCTACAATCAATCAATCAAATTTATTCATAAAGCCCTTTTTACATCAGCTGATGTCACAAAGTGCTGTACAGAAACCCAACCTAAAACCCCAAACAGCAAGCAATGCAGATGTAGAAGCACGGTGGCTAGGAAAAACTCCCTAGAAATACAGGAACTTAGGAAGAAACCTAGAGAGGAACCAGACTCTGAGGGGTGGCCAGTCCTCTTCTGGCTGTGCCGGGTGGAGATTATAACAGAACATGGCCAAGATGTTCAAACGTTCATAGATGACCAGCAGGGTCAGATAATAATAATCACAGTGGTTGTAGAGGGTGCAACAGGTCAGCACCACAGGAGAAAATGTCAGTTGGATTTTCAAAGCCCATCATTAGTGAAGACATCAAAACCATGAAATAACACACATGGAATCATGTTGTAACCAAAAAGTGTTAAACAAATCAAAATATATTTGGGATTCTTCAAATTATTTCATTGAATTGAATCCCCGAGCTGACAAGGTAGAAATCTGTCGTTCTGCCCCTGAACAAGGCAGTTAACCCACCGTTCCTAGACTGTCATTGAAAATAAGAACGTGTTCTTAACTGACTTGCTTCATTAAATAAAGGTTACAAAAAATGCTGACTACCGATTTGTTATGAAAACTTGAAATCGGCCCTAATTAATCGGCCATTCCGATTAATCGGTTGACCTCTAATCCTACTACTGATGAAAGAAACTCATAGCTAAGAATACATCCACATCTTCCTTTTCCACTACTTTGTGCATGTTTTGTTGAAAAAATTACAAGCCCAGGCACTGCTAAATATTATGACATGATATAATCCGCCTGGAAACATTTCCTCTTTGTGAGTTATTTACGCTGACTGTTTCATTCTAAGCATAAAATTACTGATGATGTTTTTTCAATTGTACATCACCCCTCGGTGCTCTGCAAGGCGAAGGAGGCTTGTCAAGACCGAGTGAGGCAGAAATAAATGGCTGTTGAAAATCCTGCTTAAGGGTCAGGAGTGCAGGGAAGGGTGGCTCAATTCAGTTTGTTCAGTAGCAGCAGGCAACTTGGCAACTGAAGCGCTTAAGGATATTTGGCAGTGTATTAGAGCACCATCTGATCGTATGGTAGGAGCCTGTTCAACAGGGCCAGGTGATAACCTCTACGGCTGTCTGCAGCTTTTCTGATCAAATCAAATTTATTTATATATCCCATCTTACATCAGCTGATATCTCAAAGTGCTGTACAGAAACCCAGCCTAAAACCCCAAACAGCGAGCAATGCAGGTGTAGAAGCAATAGATTCATTTTGAATTGGGCCTGTGGGAGTCTGCCTTGTCTTTTTCAGCTTATTCACACATGACACACCATACAGGGATGTATAAGCCTAGTGTCTACATGGAGGATTGGATCTGTCATCTTGTGACCTAATCTGTTTAGGGCTAGAGGATCCCTATCATCAAAAAAATGTTCAGTACCCTGTCCTTGTCAAGTCACCATCCCATTTGAAATACAAATTTGTCTGAACCTCTTATTTCTTTGTCCCCTCCTCCTGCCGCTCATTCCAAATTCATGAATATAAAATTGTATTTGATAACATAATATAGTTCTAACATTTATTGGTAGACCGCTAATAGGCTAGATATGAACCTCTGCTTCATTGTGAGGATAGAAACCCTCCTCTCTAGGAGAGAGGAGACATGGTTCATTGGTCATCTTCAACAAAGGAGAGAAATGCTCCCTGAACTGGAAGATCAGTCCTCTCTCCATTGCCAAGCCAAGGTCAGTGCTGCAAAAGTTGTGCTATCTAGAAACAAGAGGCAAACACAACTGAATAGCACCATAATGGGTTTGAAATGTTTTTTTTTTTGTGTGTGCAGAAGAGTGATGGGGAGATTAGGGGCTCGATTCAATCCGTATCGCAGAAGTTCAGCACTACAGCTTGATTATAAATGTAAAGGCAATGATCCAGCGTTCCCGGGAAACGCTGCATATGTCAGCTCAATCTGAAATGACCTTTACATTTCAATCGCGCTATAGCACTGAACTTCCACGACATGGATTGAATCGAGTCCTAAGCCTACGTCTAGCATTGTATGACCAACCACCCTACAGTTGCTCAGCAGAGCGGAGGAGGAAATGGAAAGTTCCCTGTTTTCATCCGTCCCACCCCAGCTTGCTGCATGTGGCAGCCATGCTGTCATGAGGGGGTTGGGATGGGGGACAGAGGCAGGATATCCCCTCCGAAACAAAACAAGAAACTAACCTGTGCTGTTCAAAAATAAATGTTAGTCTATTTCAGGCTTTTGTCCCCCTGGTGAGTGGAAAAACACATGGGTTAGGAACTAAGGCTGCTCATGTGTTAAGAGGATGACTTCAGCTAGTTTTGTGTACCGATTGAGTTGGTTTTCTCAGACCACTTAAAAAAAAAAAAGCTGTTGAATTCCAGTGGTGGGATAATCATTATACGCAACTATTTAGGGTTATTATAACAGCATCAAACCATTTTTCCTCTCATGAAGGGAAATAATTGAACGACTCTTGGCTGGTTGTGGTGTCAAATACCATAACCCTGGAACATTGAACACTGCCAGACACAGTTCCCTAGTCGTTATAGTTCTGCCCGCCAGCTCCAGACAGAGGCTGTCTCCCAAATGGCAACCTATTTCCTTATATAGTGCATTAAATAGGGAATAGGGTGCCATTTGGAACACAGACGCCGTAGTATTTTGAGGGGAACTTTTCAAGACCGTGTCCCCATAAACTTAGGGTCCTATAAAATCATTTTTTTTTTGGTTTTGTTTTTCCAGCTTTCCGATTTATCATTCTGTCAGGTAGGTATAGGCTACTTTGTAGTTAACATTTAATTGGGAAGGGTTTTGGGAATGCCTTAACAACTACCAGAAGACAGTTGTCATACATTTGCATCATCGCTAACGCCTACACAAAGTGGTGGACAAACGGGGGCTTTCCTGTGCTGTTGCCTCTTCAGAAAGTTGAAAGAAAATACAAATCTCTCACTGACGCATTTTGTCATGTCTTTTGATAATCGAAAGCAAATTCATTAATTTTCTAATAAATTCAATACATTTAGTTGATTTCCTACTAAGTTCAGTACATCTTTGAAATCTGTTTTAATGTCTGGATTCTGTGATTCCACATATTTTATAGGGCCCTATAAACCCCCCCTCCTTCCTCCCTTCATGGTCTGATTTATTGCCCTCTTAATGGCAAAGTGCTATTTTTAGATCAGGGGGATGTTCATGCTCTCTTATGTCCTGAGTCCAGTCCTGATTTCCGCCAGGACAGGGACAAATAAAGACGACAAAGTGGCCATTGGAAAAAGCCATTCCGGAGGCCCAATGTCATTTTTCCTGTGCTCGGGATCGGAGACACTATGTTCCCATACGTCACAGTGGCAGCAGCCAGAGCCTCCGGAAGACGAGTTATGGGACTGGAATAGTAAGTCGGTCTGTAACCGTTATCAGGCAACAACTGTCAACAGAACAGGTTGCTGTCGCTCACTAGAGATTCTCACGCTACCCCTCACGCTGTCTCTCTCTCTCTCTCGCTTCCATTCTATTAACTTCCTGCCACTGCTCTTATACCCATTTTTAGAGGGGTTATTTTTATGCCTGCCATTGTCATTGCCCTGTGGTGTTGAGCATTGGAGGTAAATGATTTCTCTCACTCATATTCCAGGTGTTGATAGTAAGTAATGAGGTTCGAATGTGTGCTGTCCAAACCAAAGGCTATCTGAACACTTGCCATTACAGATATCTTGCTCGATTGGTTATGTCTGGGGTGAGCTCTACTAACTTGAAAAGATGATGTGATGCTTCTTTGTGCTTACATTTTCACATCCTTTGCCAGCCTATGCAAATTGAGTGACTCTCCATGGAAACGAGTTCAACGTGAATAGAAGTGCTTGTAGCCTATGTGTAAGGGAAAGAGGGCTACCTAGTCAGTTGTACACCTTAATGCGTTCCACTGAAATGTGTTTTCCGCACTTAACCCAACCTTTCTGAATTGCGTGGGGGGGGGGGCTCCGTAATCGAAATCCACATCTTCGGCGCTCGGATAACGGTGGGTTAACGGCCTTGCTCAGGGGCAGAAGGACAGATATTTACCTTGTCAGCTCGGGGATTCGATCCAGCAACCTTTCTGTTACTGGCCCAATGTTCTAGGCTATTAGAAAGTGATTAGCTATTAAGGTAGGTTTTTGATGATCTTTAGGCCTATATATACACTGAGTGCACAAAGCATTATGCTCTTTCCATAACAGACTGACTAGGTGACCTCAAATCAAACTATTTGTCACATGCGCCAAATACATCAAGTGTAGACCTTACCATGGAATGCTTACTTACAAACCCTTAACCAACAGTGTAGTTCAAGAAGAGTTTAAGAAAATGTTTACCAAATAAACTAAAGTACAAAAATAAGTAACACAATAACAAAACAATAAAGAGGCTATGTACAGGGGGTAACGAGTCAGTGTACGGGGTTACAGGTTAGTTGAGGTAATTTATACATACAGTGGGGCAAAAAAGTATTTAGTCAGCCACCAATTGTGCAAGTTCTCCCACTTAAAAAGATGAGGCCTGTAATTTTCATCATAGGTACACTTAAACTATGACAGACAAAATGAGAAGAAAAATCCAGAAAATCACATTGTAGGATTTTTAATGAATTTATTTGCAAATTATGGTGGAAAATAAGTATTTGGTCAATAACAAAAGTTTATCTCAATACTTTGTTATATACCCTTTGTTGGCAATGAAAGAGGTCAAACTTTTCTGTAAGTCTTCACAAAGTTTTCAACAACTGTTGCTGGTATTTTGGCACATTCCTCCATGCAGATCCCCTCTAGAGCAGTGATGTTTTGGGGTTGTTGCTGGGCAGCACGGACTTTCAACTCCCTCCAAAGATTTTCTATGGGGTTGAGATCTGGAGACTGGCTAGGCCACTCCAGGACCTTGAAATGCTTCTTACGAAGCCACTCCTCGTTGCCTGGGTGGTGTGTTTGGGATCATTGTCATGCTGAAAAACCCAGCCACGTTTAATCTTCAATGCCCTTGCTGGTGGAAGGAGGTTTTCACTCAAAATCTCACAATACATGGCCCCATTCATTATTTCCTTTACACGGATCAGTCATCCTGGTCCCTTTGCAGAAAAACAGCCCCAAAGCATGATGTTTCCACCCCCATGCTTCACAGTAGGTATTGTGTTCTTTGAATGCAACTCAGCATTCTTTGTCCTCCAAACACAACGAGTTGAGTTTTTACCAAAAAGTTATATTTTGGTTTCATCTGACCATATGACATTCTCCCAATCTTCTTCTGGATCATCCAAATGTTCTCTAGCAAACTTCAGACGGGCCTGGACATGTACTGGCTTAAGCAGGGGGATTACGTCTGGCACTGCAGGATTTGAGTCCCTGGCGGCGTAGTGTGTTACTGATGGTAGGCTTTATTACTTTGGTCCCGGCTCTCTGCAGGTCATCCACTAGGTCCCCCCCCGTGTGGTTCTGGGATTTTTACTCACAGTTCTTGTGATCATTTTGACCCCACGGGGTGAGATCTTGCGTGGAGCCCCAGGCTGAGGGAGATTACCAGTGATCTTGTATGTCTTCCATTTCCTAATAATTGCTCCCACAGTTGATTTCTTCAAACCAAGCTGCTTACCTATTGCAGATTCAGTCTTCCCAGCCTGGTGCAGGTCTACAATTTTGTTTCTGGTGTCCTTTGACAGCTCTTTGGTCTTGGCCATAGTGGAGTTTGGAGTGTGACTGTTTGAGGTTGTGGGCAGGTGTCTTTTTATACTGATAACAAGTTCAAACAGGTGGCATTAATACAGGTAACGAGTGGAGGACAGAGGAGCCTGATAAAGAAGTTGTTACAGGTCTGTGAGAGCCAGAAATCGTGCTTGTTTGTAGGTGACCAAATACTTATTTTCCACAATAATTTGCAAATAAATTCATAAAAAATCCCACAATGTGATTTTCTGGATTTTTTTTCTTAATTTTCTCTGTCATAGTTGAACATTGATGAAAATTACAGGCCTCTCATCTTTTTAAGTGGGAGAACTTGCACAATTGGTGGCTGACTAAATACTTTTTTGCCCCACTGTATAGGTGGGGGTGAACTGACTATGCATAGATAATAAACAAACAGCAAGTAGCAGCATTGTACAGGGGCGGGGTCAATGTAATAGTCCGGTGGCCATTTGATTAATTGTTCAGCAGTCTTATGGCTTGGGGGTAGAAGCTGTTAAGGAGCATTTTGGACCTAGACTTGGTGCTCCGGTACTGCTTCCCATGCGGGAGCAGAGAAAACAATCTATGATTTGGGTGACAGGAGTTTGACAATTTTATGTACTTTCCTCTCACACCGCCTATTATATAGGTCCTGGATGGCAGGAAGCTTGGCCCTTAAAGCATTTCTCCTGCTGGGAACAATAAACGGCCACTCTAAAATGTGCAGTTTTGTCACACAACACAATGTCACAGATGTCTCAAGTTTTGAGGGAGCTTGCAATTGGCAGAGCTGTTGCCAGAGAATTGAATGTTAATTTCTCTACCCTAAGCTGCCTCCAATGTCGTTTTAGAGAATTTGGTAGTACGTCCAACCGGCCTCACAACCTCAGACCATGTGTATGGCGTTGTGTGGGCGAGCGGTTTGCTAATGTCAACAGAGAACCTCACCACCACAATGCGGTAATGGTATGGCAGGCATAAGCTATGGACAACGAACACAATTTATCGATGCCAATTTATATATACCAGAGGACCGTGACGAGATCCTGAGGCCCTTTTGTGAGGCACATTTTTTAAATTTTTTAAGATATCTGTGACCAATCTGCATTCCCAGTCATGTGAAAATCCATAGATTAGGGACTGATTTCTTCATATAAATGTAGCATTTATATTTGTGTTCAGTATATATATTTACTTAGGAACATCGCTGCTTTGGTAGCACAGGCCATGAATAAAATATCCCAAAAATACCAAACTGTTCTCCAGCTCATTCCACCTATATAATGTATATTTGCAGTCCTGTTGTTCAAAGCTGTTTTTACAGGATAGTCTCAGACCATCACTGTCAGGGAAGGAGGGGCTGTGACACCCACAGGAGTCTCTGACAGAGAGGCTGCTGGGTCCTCCCCCCTCAAGTACACAGGAAGCAGTGATGAGGAAATTGTCCATCTCTTACCACTGACTCTTTAAATTCTCACATTCACACTTTGAACACATCCCTAGTGGGACTCCCCTGCTCTGCATCTTAGGCTTTTGGTTTCTCAGCACAGCAGTCAGCACTGACCTAGATGTGATGAATAATGGTGACTGTTGCTCAGCTTTGCCACCTGGTTACCGCCTTATTGCACGACACAAGCATGTGGGTCACATGGACTCCGTGCCCCGACCCTATTCCCTATATGGTGCACTCCTTTTGACAAGGGCACATAAGGCTCTGGTCAAAAGTAGTGCACAAAGGAAATAGTGAGCCATTTGAGACAGCCATGCTTTTCTTTCTTTTAAAACTAAAGCAGTCTTGCTGTGGTGGTTTTTAAGTTGCGCTGGATCCTGCCATCTCTGTCCCTGATAGTGATGCGCACTCTAATAAGCCCTGATGACCAAGGCAAAATGAGGTGCTATGGCCTGTAGCCAGCATAGCCCCCAGTGGGACAACTCTCCCATTTCCTCTCTGATCACAGAGGACTGGGGCCCAGCTAGGGCACCGCATTTAAGACGACCCATGCATATTTATGACACTGTGCCATTCCGTTAGAGCAGCCTCCATGTTTTCTGAGGAAAAAAAAATACAATAATTTTATATTTTTTATTGTTTGACATAAACGACTGTAAAAACACCAGCAAATACATTTTGGAAATCTCTTCCAAAGTATTCCCATACATAATAGAGATGTACAGTATGTGATTGTATACAAATGTAAGCAAGGTTTGGAATGATTATGTTTTAGTCAAATCTGATATCTGTTTGGGCTTCTTGCGGTCAATTTGCAGTCTAAAAATATTTTGTAATTACGTTCCATCCTCCTGACCATCCGCTCAACAAGAAATCTGCCCATTTAATTTTCAGGACCACTTCACTGTGGAGTTGCCAGTTCTACACTTTTCACTCTCAACTTGATGAGCATGTGGGTGTATGTGGTTCTTCAGCAGCCATTGACAGACTGTCCTCATCATGCATACTGTTATGTCCCCGGTGTTAATGGCACCCCCTCTGGGTGACAATCCATTCATTTTGTCTAAATTACTTACTAAGTCTGCTCTTCATTTTTTTATTACTTAAATGTCAAAAGGCATGATCATTTTTTTGTTCTAACTCTCAAGTGGTGCTTTGGTTATTTGTGCCAGACAACTGAAAACCACTCTGGAGGTTTTCTTTACACTTACATTTGAAATGTGTGATGGACTCCAGTGAATGGCAGAAGAAAAACATTTAAATTACACCATTATTTTTTTGTAGCACAGAGATTGCAGAAATATGTTGCTTATGTATGCTCTCTAGACTGTTGCGTTAATATTGTAAGTTACACAATGTACATTTTAATGGCACATCCAATGATTTGAGAAATCTCGCCAAGCCCTTGAGTGTTTGACGTCTATGAACAGTTCATATGCGTATCATGGGGCCGTAATGACGATAAAGAAACAGTCCTTTCAATTTTTTTAACGAGCACAAAGACCGGGCTAAAAAAATAAATAATCGTAACTGTTTATACGGAAAACCACAACCTGAGGCCTACAGTATAGTAGCATCTGATTGGACAGGCCTTAAGGAAGCTTACTTATACGTCTGACACCCCACTTCCTCCCAGGAAGGCCACTATCAGCCAGTGAGCAAGATACTGAACTCGCAGACCTTCGACTTATTACTCAACTATAGTTTGAGTGGAACCTGTGGTCTACCTTTTTATTAAATAGATTTTCTACTCAAGGGTTTGGCGCATTACTACTACTCAAAGAAATGGTCGCTGTTGTAAGTTAAAAGATCTCACAGCTGTCAACCAACCATCAGGTTGAGCAGCCATTCGCTGGCTTTAATCTGTGTTTTTGCTCACGCAAGATTTGATCTACTGACTCATTGTTTGGATTTGATAATGAGTCTACCGAGAGAGTCTCCAGACCACAGCAGACATTTAAGTCAGAGACCTACTCAGTCTCAATTTGGCATGGATGGTTCTTACCACTGGCACCATTACAGAAAACCCTGGCCGAAGCAGCTTTCCCAGTCCACTCCAGAGAAGCCACTGGACGGTTACGACTGGAGGATTTCTGCCAGGTTGGACAGTAGAGCTCACAGTGCACTGGAACCTATCCACTTCAGGGTGTTGAGTCTCCCCGGAAGGAAGACCACCTCCAGCAGTACTACTGGACCTGCGGAGCAGCACAGTGGACAGGAGAGGCTGCGGTCACTGCGCTCCCTGATTCCCTACCACAGGTCTGTATCAGAGCCAGGGGCTGGCAGCAGTACAGATAAGACTGCAGTCAGGAAGGGGCTCTCAGACGGGGAGGATCAAAATGGCCCCTTTGTCCACGGCCTGTTCTCCTCTGTATCGCGGAGGATCAGTAGGATTCTCAACATCAAGGATGAGACTGACCCTGAGAACCAAGTGCCTGGTAGGAGAGCGCTCCATCTCTCTCTCTCTGTGCGTGTGTGCGTGTGTGCAAGAGAGTAAGAGACCTTCCTTCTGAAGGCACATCTCATTTGAGTTTACTCTACAGTTTATTTTGAGTGGTGTGTTTTTATTTAAGCCCAATACATTACATGAGTAACATGTAACAAAATGATTAGATGACCTAAAGTGTTTTAAAAGGGTTTGCAATTAATTTGAAATTGAAATAGCCTAACTGCTGCACCAAGTATGGCTGCACAATTAATCAAATTCACATTGAAATCACAATGTTGACATTGTCAGTATCCATATTGCAAGCGATCCATATCGCACGCAATATTTTTGAAACGCCACCCGCTGCGTGTAACGTCCGTTTTTATACTTTACTTATAGTTTTCTTCTCTTGCAGCTGCTTCCCACACACTCCAACTCCCGCCCCGTCACTCAAGCGGCGCAGTTCCTCCTCCCCTCTGTTATATCCTCTTTACAGTGCAGTCGGAAAGTATTCAGACTCCTTCCCTTATTCCACATTTTATTACGTTACAGCCTAAAATGGAGTAAATATACATTTTTTTAAATCATCAATCGACACAATACCCCATAATAACAAAGGGAAACAGGTTTTTAGAAATGTTGGCAAATTTATAAAAAATAATCAAAATAACTTACAGTTGAAGTCAGATGTTTACATGCACCTTAGCCAAATACATTTAAACTAAGTTTTTCACAATTCCTGACATTTAATCTTAGTAAAAATTCCCTCTCTTAGGTCTGTTAGGATCACCACTTTATTTTAAGAATGTGAAATGTCAGAATAATAGTATAGAGTGGTTTATTTAAGCTTTTATTTCATCACATTCCCAGTGGGTCAGAAGTTTACATGCACTCAATTAGTATTTGTTAGCATTGCCTTTTAAATTGTATAACTTGGGTCAAATGTTTCGGGTAGCCTTCCACAAGCTTCCCACAATAAGTTGGGTGAATTTTGGCACATTCCTCCTGACAGAGCTGGTGTAACTGAGTCAGGTTTGTAGGCCTCCTTGCTCGCACATGCTTTTTCAGTTCTGCCCACAAATGTTCTATAGGATTTCAATGTGTCAGGGCTTTGTGATGGCTACTCCAATACCTTGACTTTGTTGTCCTTAAACCATTTTGCGACAACTTTGGATGTATGCTTGGGGTCATTGTCCATTTGGAAGACCCATTTGCGACCAAGCTTTAACTTTAACGGATGTCTTGAGATGTTGCTTCAATATATCCACATCAATTTCCATCCTCATGACGCTATCTATTTTGTGAAGTGCACCAGTCCCTCCTACAGCAAAAGACCCCCACAACATGATGCTGCCAACCCCGTGCTTCACGATTGGGATGGTTTTCTTCGGCTTACAAGCCTCCCCCTTCTTTCTCCAAACATAACAATGGTCATTATGGCCAAACAGTTATATTTTTGTTTCATCAGACCAGATGACATTTCTCCAAAAAGTACGATCTTTGTCCCCATGTGCTGCTGCAAACCGTAGTCTGGCTTTTTTATGGCGGTTTTGGCTTCTTCCTTGCTGAGCGGCCTCTCAGGTTATATCGATATAGGACTTGTTTTACTATGGATATAGATATTTTTGTTCCTGTTTCCTGCAGCATATTCACAAGGTCTTTTGCTGTTGTTCTGGGATTGATTTGCACTTTTCGCACCAAAGTACGTTCTTCTCTAGGAGACAGAACGCATGTCCTTCCTCAGCGGTATGACGGCTGTGTGGTCCCATGGTGTTTATACTTGCGTACTCTTGTTTGTACATATGAACGTGGTACCTTCAGGCGTTTGGAAATTGCTCCCATGGATGAACCAAACTTGTGGTTCTACAATTTTTTTTCTGAGGTCTTGGCTGATTTCTTTAGATTTTCCCATGATGTCAAGCAAAGAGTCACTGAGTTTGAAGGTAGGCCTTGAAATACATCCACAAGTACACCTCCAATTGACTCAAATCATGTCAATTAGCCTATCAGAAGCTTCTAAAGCCATGACATAATTTTCTTGATTTTTCCAAGCTGTTTAAAGGCACAGTCAACTGAGTGTTTGTAAACTTCTGACACACTGGAATTGTGATACAGTGAAATAATCTGTCTAAACAATTGTTGGAAAAATGACTTGTGTCATGCACAAAGTAGATGTCCTAACCAATTTACCAAACCTATAGTTTGTAAACAAGACATTTGTGGAGTGGTTGAAAAACGAGTTTTAATGACCCCAACCTAAGTGTATGTAAACTTCTGACTTCAACTGTATGTTTGGCACGACTGCCATATTGCATCTCCATCCCAAATCCCTTGCTTGGAAATGTACTTCGCCAGACTTCCAAGAACATTTCCCTCATCCAGGCCAAAGGTGGCGAGACACGGTAGTGATGACACCATGGGCCTTGTTGATCTCTACACCAGACAGGATGCTCTTGCCAGCATGCTTGGTGAGGTAGATTGCTGCTATAACTTGATGACCCTTCACATACCTAACCATTTCATTGGCTCTCTTGTAGAGTGTATCCATTGTTTTCAGTGCCATGATGTCCTTGAGGAGCAGATTCAATGCATGAGCAACACAGCCAATGGGTGTGATGTGAGGGTAGGACTCCTCCACTTTAGACCAAGCAGCCTTCATGTCACCAGTGCAAATACCTTCTGTTGTGCAAGGTAATTGATGACTGCCTTCAGCTCTTCTGCAATGTAGAGACCGGTGTTTCTGTTGTCTCTTGTCTGTGCTCTTGTAGAATACTGTTTGAGGGGTGGAGATGATGTAGTTAATTATTCCTTGCCCACAAACATTTGACCACTCATCAGAGAGGATTGCAATACAGTCTGCCATCTCTTTCATTTTCTTGACCTTCTCTTGAACTCTGTAGAACTCTGCATCCAGCAAATGAGTAGATAAAGCATGTCTGGTTGGAGGGGTGTATGCTGGGCGAAGAACATTCAGAACTCTCTTCTAATATACATTGCCTGTGAAATTATCATCTAGTTGACCACACGAAGGTAGGCTATTGCTAGTAATGTATTACAACGTTTGGATGACTTGGAGTTTCAGTAAGCAACAATTTGATTACATTCATTCAATTGCGTTATTAGCCTTTATTTCGTCATTCAGTGATAATTATTTCCAGTAAAATTCTTTGGATCCACCCAGATGTGGTAAAGTTAAGTAACCACTGCATTCTTAGTGACGGGCCTTGCGAATAGATGGGAGAAGTGACATGCCTCAAAGTTCAGAGGATGGTTAATGGCCGCTGCTTAGTAACCATCAAGAGTTTAAGAGTGTAGTGCGTGCCAATGCCGATTCAGCATTACAGCTACATTTCATACTAAACCGTAGGCAGAAGTTTACCGAATTGATTACTAGGTTGTTAGGCTGAAAAAAGGTTTTGGCTTTGATACCGACAATACCCTTCAGATATGAGGAAAATAGTTAGTGGGGGGGGGGCGTTAATCCATCCTCATTAAGCAGCAATGTTCTCAAACATTTTAACATACATGTTAGGAAGCCTCCATGGAGCCTACTGCCAGTTGTACTAGCCTGTAACTGAAAGTGCTCTCCATTTGATGTTTTACTTCTCCTTGGTAGAGTAAACAACATGTGGGCTTCCTCATTGTCGATTCACAGTACTTCCCCCAGGCCTGCCTGCATTACTCACAACAAGCGGTCGGAGGAGGCCTCTCATGAAAATGAATTAAAACTAATGCTAATTGGACGATAATGAAACCATATGCATCCACGTGCATGAACTAAAAGGATTCAGTTTGTCTCGTGCCGCTCGCCTGTTCTGTGATGTGTTGAACCTAAATTAGATTGCTGTGGGCTTCTTCCGCCCCAAAATATGACCCTTTTAAAGGTTGGTTGCTCTGTGAGTGCTGTGAAGTTGTGGTTGCTGACCTGGGGGCCACAGTGGGAGGAACAGCAGCAGCCTCATAAAGGCAGGGCCTGCTGCATGTGGAGGGGAAACTGCACACCCCTGCTTTTGTATGCAAATGCCCCTCTGCAAATAAATGCACCACCATAACAAAAAGAATGTGGCAGCAGCGCCTACGAGCGCTCATTCACCTTTCAAAGCTCGAGCCCAACGTTGGAGCCAGTCTTGGGAAAACCAACTTTGGCTTTTCACATTTAATTTGGGTCATCTGCCCGAGTGAGGCCTTTGAGCAGGCGGGGCTGTATGTATCAAAAGAGAGACCTCTCTTGCCATGGACCACTGTCTGGCAACAATGTCCTGAATAAAGGGAAGAATTTGTGTGTCAGCAACAAAGACATTCATATCTATGTGAGATAAGCTTGAGTTTGTCTGCACACCTCTTCAATGAATGATAACCTACATGCTTATCTGGTAGCTTATAGGCTTGAAGTGTGATTACTACCTCTGAGGGTTTAGAGCTTGATGTAGTCACCTCATACAAGTGCTTGGGAGTATGGCTAGATGGTACACTCCTTCTCTCAGCACATATCAAAGCTGCAGGCTAAGGTTAAATCTAGACTTGGTTTCCTCTATAGTATTCGCTCCTCTTTCACCCCAGCTGCCAAACTAACCCGGATTCAGATGACCATCCTACCCATGCTAGATTACAGAGACAAAATGTATAGATCGGCAGGTAAGGGTGCTCTCGAGCGGCTAGATGTTCTTTACCATTCGGCCATCAGATTTGCCATCACTGCACTCTATACTCCTGTACACTGGTCATCTCCATATACCTGTCGCAATACCCCACTGGTTGATGCTTCTTAGCCCTCACTCCCCCTTATCTGAGATACCTATTGCAGTCCTCATCCTCCACATACAACACCCGTTCTGACAGTCACATTCTGTTAAAGGTCCCCAAAGCACACACATCCTGAGGTCGCTCCTATTTTCAGTTAGCTGCAGCTAGCGACTGGAATGAGCTGCAACAAACACTCAAACTGAACAGTTTTATCTCAATCTCTTCATTCAAAGACTCAATCATGGACACTCTTACTGACAGTTGTGGCTGCTTTGCGTGATGTATTGTTGTCTCTACCTTCTTGCCCAGTTGTCTGTGCCCAATCATGTTTGCACCGTGTTTTGTGCTGCTACCATGTTGTCCTGCAACCATGCTGTGTTGTCATGTGTTGCTGCCATGCTATGTTGTCTTAGGTCTCTCTTTATGTTGTGTTGTCTCATGTTGAGATGTTGGTTTTGTCCTATATTTGTTTTTTTATATTTAATCCCCCGTCCCCGCAGGAGGCCTTTTTGCCTTTTGGTAGGCCGTCATTGCAAATAAGAATTTGTTCTTAACGGACTTGCCTAGTTAATTAAAGTTTAAATAAAAAAAGTGATATGATATGAAATTCGTTAATTCACGAATGGCACCATCTTCCCTATATAGTACACAACTTTTGACTTAAGCCCTATGGGCCCTGGTTGAAAGTAGTGCACTATGTAGGGAATGGGCTGCCGTTTGAGATGCACCCATTATCACACCTTTGACCTCAGAGGCTCCACCGCTTCCCATACTCCTAGTATGTAGGGTTGACCCTTTTGCATCAGGAAAATAGCTCATCCAAATGTGAGAAACATCACTGACGGCAGCCAATTTTAAATATTTAACAATGTCATTGAGTTCTGGAGTGAGCTCACCACAGGAACAAAACTTTATTCTGTGAGAATAAGCCCTATCATGAAAACATTTCAATGTACATAATATGTACTAGGAATGACATTTTTGATATCTGATATTTTCCTTGCCAAATAAAACGATCCCGATAACCGATATACATTTTTTTTTTGCGGCCTTTTAATTATTCTAGTACGGTTAAATAGTTGAAGCACACACACACACACACACACTGACCAAAAAGTTATTTTTGTTGGTGCTTACATATGTCCCCATTACCAGTAAAACATAATCAAAACCTTTTTCTTTCACTTACTTGCTGTGCTGTTTCATTGTTAATTTGTTCAGTCTCAACCAGGATTTCATCATACGTGTCAAGCAGTGAAGTTTCAGCTCTGTCTGTCCGTGGCCTCTCTTCCTTGGTGCGCACTGTCACTGTCCGTTTCCATCTTGTGCAGCTGTGTCTGTAACATTTCACATAAACCCTGTTCCTTGTCTGCATCGAAGTAGCGGTCCTTGTATCTAGCATAGAGCATGGTGGCGACACTGTACAGGCTCAGAGACAATGCCACCGAATCGCTTGTTCACAGCCTCTAGTAGAGTACTTTTCCAAGTTAACCCCTTTGTCGGCATTTTTGTTGAGCAGGCGTTTCAATGCCATGGCAGTGTATCACGTCTGATGCAGGCACAGTTGAGCTTATTTATCAAATCAGGGTTTCTAATGGAGCTAGGAGTGTTCATGTTTCAAGCATGTTCTCAAATGCCATTGAAATGGCAGCAGCATATGAGAACCAGCACATTCTTCAGCATGCAAAACGGCTTTCGTCAGTACGAAATCCTTGTCGACCCGCTGTGCTGTGAGACTCAATGCTCACGGGGCTGACATTGCTGGTCCAAATGTTAGTCGTGTAGCTAACAGCAGTGACGTCCATAGCAAATAGCTCATGGATGTGAGTTTCAACAATACTGTGTAACTCTGGTACGGCAAAATCTGAAAAATAGAGCCTATTCGGTAGTGTGTACCGGTGCTCGATCAGTCGGCGAAAGCCAACATCATCCACGACAGAGATTGGTTGATTGTCAATGGCAATGAATTCCATTATCTAGGCGTTTAATGGATTTAGCCTTTGAGTTGACTCGCTGAAATTTTCTTACTCTTTCAAATGACTGCTTGACTAGTTGACTTCACAGGCCACACAGCAGACGTTGTGGGCTAGGTTAGGAATGCTGTATTGCATGTTTAGCTCTATTTTGCGTGGCTTCATTACGTCATCTACCTACGTTATATAGGTATGCACGTCAGCTTTGCCATTGTTTTTGAACATTGCCGTTAAACTCGACATCAGACCGTTAATATCGTCCAATTCCGATATGCTTACCAATATATCATGCATCCATAATATGTACGTACACTTTTCAATTAACATTAGCGATGGGAATGTCACAAGTCACGAGAGGGTTCTTGCTTCGCAGCTCAAAAGTACCGTAAATGTTGGAAGCCGCTAGCCAGGAGGCTAAGCATTGCAAACTATATTTAGGCCTACACTCTTGTCTTGAATATACAACAATTCACAAGCATGTGCAGACAATTTAAACAATTTCATTTCTCATCCATACACTCATTTATATTTGATCTTCAAGGCAAAAGCAGAGTTACTGCTAACGGATCATGTCTTCATCAGGTAACGTTAGCTTATCAAAAATGACCTATTACCCTTCTAATACAAATAGAAGTACAGTAGGCCTACCTTAAAACATAACAAACCATACATGAAACCATGTATCAATATCATGCACATCATTAGGCTGTGGTAAATGCATATTGTGTCTGAAAACGTGGGTATAATTCACATGGGAGTTGAGATGTTGAGCTGTTTTATATGGAAGCTCATTCCCACCACCCCAAAATTAAATGCATATAAACCCAGCAAAAAAAGAAATGTCCCCTTTTCAAGACCCTGTATTTCAAAGATAATTCATTAACATCCAAATAACTTCACAGATCTTCATTGTAAAGGGTTTAAACACTGTTTCCCATGCTTGTTCAATGAACCATAAACAATTAATGAACATGCACCTGTGGAACGGTTGTTAAGACACAAACAGCTTACAAAAGGCAGGCAATTAAGGTCACAGTTATGAAAACTTAGGACCCTAAAGAGACTCTGAAAAACACCAAAAGAAAGATGCCCAGGGTCCCTGCTCATCTGCGTCAACATACCTAACACGGAACCCAAACTGGCTGGGCCCGTGCGCCATAGTGCATACATTTATTCTCCCCACACCAAACGCGATCATGACACGCAGGTTAAAATATATCAAAACAAACTCTGAACCAATTACATTAATTTGGGGACAGGTCGAAAAGCATTAAACATTTATGGCAATTTAGCTAGTTAGCTTGCACTTGCTAGCTAATTTGTCCTATTTAGCTAGCTTGCTGTTGCTAGCTAATTTGTCCTGGGATATAAACATTGAGCTGTTATTTTATCTGAAATAAAACACAAACAGTCAACCAAATTGTTTCTAGTCATCTCTCCTCCTTCTAGGCTTTTTCTTCTCTTGACTTTATATTGCGATTGGCACCTTCCATAAATTTAAGTGCATTACCGCCACTGACCTCATTCGTCTTTCAGTCACCCACATGGGTATAACCAATGAGAAGATGGCACATGAGTACCTGCTTCTATAAACCAATGAGGAGATGGGAGAGGCAAGACTTGCAGCGCGATCTGCGTCACAAATAGAACTGACTTCTATTATAGCCCTCTCGTTGGTGCAATAATTGAATAATATAGATTTCTAAATTAATTTGCAGCGCTCCCACTCGCAGCGCCAGCGGTGTAGTCAGCCTGTCAGGCATGCTGCAAGGAGGCTTGAGGACTGCCGATGTGGCCAGGGCAATAAATTGCACTGTCTGTACTGTGAGACGCCTAAGACAGCGCTACAGGGAGACAGGACAGACGGCTGATCATCCTCGCAATGGCAGACCACGTGTAACAACACCTATACAGGATTGGTACATCCAAACTTCACACCAGCGGGACAGGTACAGGATGGCAACAAAAACTGCCCGAGTTACACCAGGAATGCACAATCCCTCCATCAGTGCTCAGACTGTCCACAATAGGCTGAGAGAGGCTGGACTGATGGCTTGTAGGCCTGTTGTAAGGCAGGTCCTCACCAGACATCACCGGCAACAACGTCACCTATGGGCACAAACCCACCGTCGCTGGACCAGACAGGACTGACAAAAAGTGCTCTTCACTGACGAGTCGCAGTTTTGTCTCACCAGGGGTGATGGTCGGATTCGCGTTTATCATCGAAGGAATGAGCGTTACACTGAGGCCTGTACTCTGGAGCGGGATCGATTTTGGAGGTGGAGGGTCCATCATGTTCTGGGGCGGTTTGTCACAGCATCATCGGACTGAGCTTGTTGTCATTGCAGGCAATCTCAACACTGTGCGTTACAGGGAAGACATCCTCCTCCCTCATGTGGTACCCTTCCTGCAGGCTCATCCTGACATGACCCTCTAGCATGACAATGCCACCGGCCATACTGCTCGTTCTGTGCGTGATTTCCTGCAAGACAGGAATGTCAGTGTTCTGCCATGGCCAGCGAAGAGCCCGTATCTCAATCCCATTGAGCATGTCTGGGACCTGTTGGATCAGAGGGTGAGGGCTGGGCCATACCCCCAGAAATGTCCAGGAACTTGCAAGGTGCCTTGGTGGAAGAGTGGGGTAACATCTCACAGCAAAAACTGGCAAATCTGGTGCAGTCCTTGAGGAGGAGATGCACTGCAGTATTTAATGCAGCTGGTGGCCACACCAGATACTGACTGTCACTTTTGATTATGAAGATGAATTAATCTCCCAGTGTCTGGTTGAAAACAGACTGAACCAGGTTTTCCTCTAGGATTTTGCCTGTGCTTTGCTCCATTCTGTTTATTTTTTATCCTGAAAAATTCCCCAGTCCTTAACAATTTACAAGCATACCCATATCATGATGCAGCCAACACTTTTTGTAAAAATATGAAGAGTGGTACTCAGTAATGTATTGGATTTACCCCACACAACTTTTTATCCTGGATACAACGTGTTAATTGCTTTGCCACATTTTCTGCAGTCACCCTTGGCCTCATGGTGAAATCCCTCAGTGGTGTCTTTCCTCTCTGGCAACTGAGTTAGGAAGAAGGCCTATGTCTTCGTGTGTAATTAATAACTTCACCATGCTCAAAGGTATATTCAATGTCTACTTTTATTTTTTACCCGTCTACCAATAGGTGCCCTTCATTGTGAGACATTGAAAAAAAACTCCCTGTTCTTTGTTGTTGCATCTGTGTTTGAAATTCACTGCTCAACAGAGGAACCTTACAATTATCTGTATGTGTGGGGTGGGGAGATGAGGTATTCATTAAAAAATCATGTTAAACACTATTATTGCACAGAGTGAGTCTATGCAACTTATGTGAATTGTTAAGCACATTTTTACTTCTGAACTTATTTTGGCTTGCCATAACAAAGGGATGGAATACTTATTGACTCAAGACATTTCCGATGGTAATTCATTTGTTAACATTTCTAAAAACATAATTCCAGTTTGTCGTCATGGGGTATTCTGTGTAGGCCAAATCTCGATCATTTTTTAAATTCAGGCTGTAAAACATCAAAATGTGGAAAAAGTCAACGGGTGTGAATACTTTCTGAAGGCACTGTAGGTTATGTTTCTTAATTTGTAGCATTGTGAGGCGATTTCCATCTATCCACTTTGCAGAGATCAACATAGCAGGGCTGCTGGCAAATGTGTGGCGAGCTGGCATTTGCACCAGCACTTTTAATTATTGACACAAAAACATTGAAAAGAGGGACAAAGTACTGTTGTCCAATCTTAGCCCATAGATGTATTACTATTTCATACCCAGAGTTTTACCTGGTTAGGTTAGCCTATCAGATCAGGAGGAACTCTGGGCCCCAGAAAAACAATCCCCCCACCACCACTCTGGGACCTGTGGTGCCAACTCTGAAATCACACTACAATGTTACAACTGAAAAAACATTTAATATTTGTATAATCTACTATCTCACCATTTTGACTTGTGTAGTTTGACTTCCTTATCTCCAAATTTAGACTTGCATATCTAAAACTGTAGATGGGCATATTACCTTTTTATTTTGTATTTTGCAAGTTTACACAAGTTTTTTTTCTGTCGAGAATCGATACCTCTCGAACCTCTCAAATGTCCCTTTGCTATCATCAATGAGAAAATGTTTGACGTGGCCCTGCACTAGCATTTATAATACAAAATACTGAAAAACAGACTGTATACAAATTATTTATTTTGAGTGTGACAGATGTTTTTGGACATCTAGAAATGCTTATTTTTACCCATTTCTTCAGATTTGAGAAACAGATGCCTCAAGTCCTCAACTGGCAGCTTCATTAAATAGTACCGGCAAAACACCAGTTTCAACATCAACAGTGAAGAGGCGACTCCGGGATGCTGGCCTTCTAGGCAGAGTTCCTCTGTCCAGTGCCTGTGTTCTTTTGCCCATCTTTTTTTTATTGGCCAGTCTGAGATATGGCTTTTTCTTTGCAACTCTGCCTAGAAGGCCAGCATCCCGGAGTCGCCTCTTCACTGTTGATGTTGAAACTGGTGTTTTGCCGGTACTATTTAATGAAGCTGCCTGTTGAGAACTTGTGAGGCATCTGTTTCTCAAACTAGACACTAATGTACTTGTCCTCTTGCTCAGTTGTGCACCGATGCCTCCCACCCCTCTTTCTATTCTGGCTAGAGCCAGTCTGCGCTGTTCTGTGAAGGGAGAGGTACACAGCGCTGTACCAGATCTTCAGTTTCTTGGCAATTTCTCGCATGGAATGGTTTTCATTTCTCAGAACGAGAATAGACTGACGAGTTTCAGAAGAAAGTTATTTGTTTCTGGCCATTTTGAGCCTGTAATCGAACCCACAAATGCTGATGCTCCAGATACTCAACTAGTCTAAAGAATTGCTTCTTTAAAATCAGAACAGTTTTCTGCTGTGCTAACATAATTGAAAATGGAATTTCTAATAATCAATTAACCTTTTAAAACGATAAACTTGGGTTAGCTAACACAACGTGCCATTGGAACACAGGAGTGATGGTTGCTGATTATGGGCCTATGTAGATATTCCATTAAAAATCAGCTGTTTCCACCCACATTGTTAATGTTGCAAATGACTAATGTCTACACTGTATTTCTGATCAAATCAAACTTTATTTGTCACATGCGCCGAATACAACAAGTGTAGACTTTACCATGAAATGCTTACTTTCAGGCCCTTAACCAACAGTGCAGTTCAAGAAGAAGAAAATATTTACCAAGTATACTAAAATAAAAAGTAATAATAAAAAGTAACACAATAAGAATAACAATAACGATGCTATATACGGGGGGCACCGGTACCGAGTCAGTGTGCAGGGGTTCAGGCTAGTTGATGTAATCTGTACATATAGATGGGGGTGAAGTGACTATGCATAAGTAACAAACAAACAGCGAGTAGCAGCAGTGTACAAGGAGGAGTGGTCAATATAAATTGTCCGGTGGCGATTTTTATGAATTGTTCAGCAGTCTAATGGCTTGGGGGTAGAAGCTGTTGAGGAGCCAATTGGTCCTAGACTTGGTGCTCCGGTACTGCTTGCTATGCAGAAGCAGAGAATCTATAAGTCTATAACTTGGGTGACTGGAGTCTCTGACAATTTTATGGGCTTTCCTCTGACACCGCCTATTATATAGGTCCTGGATAGCAGGAAGCTTGGCCCCAGTGATGTACTGGGCCGTTCGCACTACCCTCTGTAGAGCCTTAGGGTCAGATGCTGAGCGGTTGCCATACCAGGCGGTGATGCAACCATTCAGGATGCTCTCGATGGTGCAGTTGTAGAACCTTTTGAGGATCTGGGGACCCATGCCAATTTGTTTTCAATCTCCTCAGGGGGAAAAGGTTTTGTTGTGCCCTCTTCATGACTGTCTTGGTATGTTTGGACCATGATATTTTTTTGGTGACGTGGACACCAAGGAACTTGAAACTCTCTACCCACTCCACTACAGCCCCGTCGATGTTAATAGGGGCCTATATTCTTTCAAAGACCAGGACATTTCTAAGTGACCCAAAACCGCACTATTGCAAAGTAATAGATGATTAGCACTGGGTTCTACTTATCTTTGAGTGAATGTGACGGAGTGGTGGATTTGTGGCAAGAACAAAGGCCACGAAGCTCAGTCTTGAATCACTTGTGTCCTCCAAAAGGAAATTATTTGCATGAAGCTAGTAGATATTCTCGCCTTGTGTTAACCAGGCTGCTGTCTGCTGTAACCTGAGCTGTAGAGATAAAGCATGATTGATATTTATGGCCCATGCTGCCTTATCCTATTCTTTTTGGGGAAAACCAGCAGTGCGTGTGTCCCAAATACACCCAAAAAGGGTGTGTCCCAAATGCCACCCTATTCCCTATATAGTCCACTACTTTTGACCAGCGGGAATAGGGTGCCATTTAAGAGCCCTCGTTTGTATAGTGTTTTCCTACCTCCTTCAGGGAGAAGCTGCTATGAGGGAGATAGAACACCTTACTGTGATTCCGGATGGCCCTCCATACTAAGAAAGTGTAACAAAACCCCTTGAGTCACCTCCTCTCTGTTGTCCCACATGGTGTACAGCTGGAATGCCACACAATTTGATAAAGACAGAGCTCCAATCACGCTCCAAATCAGTTAATTGCAGTAATTTTCTTCTTTTGACAGTCAGGCTCAGCCCCTAAATCCCCAGCTGCCAATTAAGGTTGCTAATTTGCGATGCTGTTGAATAGTTAGCTGTTGTCCTCTGGGACACACAGGTCTCTGTTTCAGCCTAGGTAGTTAAGGAGGAGAATGGGCGGCAGGTAGCCTAGTGGTTAGAGTGTTGGGCCAGTAACCGAAAGGTTGCAAGTTCGAATCCCCGAGCTGACAAGGTAAAAATCTGTCGTTCTGCCCCTGAACAAGGCAGTTGTTCTGCCCCCGAAGCCACTATTCCCAGGCCATCATTGTAAATAGGAATGTGTTCTTAACGGACTTGCCTAGTTAAATAAAGGTATATATTAAAAAACACATTGTTATTAGGGTTGGGAGATATCCCAACTTTCATACCGTCATACGGTTTCTGTCCGTTACCGGGGTATACGGTATTACCACATATGTGCGCACAAAAAAACATAGGCAACAGGGATCTTGATCCAGGAGGGGATTGAATGTATCTGTTGTAACCAAGAAGCTTGATCTTGACATCTAGTCACTTCGCTAACAAGTTACCAAGCCAAATGCATATCTGGAGCCCCGAGCTGGATATAATTCATGACACATCTTAGATTTCCTATAGCTATACTTAACTTATAAGCAATGGCGTAGCACCCAACGCATAATTATAATATATATATTTTTAAATGGTATTGAAAATCATACGGTCTGAAATAACCCTGTATACGGTGTATCGCCAAAGCCTAATTGTTATATCCCAATTTTGACAGACAGTGTACAGTTCAGTAGGTCAGTTTCAGTATCACACCCCTCTGTGTCTGGTTTGTCTTTTACCTCAGTTCTTTCCCTCCCCACCTGTTGGCCAGGGCTTCTGGATAAAGGATGTCAGGCTATTGTCATTGGAGGAGCTGCTTGTATTTACGGGTTACCATGGTGACCTGGCTAGTGCTTACGAACAGGTATAGGTTGTTCTATGTGTGTGTAGGGCTTGAGGTAAAGACTTGTTGCCGGACACAAAACATCCTCTGTTGTACTATGCAACAGAGGCTCTGGGTGTGGACGCAACTGGCAAACACAGGGGGAATTAAGTAAAGGAAATTGATGACGCTATTACCCACAGTTGCAGTCTAAAATGTAGTTTTGTGTCCCATGTTATAATTGTTATGCTATTCAGAGTGGTGATTCATCCTTGAAATAAAGGATGTTGTTTTATTGACACCTTTGAACAAGTGGTAAATGTCAAGTTTCCCCCCTCAGAAAGAAAAGAACACTGCATAAGCACTGTGGTAATTAGGCAGAATATTCACATCACCACCGTATTTAAGATTGCCAAAGAGCTGCTACTTCACCGTTTTTTGAATAACAACAGTAAGCAAATTCAATAGGCTTATAGTCTACTTCTGCTAAGATCAAAACCGAAAGGACTTTATTTTCTTTGAAGAACCATATTTACCCTTGAGCTTTTCTCTTGGGGAAAAAAATAAGTGAATTCTCTAGTTTGGAGCCTGGAAGTAGAAGTTGAAGATCCTATATACATATATTTGTAATGATGACTGCATTACAATAGGCGTGCGTGTGTGCGTGTGTGCGCGTGTGTGTGTGTGTGTGTGTGTGTGTGTGTTAGGAGGAGGACCTATTCTATATTGGCAGTGATTAGCAACCAAAGCATGCCCCTGAAACCCCATCCAGGACAGGTGGCAGAACCTCACCCTGGCTCCCAGACATTCCAGACAGGCTTCTGGAGGGTTGGATTTTTCCCTGGCCATGTGGAACGGGCCTGGTCAGGGCCTGCTGCTGGATATCTCTGCCTGGCTGATGCCTGACCAGAGTATTCATAGATGCCAGTTGCCTTAAGTCCAGTCACATATTTCGTTCTCTTTCTGTCTTTCACACCTGTAATAGTAGACACACGGGCACGTCGTTTCTCTCACTGTAGCTGCTATTTGTGTGCTTTGCTTTGACCCCTGCCGGGTCACAAACTGGCAAAGTTCTTTAGCTTCCAGCTGGCAAGACTTCACTGCTAATTGTTTTTAGACCCATATGCCACAAAACAAGCATACGACCGTGTGGGGACTCAACTCCAGGACACCCACAAAGTGACAGCCTCATTACTCAATAACCTAAAGGATTCCCTCCCTGTGAGCTGTGGAGCTGTTCTGATTCATTATCCCCATGTCTCTTTTCTCCTGACTCGCTCACAGCCCAAGCAGCAATCCCAGCTTTGTGTGGTAGTGGAGTGCTGCATTATGCGAAATGTGATTCACACAGACTGAGGCATGCTCACCATGGCTCATATTATTTTGCACAGAGCGCCTCAAGCTTTGGAGCCGCCTACTGTGGCTGGTGTGTCCATCCCCCCCCCCCCCCCCCCCCCCCCCCCCCCACACACACACAATCAGGGGCTTTGACCTTTAATGCTTTTCAGTGCTCTAACAACTGTAGCTGTCAAAGTGTCCGAGACAGATATAGGACCTTAAGCCCTCTGTCTGTTTGTTTCCAGGGGGAATGTTAAGTGAGGGGGACATAGTGTTTCATGTCCTGTCATTGAATAAACTGCTTTGTTGCACCCGACAAAAGTGCAAGGTCCGAATCACCTCATAAAACCCCAAACGCTTTAAAGCCTTCTGACCTTGTTCCTGCACACAGATTAGACTAGTCCTGGACTAAAAAGCATGCTGTGGAGATTCTTCATTGAATTAGCTTTTTAGTCCAGAACTAGGTTTAGTGCCTAATCTGTATTTGTCTGCGAAACCGGTCCTTTTCATTTAATTGAAATCTGTCTTTGCTAGTTTACAGTTTGACTGGTGTTGTTCACATTGACATTGCTTAATTCATGCATATTTCTTGGGTATTCTACAGCTATATGAGTGCAAATGAAAGCTCATCAAATTAGACACGTTTGAGTTGTCTCTGAAGGATCTTCCCTGCCTCTTTTCAAAGACCTCAGTCCTGAGAATGGGATGATGACGGTTAGATAGCAAATGTTCTTAAACCAACCAGACAAACTAGCTTCTGCAGCTGAGCATGGAGGAGTTATGTAAGGGGAATAGCCAGTGGCGTTCCCTCCCTGAGACCAGATGAACTTGTAAAAGCAACCTTCTGACTAGCCTAAATGGTCTCATCTTCCTTAGTTTTTTTTCTGCACAGATTTGAAGTCATCTGTTCAGATGGAGGTATACACATCGTTCCTGTTCCTCTTCAATAGACACTGTTGGTAATTAGCTAGTGATAGACGTATGGGTTTCTGTGGACGTGGTCGTTGGGATTTCTCAGAAACACAGACAAACTCCAATTCAATTTTTACACCTACTTCGGAGAGTCCATTTTGTGGCCTTGAATTCCCCTGAGAAATGTGGCAATTTCACATGGTAGCTAGCTACATTTTGAACAGTAGCAGGTGTGAGAAGGTTCCGTTCTCTTGGGTGTTTAGGCAGTGAAGCTTTGGTATGTTATTTCACATGCATCCAGAAATATATCTGTTAACTCTGCACCTATATCTCTGTGTAGTCTACCATTCCACAGTACAGTACTATCACGGGATGGGAAAAAGTTATATTCTTCTCAGCATTGACGATTAATGACAGACGCTCCAGTGATGACACTCAAGCTTAGTTGAGTCTCTTTTTCAAAAGAACTTTAAGTCCCTGTATTTCAGTGTCGGAAATGATGAGTAATAAATTGCACCGGATTATTTTGTTCCCGCCGCCTGTAATCTTTGTATGGGAAATTGGAGGGATTCAGAAGGAGCTGAGCTGTTCACTCACTCACTCCCCAGTCAATTAGCCAACTGGCACACAGTTTCTTACTGGAGCTCAGCTACCCATATGTTGTACATAAACAATGAATACATTGATTGTGAAACAGCATAGGGTGCCATTTGGGACCCCGATCATTGACTGACTTGCTTTCGGCATAGTAAATAAACCTCTGGGAATAGTGCCTCCTTTGGACTCAACCTTGTTAGTCCATGGAGATTGATTAAGCCTGAAGGGCCCCTATAGCACTTTCCACTAATGCTCGGTGACATGTGGGCATGACCTATGCAATCTGCTTTCTTCCTAACTACTCTGTACCAATGCACCACCCAGACATCCATTTTTAATCACCTATGCGATCTGCTTTCTTCCTAACTACTCTGTACCAATGCCCCCCCCCCACCCTATTCCCTATATGGGCCCTAGTTAAAAGTAGTGCACTATATAGGGAATAATGTGCCATTTGGGACGGAAGCATCTCACCAGTAGGAAAAGGTCACATCCTGCACCAGACATCCTGGAGGAGCAGCGAGGCAGTTTAATGGACACAAGGCAGTGCACTTTGTATTGTTACATACTTTTACATAATTATTTTGCTAGATTAGAGGTAGGCTATCATGCTTGGTTTCAAGTATGATGAGTATTTATTGGGCAAGGGAATTAAATGCCACATACATCACTGGTGTTTGTTTTTTAAAAGCAATATTTGTTTTGTAATTAGTTACAGTAGGCTTTGTTTTATGACAAGGTAAGTGATTCACCTTCCCCAGTTTTGCATGTCAGTGGATAATGTAGGCGTAGTTGTTTTGATTCAATATTTACAAACCAAATCTGATATAATTGAAGATATTTTCAATAACATGCAGTGGAGTGAAAATCCATTGTTTGGTGCTTAGCAGAGGACAACTCTGCCCTCTACAGACGAGCTGTGTTGACTTCACCTTATTTTCTCTGGGCTCAACAGAGTTGATGTTAATTCATTTTCCTACCTAAAACTGATTCAGTGGGATCAACAATACAGCGGTGTCTCGTGAGGATCTATGTTTGGTTAGGCAGCTGACTTTTATCAGTCATAATGAGGCATAAGCAAAAAGCAGTTCACTTCCCTATGGCTTCCTATCATTGCATACAAAAAGTGGTGTATAAAGTTTCAAGAGTTAAGAGAAATGTTCAATATAACCTGTTCCTTGTTTAACAGATTTTCCTAATTTACCGTGGGATCTTCTGTCCTGCTTCGTTCTTCTGAAGTGTCTCTCTTGTCCCCTCTGTGCAGATGTGAAGGGACCACCCACACACCGCTTTTCCTGCGGCCAGTCACCCTACTCCGAGACCAGTATGTGGGAGAGGAAGTACTGCATCCTGACTGATAGCCAGCTCATCCTGCTCAACAAGGAGGAAGAGGTGAGTGAAGTTCCTCCTAATACTACCCCTACGCACACACACACTTTGAGGGACAAAGGAAGGTGTGCATTGTAGGGTGCTCCACCTTGCATCTGTAAAAATCAATCCCAGCTTCTGTGTGTGCAGAAAAAAATATTAATTAAAGATCAGACCTAAATGTCCTATATTTCCCTGGCTGATAATGTTCCTAAGCTACTGTGAAAACTATTACGGTTTCAGTATACATACTATAGAAAACATTATTTGCTGATGATGCCCTATTTAATAGGGTGAGTGCTATTTGGAATCATTGGGATGCCCCTACCCATAACCCTAACCCTTAGCTATTTTAAATTTCAACTTCAATGGGGTAGGGATGTCCCAAGGATCCCGGAAAGCACGGACCCTACTAACAGTGCCTCCTGTCTCCCCCTCTGTGTGATTCTCAGATGCCAGGTGAGGTGGTTGATGGTCCTACAGAGTCATCGAAGGGCAGGAGCCTACGTAGGACAGTCAGTGTCCCTTCAGAGGGACAGTTCCCTGAGTTCCAGGCAGAGGGCGCCTCCATGCTAGGTAAGACACACCACAGACTAGAAAGGAGAGGAGCCTCTGCAGTTACCAGTCTGTTACACAATGCACTGACTAATGGGACAGGGAAACGTTGGCTGTCTCCCACATGGCACCTTATTCTCTTTTATTTTTATTTTTGATGAATTATTTATTTATTTGTAATAATGACAATTACAACAATACTGAATGAACACTTATTTTAACTTAAAATAATACATCAATTTAGCCTGAAATAAATGATGAAACATGTTCAATTTGGTTTAAATAATGCAAAAACAAAGTGTTGGAGAAGAAAGTAAAAGTGCAATATGTGCCATGTAAGAAAGCTAATGTTTAAGTTCCTTGCTCAGAACATGAGAACATATGAAAGCTGGTGGTTCCTTTTAACATGAGTCTTCAATATTCCCAGGTAAGAAGTTTTAGGTTGTAGTTATTATAGGACTATTTCTCTTTATACCATTTGTATTTCATATACCTTTGACTATTGGATGTTCTTATAGGCACTTTAGTATTGCCAGTGTAACAGTATAGCTTCCATCCCTCTCCTCGCTCCTACCTGGGCTCAAACCAGGAACACATCGACAACAGCCACCCTCGAAGCAGCGTTACCCATGCAGAGCAAGGGGAACAACCACTCCAAGTCTCAGAGCGAGTGACGTTTGAAACTCTATTAGCGCGCACCCCGCTAACTAGCTAGCCAAAACGTCTGGAAAATTAGGCGGCCAAAACTGTTGCATATACACTGACTGCGTGCAATGAACGCAAGACAACTGACACAATGTAATCTGGTTAATATGGGCTGCTAAATATATACTTCTGTGTATTGATTTTAAAAAAGGCATTGATGTTTATGGTTAGGTACACATTGGAGCAACGACAGTCCTTTTTCCCGAGTACGCACCGCATCGATTATATGCAACGCAGGACACGCTAGATAAACTAGTAATATCATCAACCATGTGTACTTAACTAGTGATTTATGATTGATTGATTGATTGTTTTTTATAAGATAAGTTTAATGCTAGCTAGCAACTTACCTTGGCTTCTTACTGCATTCGCGTAACAGGCAGGCAGGCTATTCGTGGAGTGCAATGTAATCAGGTGGTTAGAGCGTTGGACTAGTTAACTGTAAGGTTGCAAGATTGAATCCCCGAGCTGACAAGGTAAAAATCTGTTGTTCTGCCCCTGAACAGGCAGTTAACCCACCGTTTCTAGGCCGCCATTGAAAATAAGAATGTGTTCTTAACTGACTTGCCTAGTTATATAAAGATTAAATAAAGGTGTAAAAAAAAAAAAAGAACTTGAAATCGGCTCTAATTAATCGGCCGTTCCGATTAATTGGCCGACCTCTAGTTAAGACACCAACAGCTTACAAGACGGTATGCAATTAAGGTCACAGTTATGAAATCTTAGGACCCTAAAGAGGCTTTTCTACTGACTCTGAAAAACACCAAAAGAAAGATGCCCAGGGTCCCTGCTCACCTGCTTGAATGTGCCTTAGGCATGCTGTAAGGAGGCATGAGGACTGCAGATGTGGGCAGGGCAATAAATTGCAATGTCCGTACTGTGAGACGCCTAAGACAGCGCTACAGGGAGACAGGATGGACAGCTGATCTACAATGTGATTTTCTGGTGAAAATGTTTTTCTTCATTTTGTCTGTCATAGTTGAAGTGCACCTATGATGAAAATTACAGGCCTCATCTTTTTAAGTGGGAGAACTTGCACAATTGGTGGCTGACTAAATACTTGTTTGCCCCACTGTAAATAAGTGCTTTTAAAATTTTATTTGACCTTTTATTTAACTAGGCAAATCAATTAAGAACCAATTCTTATTTTCAATGAAGGCCTAGGAACAGTGGGTTAACTGCCTTGTTCAGGGGCAGAAAGACAGCTTTGTACCTTGTCGGCTCGGGGATTCGATCTTGCAACCTTTCGGTTTACTAGTCCAATGCTCAAACCACTAGGCTACCTGCAGTATTCTCTTGTGTTTGAGGACTTCTTGTAGGTTTTTAAATGCATACAGACTCATCTGAACATTACTAACTGGTGCAACAAGAATTAAACTTGTCTACACAATGGCTCAGGACCATAGAGAAATGTTGAAATTCCTGATATGGGTGATGGTGGTGATTTTGATCTCCATCTCCGTATCCCTCCTTGAGTTCGTAATACACACTCTGCGACAAAGGAGTAGCCTGCAAGTATGAAGAACAATATCACAGGCATCGGTGGATTAAAAAGAACTGCAAGCAGTGTCCGTTACATAACCGCGGCAGAGCTTTTTAGAAAATATGAGCTGCAGTAGGGAGTGTTATCAACTGAAATATCTTAATTATCTGATGATGAGTCTGTGGACTGCTGCTGCCCTCTTCCAGCCTGGTCTGTGAGAAACAGCTGTAAGCTCCCAAAGGGAACAAAATGACAAGTTATTAGCATAGGGTAACCTTGCAGTAATAACATAAAGGACTGACAACTATGTTAAATGTCTTGTATCGGTTTTCCTGAGGGTTTCGTTTCATTTAGGCCGGTTAGTGGAGATGTTCTACTGCTGGCGTCCGTAGGACGGGATGTGGTGTAGGTGTCTTAGAGAATGTTTCGACAGAGACAAAGCACCCAGTGTCTAACCTCTATCCATCCATCTCACGTGGTCTGAGTAGCATGACTGACCCCAGTGCCTTGACGTGGGCTTTTCCCAGCCAGGGCATTCACTGAGGGAATCTGCGGGGGTGCAGCTGCTGGCTGGAGGGGTGCTGGGCTGGGGGGTCAGTGGGAATAGGGAAGGGGTCATTGGGCTGGTTGTATTGTGACAGCAGCTGATTGGTAGAGGAATGAGGACGGACATGGGTTGCCTCCCAAATGGCACACTATCCCCTATATAGTGCACTACTTTTGACCAGAGCCCTGGTCAAAAGTATTCAGTATATAAAGGAATAGGGTGCCATTTGAGACACCGGCCCTGTAACTGTGGGAGTTAGTCATTCTCATGACCCTCTTAATGTTCTGTCCTGCCCTAAAAATGGGGGAGAGAGGGTTATTTATATGTTAATCTATAGTTTGCTTTGACAAAAGTGCCCCCAATGCTAGGTTTCAGGCCAATGCTGGGATTCTATGGGCATTCAACAATCATTTTGATTGACATGTAAAGCAAACAACAACAAAAAAGAGGAGGAAACTTTGAGCTTAATGGAAAGCCTTCCTTCTTAGATATTGTCCATTATTTCACTTTGTTTACAAAGTATGGTGTTGCGAGAGATAAACGTAATAGAGATTTATATAATATAAGTATGTGGAGACCCCTTCAAATTAGTGGATTCGGCTATAATTTTTTTCCATTGCTGACACGTGTATAATATCGAGCACACAGCCATGCCATCGGCATAGAAATACATTGGCTGTAGAATGGCCTGTAATGAAGAGCTCAGTGACTTTCAATGTGACACTGTCATAGGATAACACCTTTCCAACAAGTCAGTTCGTCAAATTTCTGCCCTGCTAGATGTTTCAGTAACCTTTTTAAGTGCTGTTATTGTGAAGTGGAAATGTATAGGAGCAACAACAGCTCAGCCGTGACATGGTAGGCCACACAACGGGACCGCCGAGTGCTGAAGCACGTAGCACGTAAAAATCAGTCCTCAGTTGCAGCACTCACTACTGAGTTCCAAACTGCCTCTGGAAGCAACTTCAGCACAACAATTGTTCGTCGGGAGCTTCATGAAATGGGTTTCCATGGCCGAGCAGCCGCACACAAGCCTAAGATCACCATGTGCAATGCCAAGCATCGGCTGGAGTGGTGTGAACCTCGCTGCCATTGGACTGAAGCAGTGGAAATGCATTCTCTGGAGTGATGAATCACGCTTCACCATCTGGCAGTTTGATGGTTGAATCTGGGTTTGGCGGATGCCAGGAGAACGCCAGCTATAAAGTTTTGTGGAGGAGGAATAATGGTCTGGGTGGTTTTTCATGGTTCGGGCTAGGCCCCTTAGTTTCAGTGAAGGGACATCTTAACTATACAACATACATTCCAGACGATTCTGTGCTTCCAACTTTGTGGCAGCAGTTTGGGTAAGGACCTTTCCTGTTTCAACATGACAATGCCCCTGTAAACAAAGCAAGGTCCGTACAGTAGTGGTTTGTCAAGATCAGTGTGGAAGAACTTGACTGGCCTGCACAGTCCTTAACTGACCTTAACCCCATTGAACACATTTAAGTTGAATTGGAATGCTGACTGCAAGCCAGGCCTAAATGTCCACCATCAGTGTCCGACCTCACTAATGCTCTTCTGGCTAAATGGAAGCAAGTCCCCACAGTAATGTTCCAACATCTAGTTGAAAGCCTTCTCAGAAGAGTGGAGGCTGTTATAGCAGCATAGGGGGGACCAACTCCATGTTGATGCCCATGAGTTTGGAATGAGATGTTCGACAAGTGGGTACCTTTGGTCGTGTAGTATACGGTGCATTTGGAATGTATTCAAACCCCTTAAAGAAAAGGCCGTATCTCACAGACACTGACAGAGGAACTCTGCCTAGAAGGCCAGCATCCCAGAGTCGCCTCTTCACTGTTGAGTTTGAGACTGGTGTTTTGCGGGTACTATTTCATGAAACTGCCAGTTGAGAACTTGAAGCGTCTATCTCAAACTAGACACTAATGTACTTGTCCTCTTGCTCAGTTGTGCACTGGGGCCTCCCACTCTTTCTATTCTGGTTAGAGCCAGTTTGCACTGCTCTGTGAAGGGAGAGGTACACAGCGTTGTACCAGATCTTTTTAGTTTCTTGGCAATTTGTTGCATGGATTAGACTTCATTTCTCAGAACGAGAATAGACTGATGAGTTTCAGAAGAAAGTGCTTTGTTTCTGGCCATTTTGAGCCTGTATTCGAACCCACAAATGCTGACACTCCAGATACTCAACTGGTCTAAAGAAGGCCAGTTTTATTGTTGCTTTAATCACAGTTTTCAGATGTGCTAACATAAATGCAAAATTGTTTTCTAATGATCAATTAGCCTTTTAAAATGATAAACTTGGATTAGCTAACACAACACAGGAACACTCCTGGAACACAGGAGTGATGGTTGCTGATAATGGGCCTCTGTTCACCTATGTAGATATTCCATTAAAATAATTCAGTTTCCAGCTACAGTAGTCATTTACAACATTAACAATGTCTCCACTGCGTTTCTGATCAATTTGATGTTATTTTAATGGACCAAAAAAATGCTTTTCTTTCAAAAACAAGGACATTTCTAAGTGACCCCAAACGTTTGAACGGTAGTGTATGTAGTGAACAAAAGTTGCTGGATATTTGCGGGTACTGGAAGACTCTGTCATGCACCTCGATCCAGAGCATCCTCAATGGCTTACATGTCAGGTGAATATTCAGGCCATGGACGAACTGGGACATTTTCATCTTCCAAGAATTGTGTACAGATTCTTGCGACATGGGGCTGTGCATTATCATGCTGAAACAACATGAGGTGATGGCGGCAGATCAATGGCATAACAATGGGCCTCTTGACGCTGTATCTCTGTGCATTCAAATTGCCATGATAAAATGCTATTTTTGTTGTCTACAGCTTATGCCTGCCCGTACCATTACCATTACCAGCATCATGGGGCCCTCTGTTCACAACATTGACATCAGAAACCAGCTTGCCCACACAAAACAATAAAAAAGGTTTGTGGTTGTGTGGCCGGTTGATTGTACTGCCAAATTCTCTAAAACGATGTTGGAGACTGCTTATGGTATGGAAATGTTCCCTACAACTTTAGACATCTGTGGCATTGTGTTGTGACAAAATTACACATTTTAGAGTGGCTTTTAATGTCCCCAGCACAAGGTGCACCTGTGTAAAGATCATGCTGTTTAATCTGCTTCTTGACATGCCACACCTGTCAGGTGGATGGTTTATCTTAGCAAAGGAGAAACGCTAACTGACAGGGATATTAACACATTTGTGTACAAAATTGGAGAGAAGGAAGTTTTTTGTATGTATGTAATATTTCCGGGGTCATTTTTTTTTCAGCTCATGAAACATGGGACCAACAATTTACTTGTTTTTTTATATTTTGGTTCAATGTGTGTATATGTAATATATACAGTTCCTTCGGAAAGTATTCAGACCCCTTGACTTTTTCCACATTTTATGTTACAGCCTTATTCTAAAATTTATTAAATTGTTTTTTTACCTCATCAATCTACACACAAAACCCCACAATGACAGCGCAAAAACAGCTTTTTAGAAATGTTTGCTAACTGAAATATTAAATTGTATTTAAGTATTACAGCATTGATTATTCTTGGGTATGACGCTTGGCACACCTGTATTTGGGGAGTTTCTCCCATTCTTCTCTGCAGATCTTCTTAAGCTCTGTCAGGTTGAATGGGGAGCGTTGCTGCACAGATATTTTCAGGTCTCTGCAGAGATGCAGGTTCAAGTCCAGTTCCTGGCTGGGCCACTCAAGGACATCCAGAGACTTGTCCCGAAACCACTCCTGCGTTGTCTTGGCTGTGTGCTTCGGGTCGTTGTCTTGTTGGATGGTGAACCTTCGCCCCAGTCTGACGTCCTGAGCGCTCTGGAGCAGGTTTTCATTAAGGATCTCTCTGTACGTTGCTCCGTTCATCTTTCCGTCTAGCGAATCTACCATAAAGGCCAGATTGGTGGAGTGCTGCAGAGATGGTTGTCCTTCTGGAAGATCTCCTCAGAGGAACTCTAGAGCTCTGTCAGATTGACCATCAGGTTCTTTGTCACCTCCCTGACCAAGGCCCTTCTCCCCCGATTGCTCAGTTTAGCCATTTTAAGAATGATGGAGGCAACCTTCAATGCCCCAGAAATGTTTTGGTACCCTTCCCCAGATCTGTGCCTCGACACAACCCTGTCTCGTCTCGGAGCTCTACGGACAATTCCTTGGACCTCATGGCTTGGTTTTTGCTCTGGCATGCACTGTCAACTGTGGGACCTTATATAGACAGGTGTGTGCCTTTCCAAATCATGTCAAAACAATTGAATTTACCACAGGTGGACTTCAATCAATTTGTAGAAACACCTCAAGGATGATCAATGGAAACAGGATGCACCTGATCTCAATTTCGACTGTCTAATTTATCAGACACTTTTCATATCTTTTTAGATTCCTAGGGACATAGCCTATTTTGTTGTTTAGTTTTTAACAAGAGACTTAATAGGGGTCACATACATTCACACCCTGAAATACTTTCCCACCATGTTATTCTATTATGCCAACATTGGTAGTGTTTAATGACTAGATTTTGTGACACATGATACTGAATTGCATTGTTAGAGAAAAGTCAGTAACATTGCTGGTACTTCCCTGTGTTAACATCAAATAATTTACAGGTTTTTAAACACTGCATGGGAAGCATTCTCACCTTTTTTGTTGTTTGTGTATATAAGAGTATTTGAATTAAAGCGTTTCCACTTTTTTTAAATATATATTTTATTTATTTTTGTTACTCCACCTATGACCTTATAGTTACGAGGTTAATAAAGTCAGCATAAACCTTAGGTTGTTGCGTCACGAAGATTACTGATATTTAAAGCATTAAACACAGAGAATCTCACTGCCGATAGACTGCCGATAGGTTCTTAATCACAGTGGGAGGCTGTTCCTTCTCTTGCTAAAATGAAATCGGTAGCTACTGCGTGCCAAGCCGGTAGCAACGAACCTACCATTTCTACTTGTAGAATCGCAATGCTCAGCAGTGGCCAACAACTTGAATTTGAGCCAATCCGAGGTCATGAACCCCCAGGTGGGGGAGCCAACAGAAGTGACAACAGAAAGGGATAAATAGGGCATTTCTCCGTACATCCACGGATGAGCCACAATAAATGAGCTAGTTTTCATGAAACAGCTGCCTGTATTTTCTTCCGAGTTAGTGCAGTGTCCTTAGCTGGCTATCTGGCTACAGTATGTTGTGCTAGCTAACTATATGGTAACATTATCTAGCTAAACATTTAGCTATGGGCTGGCACTTGCAGTATGGGATTATGTAAAGTGAATAAAAATAAAACATCCTCGTCATCTTGCTCGATAGTTATCTAGCTGTGGCCATCTGGCTAGTATCACCAAGGACTTTCTACAAAATAGCAACATTAGCACAGCTAGCTAGCTAATCTTGGAATAAACAACACACACGGACATGTATTGCCAAGCAACGCTACTGGCACCTTCTGGTTTGGAGTATTTTAACAGGGCTGAGTGGCTGACGACTTCAAGGTCTTTGCTGTGTGATCACAAAATAGATGGACTGCCGACACTGTTCAGGGGTGCCTAAGGTACTGTCGGTAGGCAAGCATTTGACAATCCTACCGGTATGTCAAAGCTTTTAAGGCTAGTGTGTGTGTGTGTGTGAGTTTACAGAAAATGACTTTTCCAGCTTTTCATGCTGGAATGGAGGCATTTTGACGTGACATTTCGGCAGAGTAATACATTTGTTGACAAGTTTATATCCATTCAATCTACAAAGAACTTGTGATGTGATCCCATCAACTCTCCTGACTGAGAACTTTCAAAATGTGTGTTATCTACCGTGAATAATCTTCTGATCATATGCCGCACACCCCCTTTTTACTGGGGCGACGGAGGGGGCAGAGGGTTTGCTCTGGCAGGGAAGTTCCACACGTCTTGAGAACGGTATGTGGGCTCTCAGATGGAAGGGCTGCTATTGTTGTGCTAATTTCAAAAGACTTATAGAGAACAGAAAGGCTGTGTGGGGTTGACTGGCTTGGGCTCAGGCTTTTCTGCATTCCTGCATGTCTTGAAGGGAGACGGACTAACAGCCAAGGACGAGATAGTAGCCTAAGCGAGCACCAGGATCTTGTGAAATTGCCTGATATATTTTCTGCAGAATGGATTGTAAAACTATGGATTGTAAAACTATTTCTGGATTGTAAACAATGGAATTCATATGGGGTAGGTTCAAGTTGTTTTAATTTTTTACTTAGAATACAAAAAGAGCAATCGCGTAAGGACTCTCGCAGCACTACTCGGGAGGACCCTGTCCAACTTTTCCATGCGCAACTAGTTACTTTTGGCCACTCAACAACACCTACATTCATTTGTTTTGGATGTTCAATCAATTTGTCTAGTGTTCGGTCAGAAACGCTTAGGCTACGCCCCTGTTGGTATCTATACTTTGTAAGATGCAATGTGACATCTGGCTACGATGTAGAAACATTGTTGTAACTTTGTAGCGTGTTGACAAACACGTGATATTCTCGTCATGTCATCTGTCAAATTATTTCATTGATCTATTATCCTACACCTAGGTTATTGTTGGTTATCTGGCAACCTTAAAGGCCTAAATGCAGCCATGTTTATATCAATATTAAATCATTTCTGCATAACAATTAAAGGAAAACGCCACCCAAAAACAATATTTTGGTGTTTATTTAATTTGCCCATTTGCCCAATATTCTTGATATGTCACTTTTCAAAATGCCTAAATCTCATCCGTATGATACATTTTGCATCATATGATGCTGCGTTTTGCAGCTTTTGTTGTTGACAATCTCATTATTTCACTTATTTATTTTATTTATTTCTAATCATTATGAATTATATTTGTCAAATAGCAGCCCCATTTGTCAACTCTGTTACAACTCTTTCACTTACATTCTCACCATGGGGGAAAACAATTCTCTGTCATGACATTTCTGTAAATGACTCTGCTCACAGCCAATGTTTATTGTATTTTGTTACCACAGTTGGGCATTTCCACAAGGACGTATTTTCACATTCATAAATCAAATAAAATGTCAATACAGAGAAGTGTCAGTAGGTGCCACAAAGCATTCGTGTGAAAATAGACAGGGCATGGAAACCATTCTTATTATTTTATTTGATTTAACCTTTCATTTAACTAGGCAAGTCAGTTAAGAACTAATTCTTATTTACAATGACAGTTCAGAACGACCAGATTTTCACCTTATCAGCACGGGGTTTCGATCCAGCAACCTTTCAGCCCAACACTCTAACCACTAGGCTACCTGCCGCCCCTAAATTTAACAGTGATTACGGATAAAGCCAAGAGCATTGCTGTGTTACTTGGACATCAGACTGGTTCCATGGGTTGACGGGGATTCCTTGAATAGTTGTTGTGTTACAGACTGTTTGCATTTGGACAATGGATACATCCCATTGGATGCACCCATTCAAGTGGCAGTGTCAATGGTCCCTGAGGATGGCTTCATAGGATAGATACATGTCAGAACATGTTTTTGGGTCATAATAATATTTTCAGAAACTTCCAAATGGTAATTTCTGTGTCTGAATACATTTCCCTCTAGATATAGTGTTTTGAAGAAAAAACGGTGATTCTGTGACACAAAGGCAGTGGCTCACAATAGTGGCACATAGGAGATAAACCACTTATCTTTACCTTAATGGAAGATTTCAGTGTTTTTGTATAAAGCACTTCACACTGTATTAGTACATCTAGGTTTTGGCAAACATTGTGCAGGTGTGTTTGTTCTGGTTTATGATTGGACAGGGAATGAACAGATGGTGTGTTTTTAATGTTCCACACATTCTTCACACTATTGCCATGTGACATCTTACCATTGATAGACGCTCATTCCTACACCACCATGTCACTTGTGTAACAATGCGTGTTTTATGTAGCAAGTGTTGGTATTGTTTAGCTTTTTCCCCGTTGTGACAAGTTTTGATGACCAGCGCATAGTCTTAGTTTGCACTGTATGGATTATGTAAGAAATGCATTTATATGGATGCTGCCCCCTGTAATCCTTTCTTAAGTAACCCTATAGACACCATACTTGGGTACTATAGTACATAGCTAGGTACGTTGTCATCAACTCCACCTGATTTTAAATCTCTGATATACATTTACATTTTTTATTTATTTTTTATCACCCAAAACATTCTACAGTAGACCGTGCTGTTATTATTTCAGGTTTTTCAGCATCATCCAAACAATATCATGAATGAACACAGTCTACCCATAAGTTGTTGCAATGGCATTTTATCAAATGATGTGTCAATTTCTTCCTCGCTGACTGACTGTCGGTCTTGCCACGACAGCCTTTATCTAGCACAGTATGTCAAGGTCACTACTCAGGGCTGTCTACAGAAGCTGACTGCAGACTGTCTGGTGGGGAACCGTGCTGCCTGCAGACATGGTCTCATTCCAAATGGCACCCTATTCCCTATATAGTGTACTATGTTTGACCAGGGCCCATCCAGATGAATGCATTATATAGGTAATAGGGTGCCATTTGAAACACCTTGCCCCCTGCTGCATCCGTTCCTGAAAATCCAGTTAAACAATTGATTCGGTGCAGGCCTTCTTGAAATCAATATCTTGTTAAAAGATAAGTGCAGGGTTAAAATGCATTGCCTGCCAAGCGGGGAAATTAGGCCCACGCTGTAATTAGAAGTGATGCTTATTTGGAGATTTCTATCAGAACACCGTTTATACCAGGTAGCCGCGAGCCTAATCATCTGGACTGGTGTTCAAAAAGCTTCTCAGAGTAGGATTGTGGAGTTGGGATTCCCCCGTCCCCGTCCTTTCATTAGACTATAACCTAAAAGGCAAAAATGATTTCTAGATTGTCCTTGTTTGCATGTAGAATAGCTGGTATGGTAGGCTAGTTGTATGCTGTTTTTACTTCAGCGTGCTCCATCATCTCCAAACGTGATGGGGTAAGAAATCACAATGTAGCGTACGCCTCCATGCTATCGAACATATGGTTTCAATAGATCAAAATATATTTGATGCAACTAAAGGATAAAGATTCAAATGTCTTGAAAACATCATTCTTGTTTGCTACTCCTTTGGTCACTCACCACTTCATTGTGCTTGCGATATCTGAAGTATGGATGGTGATCATCAATAATTCATCTTTCTCAAGCACTTTGGGCTATTATTGAACTTAGCCCAGCCCCAAGTTTTTACTTACCTTGCAACGCCCACACCATTAATGCTACTGCATGATAAGGACTATGGAAATTATATTCCCTGTGGAAAATTCTGCAGTTTAAGTAACTTTCAGTGTTGGGTAACTTGGGTCACATGCTGCACAATGCACATAGTCAACAATTTAGGATGTCACTAGCTGAGTTATGCAGCTGAATATGTACTAAAGCTCTGAGGTAGAGGACGAGGCACTGCTGCACTGTTCAAATACTGTCACCGGGGATTGCTGATCCACAAATCTGTGTTGTGCTCGTTGTTGTTTTTCATAGTTGAGTCTCCCAACCACTGCAGATTTCTTACCACCGAGTGATTGGACTAATACGAGATTGTTCAAATGACAGCTTTTTAGCAAGGGTCTGGAGTTGTATCTGTGTGGAATGCTGCATAGTAACTTTATAGATGGACATGAACTCAGTCTTCTTTTTGCTGTGCATAAGGAGAAGTCTGGCGCTTGCATTTAAATAGTGGACATTTCAAATTTTCTGATTCTATTTTCAGACAGTGGTGATTCACTGTAGCTTGTGGCAAACATTAAACTAGAGAACACATGGAGCCACTTGCAAATGTTAACTGTAAATGGTCAACAAATTGAAAGGGTGGCCTCTAAGTATCTTTTGTATCTGGATAGATGAAAAGCTGAGTTTCAAACAGCACATTAATTTTTTTTCCTAAATTTTAATTTGGGTTTTTATTTCAGGAATAAAACATGTTTCTCTACATCAGCCAGGAAAGACCTTGTCCAAGGGACAGTTATTTATTTTGATCTGTGCTGTATTATGGTGATATTGTTTACATGCAAACCTCCTATAATTCTTCCTCATCTTGGAACGAGTGGCAAAATACTTTTAAACTAGAGGAGAGCATATCGCTTTTTCAGTTTCAAGCTCTCATAGAGGATCATCTTGTCGACCATTGTGACTGTTTTTAGTGTATTGTATTGTGCTATTGTGTTGTGTACACACTGACTACTTCCTCTGACCTCTTGCCGGGTCCCCCTCTCAAAATCTGCTTCTAACCTCAAGGGCCATCTCCTGCTTAAATTATACTTGAGGGTTAATGGATTTTTGGTTTGGGAACTAAATGAACACCCGAACACCTTATCTACAGTATAATTCTCCTAAATAGCATCTTGCAAGCTTCCGATACCCATCCCCCCTATGGGTTTCCAATCGCTCGCTCTCGCGCTCTGTCTCTCTCTCTCTCTCTCTGTCCCTCTAGGTCTCTCTCTCTTCCTCTCTCTCGCTCTCTTTTCTCTTCCTCTCTTTCATACATGATGAGAAAGCCCCCAGAGTTGTGTCCTACATCAGTCGAGTAAGGCAGCAAGTTATTTTGTAATTAGCCTTAAAGCGTGGCTCTAAATTTGTCCTGTGCGTCCTGTGGTTCCAGCAGTGTGTGAGGTGGGCTGCATTTCAGCTGCAGTAGCTTCACCGGCAGATGCTACGGTACAGAAAGAGCAAAAAAGAGAAGGAGAGGAGAGAGAAAGACTGAAGAGGGAAGTACTTGCAGTTCTGTTTTATTCTGCTAAGAGGAACTATAGAGTGCAGTTACAGAAATTGATTGAATAAATGCGGTAAAATCTCTTCCGCTGCAGGCATGCCAAAAAGGAGAGAGAGAATAATGAAGTGAAGGTTAAGAATTGCTGCCGAGAGGAGAGAGTGAGAGGGAGAAAGATAGATAGCGGAGTGGGACGAGAGACTGGAGGAGACCAGGGGAAGCATGGAGTGTTAGTTCAGGGAGAAATAGGTGGGATTCCAGACTGCAGGAACAAAACTAATTATTTCAAAAGACAGAGTGATTATCAATGGGATGGCTTCGCAGCACTGCAGAAGATGGACAGTTAAAGGGAAATGACTTTGCCTCATTGGCTGATGGTGATGGTCGGTGTTTAGCCAATCGGGTGCTGACCCTGTCCATCTCCTCCTCAGATGATGGGGAACAGCTGTGACCGAGGTACTGATTCACTCTCCTGCCTTTTTTCTTCTCTAATTAGGGTCTATTGTTTAAAATTAAGTTGATTATTCATGCTTAATTCTCATGTGCGCAGTGCAGAGCACCATCATTAAAAAGCCATTATGTTAGATTGTGAAGTTTCTCTGTGCGGACTGCTGCTTGCACATCGTCTTTTCATTAGGGTCTGTACTGTATACATGTCAGGCTCCATGTGATGCGTTTGGTAGCATGTCTTTCACAAACACTGAACGTAATATTTGCCTATCTTCTTTGATCATATTTACTTTGTGCTGTTCGTCAGTGTCCATAGTTGATATTATACAGGATGTGCATGACGTTTGATGGGTGTCTCTCTCTCCCTTCAAGCCACCCCCAGCCAGAGAGCTCAGTCCTTCTGAATTATGATGCACGCAGATTTTAAGACGGACCGGGCTGCAGACAGGGGGGCCAAGAGGACAGTGTCTGAGAGAGAACTTGATATAGCACTTTGAAAAGTAGCCTTTTTAATAATGCTGACTGCTGCATACTGTCTCACTTGTGCCAAAGTTTAATATGAAGGATAGATTACGGTGAGGCCTAGCTTTAGGGACAACCTGATCGAAACGTGGGATCTGACACGTGTTGCTCTAGTCTGGAGGTTATCTCCCATTATCTGGTCTGCTAAAACTTGTTATTTTACTTCAGATGGTTGTGGCTTGTTCTTTCACAGAGCATTCCTGTTGCACGGGGTCAATCTGCTCAAAAATGGAACTAAACTTCGCTTCCAATCAATCGTTCTCTGGATATCAGCCAGGGATCTCAATGTGATGGATGGTTTGAGACTTCTGTATTTGGAAGATGTGGCTTGCTTTCTTGCTCTGTGCAACATTGGTAAGGCATTGACAGGCATTTGTCTTGTATGCAGCTGCAGTAAAATCTGCACTGGCTGTGGAAGTCAAGGGTTGTGTCCCAAATGACATCCTATTCCCTCAAAAGTAGTGCACTACATATGATGCCATTTTGAACGTAACCAGAGACTCGGGTATGAGAAATTAGAGGGTCTTTGTCAGTTGAGGGACTGCTCCAGCCTCCTGCCTCTAACCTCACCTGCCTAGGCACTGCTCTAGGAGGCTTGGCTGAGCTGACACTCCGGTGCCCAGGCTTACTGGGGCCTAGCAGCTGGAGTCCCATGTTGATGGCCCTGCCCTGCCTCTGTAAACTGAGACCACCGGAGGGAAAAATAAATGTGGGTTGAATCCATCCTCATCCTTGACACAGATGGCCATAACCTTACCGTACAGAGAGACTGCATAGTTTGTCAGGACGGACCAGAAATAACTGTCTTCTACAGAGAAACAGATTAATTTTGTCCTGTTGTTTATTCCATCCTGCCTGTTCAATGGGGATTACAGTGAAGCGCAATCAGTGACCTTATAGCTGAAACCTCATTGTTAATGATTTACAAACCCCTCTGAATAGCATTCTGAGATGGATTTTTGTTGTTCTATTAATCATTTACATGAGTTCGTGGCATTCATTCAATGCCATAGCTTGTCTCTTGGGGGACCCCAACACAGACTCTTGGTGGCCTGAGGTAATTGCTTGATACAGCCCACCTCTGTCTCTGTCTGTGTGCTCTAGATGTCCTTGTGTACACCCATCACTCTGGCTCCCTCTCCCAAATGTTGCAGCATCTGTGTTCATAGAACTCAACCTCCACCAGTCCAGGTTTCAAGGCAGCTAGCTGTCTTTACTAATGTTTCTCGTGCTGGGGACTGGTCTAGGTTTAGTGCTGCTGCCCCCGGACAACACATGCCCCTGGAGGTAGCTGTTCCATCACTCCCCTTCCCTCCTGTATCTCATCAATCTCCCCATCTCATATTCCGACCTGTACTTGTTAATATAACTGTTTCAAAAATAAAATAATAATAATACTGTATGTCTCTCTCCCCTGCTCTCTCTCTCTGTTGTCCACAGAAGTGTCTGCTGAGAGGTCCCCCAGAAGGCGGAGTATCTCAGGCCTGGGGAGTTCAGAGAAGAACATATCCCTGGACGTACCCAACACATCCCCTTTCAAAGTACCGGTGAGTTCTGTTATGATTCGAAAATGTGTTTATTATCCAAAGTACACCGATGTCCAACAGAAACTTGTCTTTTGCTTTATTCCAACCTCTCCAAAAACAACTCGCACACACTAGACATTTGAAGTGTCTTTGTACAGTAATTGTTATGTTTGAAGCAATTAGCACACCATTCATGATTTGCTGTTGAAGTGGTTTCAATCCATACTTTATATTCCTTTGATATCTCCTATTGTTTGAAGCACATGGACAGACAGCAGAGCCAAGCCTGTAGTTGGTTAGGCGTTATCTCCGTTGTTAAAACTCCCCAGAGCTCCAGTGATGGCCATGGGCTTTCAGCTGCTCAGTCAGTGTGTAAAACTCTCTGTCTTCCTATCCCATCCTAATGGACACTCCCAAATGGCACCCTATTCCGAATATACTGCACTGTTTCTATGGGCCCTGGTCAACAGTAGTGCACTATGTAGGGTATAGGGTGCCATTTGCCATCAACCTTGTTGTACCACCATGTCTCATACTATCATACATCTACATTCTGATTCATGTCATTCTGGTCTCCTCCTCAAAGTGAAGCAGTACTTGTCATTATTGTGTTGGGCTAAGGAGGAGGGTTCATCCATAGGATTACCAAAAGAACTACAGTGGGGCAAAAAAGTATTTAGTCAGCCACCAATTGTGCAAGTTCTCCCACTTAAAAAGATGACAGAGGCCTGTAATTTTCATCATAGGTACACTTCAACTATGACAGACAAAATGAGTTTTTTTTTCTCCAGAAAATCACATTGTAAGATTTTTTAGGAATTTATTTGCAAATTATGGTGGAAAATAAGTATTTGGTCAATAACAAAAGTTTCTCAATACTTTGTTATATACCCTTTGTTGGCAATGACAGAGGTCAAATGTTTTCTGTAAGTCTTCACAAGGTTTTCACACACTGTTGCTGGTATTTTGGCCCATTCCTCTATGCAGATCTCCTCTAGAGCAGTGATGCTTTGGGGCTGTTGCTGGGCAACACGGACTTTCAACTCCCTCCAAAGATTTTCTATGGGGTTGAGATCTGGAGACTGGCTAGGCCACTCCAGGACCTTGAAATGCTTCTTACGAAGCCACTCCTTCGTTGCCCGGGCGGTGTGTTTTGGATCATTGTCATGCTGAAAAACCCAGCCACGTTTAATCTTCAATGCCCTTGCTGATGGAAGGAGGTTTTCACTCAAAATCTCACGATACATGGCCCCATTCATTCTTTCCTTTACACGGATCAGTCGTCCTGGTCCCTTTGCAGAAAAACAGCCCCAAAGCATGATGTTTCCACCCCCATGCTTCACAGTAGGTATGGTGTTCTTTGGTAGGTATGTATGGTGTTCAGCATTCTTTGTCCTCCAAACACGACGAGTTGAGTTTTTACCAAAAAGTTATATTTTGGTTTCATCTGACCATATGACATCCTCCCAATCTTCTTCTGGATCATCCAAATGCTCTCTAGCAGGGGGACACGTCTGGCACTGCAGGATTTGAGTCCCTGGTGGCGTAGTGTTACTGATGGTAGGCTTTGTTACTTTGGTCCCAGCTCTCTGCAGGTCATTCACTAGGTCCCCCCGTGTGGTTCTGGGATTTTTGCTCACCGTTCTTGTGATCATTTTGACCCCACGGGGTGAGAAACTTTAGTTATTGACCAAATACTTATTTTCCACCATAATTTGCAAATAAATTCATTAAAAATCCTACAATGTGATTTTCTGGATTTTTAAAATCTCATTTTGTCTGTCATAGTTTAAGTGTACCTATGATGAAAATTACAGGCCTCTCTCATCTTTTTAAGTGGGAGAACTTGCACAATTGGTGGCTGACTAAATGCTTTTTTTGCCCCACTGTATAGACAAGTCATTTTTATGATCTCTATGGGTGTATCTAGACTAGTCTTGCCACAGATTCTCTGAGAATACATCAGCATTCCTCTAATTTTCAGAGGTAGACTAGAAGTCTATAACCATCTCAATCATATTTTTGTTTAGTAAATATGTAAGAGTGTTACGATGCAGTACGTTACGATGCAGTACGTTACGATGCAGTACGTTACGATGCGGTACGTTACGATGCGGTACGTTACGATGCGGTATGTAGATCTTTAGAAAACTTCTGCTTGCTAATCCGAGACGACGTGGGAGTGTGCCTCTAAGGACTGTGGAAACGCAGACGCACACTTCTGATGATATTTATAACCAGAAGAATTAGGCCATGGCATGCATCATTGAAACTCGTACCTTTTGGCATGTTTATAAGACTTCTTGTTACGGGTTTAGAACATTTTGTTATAGATAGATGAAGGAAAACTTTGTCATGTTGATAGTTTCAGATTCACCAAAGGGTCTCGTGGGTAGCATCATCAGATAGGGGACTCATGTTTGTCTCTTTGTTTGTCAGTTTCTAGACTAGCTATTTTACCTGCACACTGATATGGGAATGTCAGAGAGGTTCAGGTTGTGTCTCAGAGTGGAGAGTGCAGATGAAATCAGGTCCATGTAATCTTATTCATGATGATCTGAAAGGCAACACAGATCCTAGATCAGCACTCGTACGATGAGACGCTTTATGAATACAGGCACTTCCAGCCCTCAATACGAAGTAGCCTAGCATCTGTCTACTTGATGGAAACTAACATCCTCCAACCTCATGCTGTTTGTGGACCAAGTCAAAGTGAAGGCTGCTGTCCGGTTGTGCTGACACGACAGGCTTTATAAATGCAGGCACCCGGGGGAGCAGAGGGGAGAGGGTTGTTCTGCTGTTGTCTCTGACTGAAAATGAGCTGTTTAAGACACCTCCTCCACACTGCCAAGGTGAATGAGAATGTCGAAAAGCTGACAAAGACTTCCTGTGCTTGTCCTCTCTGTGGACGTACAACGATCCCTTGTTACCACTCTCCCCTTTCTTTCTCCCCTTCTCTTTCTCCCCCTTTTTCTCCTTCCGTCTCTTTGTCTCTCTCTCGCGCCCTCTGCCTCTTTCTGTCTCTTTCTGTTTTTGTCTCTCTCTCGCTCGCTCTTTCGCTCTCTCGCTCTCTTCTCATCAAATCATGTACTGTATGTCATCGTCAGTCATTTTACACAGCGTTTCAACACCTAATATAGTGGAGTGCACTTCATAGTGTTTATTGCCGCTTTGCTAATAAGTAACATGGCTTCCCTGTGCAGACTTGGCAGTACTCTACTCTCTCACCGTCATAGAGGTCACAATATGCACTCAGTGTTGCATTACCATATCCTATATCAACATACAGGGTAAGCATTATACAGTAGTTGGAGTACAATAGATTTTCTTTTCCAAGATATACAATATCTGACTGACTAATTCCTTCTGCTGTCAAGGTCACACAATGGCCAAATTAGTGACACGTTTCCACTGCCCCTGACATCCTGCTGATCTCTTCATGTATTTTTTTCAACCATTTAGTTAAGTCATAAAATAACCAATTGCGTACTGTATATATCCTGATCATATTTTATTTGTTATCTCAACTGTTACTATAAAACTAGCAGAAAACGCTAAAGGAAGTGATTGGGTGATAGACATTTAACCGCAGTATTAGTCATCTGTCTCCAGCTCTGACTCAAGTCCCCTATTGGTTTCAATGTGTCTACTCTTTCTGACATTGTCATAGTATTCGGTCTGAGTGGGGTTGTTTCACAACCCGCCACACGCTGTTCAGTTTTCCGTGTTTCACCAGAGCATGACAATGCATTACAATGGAATTCATTCCCCAACTTGGTCATTGTGGTCAGCTGGTCATTCACACTAGCTACTAATTCATAAAATGAGCGTATAGAAGTCTAAGACAGGAACAGTGTTGTACACAACGTCATTCTGTTCATATGTAGGCTACACATTACACAACAATTTGTTTGAAATTGACCTGATATAGTATGACCTGTGTGACACATTAGCCACTCATTGCCACAGCACCTCTCCCAATGCAAACACAGACTAGTTGCAACAACTGGTGCCCACAGTAGACACACAGCCAGACATAGTAACATGTGTGTCTCTGAGTGTAGCAGTTCTCCTGAAAGTAATTTCTTCTGTTGTACCCTTAGGGGTTTTTCAGCAAACGACTGAAGGGATCCGTAAAGAGGACGAAGAGTCAGACCAAACTGGACCGCAACACCAGCTTCAGACTGCCCTCCCTGAGACCTCCAGAAAATGACAGGTAAGCTATTCACTCTATCTCCTGCCATATTTCACCTTTCAGTACCATGGAACTGCATCGACAATTCACATTGGTTGTCTTAATTCTGCCTCTCTGGGAGTGGATTTAGGCCTGAGGGACTGCTCCTGCTTCTGATCATCATTTGGTCATTCATTTTCACCACATAAAATATCCTCTTGGTCTTCCTTATGTGGTTCATTGCTGGTGGGTCATGGATGTCCTTTCATGATGATTTTAATAGATATATGATCATGGAGATGTAGAGAGGCGAGCGGGGGTGAGGTGGCTAGTCAAAAGTAATGATAGAGGGAGTGTTTCTCCTGTGGTGTGTGTTGTATTGTGGTGTGTGTTGTATTGTGGTGTGAATCACAAAGTGCAATTGCTACATTCATCTGTAATACCCTGTCTGTTGCGTGGGGTTGGTTACCAAGGTGCTGGTTTATACAGCGTTTGTACAGCCTTTTAAGAAACCCACATCTTACATTATGTTCCCATCCATTGTCAGTCCTGAGTGCTATTCTGAGAAATCTGTCTTTAAATTCCAGGATTATAAGCCTGGGAGATAATGGCATTACTGTAAGCCTGACTGCTTTCTTCCCCACTCACATACAGTCAATATAATAGTAGAATTTGGCATTGTTGTATTCATGCATGGGAGACCCAGACCAAGACAGATGTAATCCTTTGTTTACAGTGTGCTACCCTCCCTTCCTTGTTGGTCTGAATAGTGGATAGCTAATGTTGATATGTTTGGGGTTCTCAACGCTCCAGTGAGTTGGCTGAACAGTATTGGTTTGAGGGGGGGTTTGCCTGCCCCCACCTTCTTCCTTCCTCCTGCGGGGCCCTGCCTGGCAGGCTTCCTCGCTGCTCTGAGGAGGGGAGTCTCTCCCATGCTGGTCTCTCTGCTGCCTGGCGAGGGCCGAGTCACCCCGTGTTCATATGCAGCTCCATGCGCCAGGCATAATATGCAGCGTCAGTACCATTACACAGATACTCACTCACTCACTCACTCTCTGACTTTACTGTGCAGATTGTAGCCTACAGAGTTAGTGATGAACACAGGCTAGTGGCCATAGAGAAGTACTGTATCTATCTTTATGCTAGTGGCTTAGTGGGTAGCTGGTAGGCTACATGCGTGGAGTACTGTCAGCTTTCCCTGGGATGACATGACATCTGTCACTGTGTGTGGCAGTACGCCCATGTGGGTGACGTCTGTCTGACCTGTGAGCCAGCGGAGTAGTGAAAGTGGACTTTAGAGGCTTTAGAGCCAGCAGGACTGGGGGATAATGGTCGGTGTGAGGATGAGCTGCAGCCTCTTTCTGCCATCGTTAACTAATGTCAGTGACTCCCAGTAAGGACCATACTACAGCATCAGCATGGCCGCCATGGCAACCAGCGCCACCTCGTCACTCCTCAGGAGGGCCAGGAATGCCCACCTGCCAAAGTCACTGCGCTTCAGGTAGGGCAGCATGATGGAAATAGAAGTCATTCTAGTTCTGTTGGCAGCATGTCTCCTCCTGGTTAGAGAATGCTGGGCTGAATGACCAGTGCATTGTTTGCTACATTTATAATGATCTGATTGGTAACAATCCTATCTTTTGTTTTTATTTGATGTAGATGGGACATGTCTCCTCCGCTGTAAAATGTGATCTGTTATTTCATACAATTATAGACCGTTTTAGTCCCATCTGAACCGGCTTAATTTTAGAAATGAACTGCAGTTACGGCTTGCAATATCATGCCACGTTGAATTGTATGTGATTCTGCTTGAAAGTACTACTAGTTCAATATCAGATAGCGTTTTGTTAATTCAAGGAGCTGCGGAGTGGTGGTGTGGTCAGCGCTAAGTCCGTTCCTCTCCTTCCTCCCAGCGGACGTATCAGATTTCCATCCTAATGCAGTGGACATAGTGAGAGCTGGCGTTGAGAAAGGCAACCTGATTAGTTTTCAAAAGACTTTGAGGATGACGACAGCAGCTCATTTTAAAAAGATTAGACTCCCTGAGAGAACATACATTTCTTTAGACTTTTTCCACCACAAGTGCTCTGTGATGAATTTCAGTGTGTAGGCTTTCCACTTCTGTGCTGATAAAACACAGATTGTTCTCAACATAATGCGTCTTTCTCGAAACAGTGTTATGAGACGGCTCAAAGCGTACGCCCACAACCTGTACGCCCACAACCTGTACGCCCACAACCTGTACGCCCACAATGTGTTTACGACTTAATGGAAAACTATGACTCACAGGTACAGAGGTAAATAAATACCCAGGTAATGAATCACATCAGTTTCATTGTTGCATACATCTGTGGAATCCTTGCTGGATTGAGAGGGCAGATCTGTTTCCGCCCAAACCCTTAATCTGGGTTTACATAATTCAGTTGGCGAGGCAGAGGCATGTTGCATGTTGAAGGCGGATGCCAAAAGATTACGGGGGCACATATGCACTCTGCAGCAGACTGAAGACACAGGCACGCACAATTGATGGATGTGTGCTAGTGAACAGTGAGGCGGCTACAGACTGAAAGAAAAGGACAGAGGAGTCGGCTTGCTCTCTCCTCTGTTGGCACTCGTATTACTTGTTCCAGTGGTAGGCATCAGAAAATGTTATCCCTTTTATATATGGGGATCTAAAGCAATCATGCTTTGGAAAAATACTGATGTTGCACAGCTGAGACGTAGTGTTCCAAATGGGACCCTATTCCCTACATAGTGCACTACTTTTGACCAGAAACCTATGGGAAAGGAAATAATAGGGTGCCATTGGGAATGCAACCCATAGTAGGTTTTTGGTCATCTTCATGCAAGTACTGTCCTCTAAGGAGATGAGTTGATAAGTAATGAGGAGTGGTATTGTGATGATGCTTGGCTGGTGAGGTAGGTAGGATGTTGTTTTATAGTTGTATGTAGGCCATGATGCTTTAACCCAGACATGGGCCAGATAATTAATAATGACTCTTTGCGAGGCTATTGTGGCCAATAGCAACATGGTGTCAGGATAACAACTTAATTCTCCATATGCCTGAAAATACAAACGTAGAGTCATTGCAACCTCATTGTGACAAATGACCATTCTATAGGTATAATAACACACATCATGTTTCAAGGGCCTCTCAGAAGGACTTTGAATGTCTCTTCTTTTAACTGTTAGATTTGTCTACCTAAGTGGCCCTAAAAGAAGGAGTAAGATTGGCCGCTCTTCTCTGAAAGTTTACCAGACAAAATCTTTTATTTTTTTTATTACAATAATACCTCCAGACTACTTCCTCCTGAAATGTCTCTGTCTTCGATAGCTCGTAAACACAATATTGATTGTCTGGAATCTCTCACTCACACTCGAGGGTGCCCTGTAATTCAGAATAAACCACTTCAACTGCTTTCAATTAATATCTAGTATTAACCACTGCTACTGTCTACTTTTGTTGTCTTCTAAAAAATGAATGATTACCAACAACTGAAAGTGACAACAAATCAGAATCTAATTGCGATGATCTATCTATCCAAGTGATAATGCTTGTACATGTATCCATCCCCTAGGGATGACAGTGAATAAAATGGTCCTTGTCACTAAAGTGAATAAGATTTCTTGATCCCTGATTCTTAGAAGTCATCTGACATGTCAATCATGTAAGCCTACTGTTATTATATTGCTATGTGGCTGTTATATATTATACATTTTGTGTTGTGCATTTTCAATAAGCATGCATTACTTTGCTAGACATTCAGTCAGTGATTATCCTTTGACGAACATTTCCCTTTCCTACCATTTGGCTGTTATGTAAGGATCTATTTTTGTGTTCGAATTAGGGCTGTGATGATACCAGTGTCGCTCTATTTTTTTACATTGCAAAAATGAAAACACGAAGCAGACAAGTCTTTGATCCTTTAAAAACCTGCTGTATGTAAAATATTGTTTGCTATAGCTTGGAGACTAAATAAATGTGACAACATAATGACGTTTGTTTCCAACATTATGGCTGTTTTCCTAAAGAAGTGAAGTCTGTTTTGTTTCCTTGCCACGACACTAATGAGTACTGCAATACTGGTATCTTCCCGGCCCTAGTTATGTATTTTTCAGTTATCATGCGGTGTTGCATTTCGTAGTTGTTGCACTTTGAAGATGAATGATTTTCCAGTTGGAAAGCTAAACGACACCACTTCCATTCTCCTCCCTACCTGTAGAATTGTGCTCTGATGGAAAGCCCAGGTACTTTTTCCCGATGTGTTTGTGAGCACAGCAGCACCTCCCTCCGTCATCCCATGCTGCTGCACTTGAGAGTCAAGTCTCCTTGTAGGGGCTTTCCTATGGAAACAGGCTCAAGGGGCCGACAGATGGGCCAGCCCAGGTCCTCGTTTACCACCTGTGAATCAAAGGAAAGGTAGTTGCAAAGGGAAGAGGGAAAGGCATTGTATCTGCTGGTCCTCTTTCACTTTTTACAGTTTCATGGAAATAGTCTCAACTCCTCATCATTCTATGGTAAAGACAGTAGAACCAAGGATGGTGGGCTTCAACTGAAAAGAGAAGAGAACTGTCCTGAAAGGAAAGGAGTGGAATGAGATCCCGATAGAAAGATGCTCTGGGGATATTCCTTCAACTGGCTGTTCAATAGTTTTTCGTAGGTATTACTGCTTCCTGGAATGTTCTAGTGAGCTATTGCTGGAATAGTGTGGATAAAGCTTGAATTACAGTTTTACAGAAAGACAACAGCTGGTTGTGTTTTTGGATCACATGCGGTATACATTTTCTTAGGGTCCTCCAACCTGCAGCGTGTTGGTTTAAGAGCTTCCGAGTGGCCATTTCTTGTGCCGTGGTAAGTACAACTTGTCAACGGAGGAGTCCAACGTCTTTTGACACATTTAGGGATTTAGCGCCTCAGAGCAGGATTGTCTGCCATGCTGTGAATGCTCTGAATGAAGAAGTCATGTTGTAAACTGTAACCAAATGCCATGTTTTTGTCTTCCAGATCCCGAGGGCTGCCTAAGTTAAAGGAGTCGTGTTCTGACGAGTCCCTGCTAAGTCCGGGAAGTGCAGTAGAAGCCCTGGACCTGGGAATGGAGGAAGATGTTTATGTCAAGCCTCTCCACAGTAGCATTCTGGGACAGGAGTTCTGCTTCGAGGTAACATCTTGTTTATCTACTTTGATAAAACGATTGTAAATATAATATTACTTGTTAATGACTGCGCTTCAATACAAAGAAGCTTCCTGTTGCCAACCTGCCTCAAAGGGCAGCATCCATGTGGATTGGGACAGAGCCATAGACTCCTAGGTGATGTAATGCATTAAAAAGCCTTTAGTTATGCTCATCATGCTTATGTCTCTGTCCTCTTCAGGTGACCTACTCAGGGGGCAGTAAGTGTTTCAGCTGCTCCTCGGCCTCAGAGAGAGACAAATGGATGGAGAACCTGAGGAGGACGGTCCAGCCAAACAAGGTGAGACCACAGACTGTGTCCCAAATGACACCCTTTTCCCTATATAGTACACTACTTTTGACCAGGGTCCATCTGGTTAAAAGTAGTGCACTGTATAGGGTCTACATTTTCTTAATGCTAGAGTGACCTCCTCTTTTTCACTTTGTTTTTTAGTTTAATTTTCTTACCAATGTCAGTTTAGTTGTACTGTGTTATTAAGGATCGATGTTCCCCCTCCCTCATTGGGATTCAATACTCATTCGATGTCTTCCCAGGACAACTGCCGACGAGCAGAGAACGTCCTCCGGATATGGATCATCGAGGCCAAGGACCTGCCTCCAAAGAAGAAGTATTTCTGTGAACTGTGCCTGGATGACATTCTATATGCCCGCACCACCAGCAAGACCCGGTCTGACTGCCTGTTCTGGGGGGAACACTTTGAGTTCTACAGCCTGCCGTCTGTCCGTAGCATCACCGTGCACATCTACAAGGACGTGGACAAGAAGAAGAAGAAAGACAAGAACAACTACGTGGGCCTGGTCAACATCCCCATCGGGGGGGTGACGGGGAGGCAGTTTGTGGAGAAGTGGTACCCTGTCAGCACCCCCACCACCAGCAAGGGCAAAGGAGGAGGGCCGTCAATCCGGATCAAGTCCCGCTTCCAGACCATCTCTATCCTGCCAATGGAGCAGTATAAGGAGTTTGCAGAGTTCATCACTAACAACTACACCATGCTGTGTTCTGTTCTGGAGCCGGTGATCAGTGTGAAGAACAAGGAGGAGATGGCCTGTACCCTTGTTCATATCTTACAGAGCACCGGACGGGCCAAGGTAATTCCTATACATTAGAAACTTCATCTCTGCTCTGAACAGACTACTTCTCCATCATCTCCCACTATGCCTCCTTCCCTATACTGGCTATAACTTCATCAGGGTATCCCATTCAGTTGTATCCATCTATTTGCCTACATTAATATTAGCACCTCTAGGACATTAAGTACCGTACTGCAGTTTTTCCTTCTCTGCAGACATTGCAATCTCAGTCAAAGTTTGCTCTCCTCCTCATCATCCTCCTCCTCCTCCCCAGGACTTCCTGACAGACCTGGTGATGTCAGAGGTGGACCGGTGTGCAGACCACGATGTCCTGATATTCAGAGAGAACACGCTGGCCACCAAGGCCATAGAGGAGTTCCTCAAACTGGTGGGACAGAAGTACCTGCACGACGCACTAGGTGAGAGGGGAGGGTTAATTTATAGAAGAGACCGTAGAAAGTGGAGACCTCCCAAATGTAAACATTACAACTTTGCAGTTCTGAAGACAGCGTCACATTTGGTAGCAAAGAGTGCTGCAACTGCGGTAGACCGGTTTTCAAACTGTTCCATGTTCTTTGTCCATGGCGTATTACTGTTCTTCAACCCAGTCTGTGTTTTCTCCTGGGTACTGTAGGAGAGTTTATCAAAGCACTGTACGAGTCAGATGAGATCTGTGAGGTGGACCCGGGGAAGTGTTCTGCCAGTGAGCTCCCTGAGCACCAGAGCAACCTGAAGATGTGCTGCGAGCTGGCCTTCTGCAAGATCATCAACTCCTACTGGTGAGATCAGCCTCTCAGCAATCTGGCCTTAAAGTCACATATAGCCAAAGGGCCTTGGTTTGCCTCCACTTAGGGAAAGTCAAAAGTTCCAGCTCCTTGTAAATGTGACTAAAGAAGAAAATCTGCAAACATTGATGGCTCCAAATTTTGGGTAATTGCTTAGTCTTGTTGTTCTTAAAGAGATTGTCATATAGTTGGGTGGAACATCTGGCTTGGCTTCAATATGGTGAGGATGTACAGTGCATGCTGCCACCTGGGGGTTATTTTTGGTGGGGTATGTGTCTGTTTGTGATGACTGAGGCTGTTTGTGATCTCAATTCGTCTTATTGGAATTCCTCTCATTCGATCTCCTTGCGTCCTTCTCAACCATATTTGAGGAGAGTGTCCCCTCAGACATTCTTCTCCAATGCATTTTGACAAGGAGGTGAGGGGAGAGGATGAATTGAGAAGGAGCCTGACTGTCTCCTCTGCCTCCCCAGTGTGTTCCCGCGGGAATTGAAGGAGGTGTTTGCAGCATGGAAGCAGCAGTGTCTGTCCCGAGGGAACCAGGACATCAGCAAGCGCCTCATCAGCGCCTCCTTGTTCCTCCGCTTCCTCTGTCCCGCCATCATGTCACCCTCGCTCTTTAACCTCATGCAGGAGTACCCCGATGACCGCACCTCCCGTACCCTCACCCTCATCGCCAAGGTCATTCAGAACCTGGCTAACTTCGCCAAGTAGGTTTACCTGTTTACTGGTAGCATGGCAGAATACATATCACGGCTGTCTTAAATGACACCCTAATTGTTGGTTGTGTGCGCACCCTGGACTAAATTCCTCTGAACTAATTTCATCACTTTTACAAGTTCACAAGATGCCAATCCTAGTTAAGTAGAAAGCACGTTAAACAAATGTTGGTTGTCTGTGTCCCAAGGTTTGGCAACAAAGAGGAGTACATGGCATTTATGAATGACTTCCTGGAGCATGAGTGGGCAGGTATGATGCGTTTCCTCACAGAGATCTCCAACCCAGAGACCATCTCCAACACACCGGGATTTGAAGGTTACATCGACCTTGGACGGGAGCTGTCGGTCCTCCACTCACTTCTGTGGGACGTGGTGTCCCAGTTGGACAAGGTAAGTAAGCCCTTGGAGTGGGCAGCAGTGATACAGTACCAGTCAAAGGTTTGGACACACCTACTCATTCAGGGTTTTTCTTTATTTTGACTATATTCTACATTGTAGAATAGTAGGGAAGACATCAAAACTATGAAATAACCCATATGGAATCATGTAGTAACCAAAAAAAATTTCAACTAATCTAAATATATTTGAGATTCTTCAAAGTAACCACCCTTTGCCTTGATGACAGCTTTGTACACTTCAGCTTTGCACAGCTTCATGAGGAATGCTTTTCCAACACTCTTGAAGTAGTTCCCACATATGCTGAGCACTTGTTTGCTGCTTTTCCTTCAGTCTGTAGTCCAACTAATCCCAAACCATCTCAATTAGGTTGAGGTCAGGTGATTGTGGAGGCCAGGTCATCTGATGCAGCACTCCATCACTCTCCTTCTCAGTCAAACAGCCCTTACACAGCCTGGAGGTGTGTTGGGACATTGTCCTGTTGAAAAACAAATGATAGTCCCACTAAGCGCAAACCAGATTGGATGGCGTATCGCTGCAGAATGCTGTGGTAGCCATGCTGGTTAAGTGTGCCTTGAATTCTAAATAAATCACAGACGGTGTCACCAGCGAAGCACCATCACACCACCAGCTCCGTGGGAGGAGTTGCAATGTACTGTAGAGAGAGCCTGCAAAGTTGTCATACTTTCCAGGTCTATGCCCAAACAGTTTGAGCTTCTAATTTAAAAAATGTATCTCTCCAGAAATAACTCTCTCACTGTTGCCGCCTGTTATAGACCCCCCTCAGCTCCCAGCTGTGCCCTGGACACCATATGTGAATTGATCGCCCCCATCTATATTCAGAGTTCGTTCTGTTAGGTGACCTAAACTGGGATATGCTTAACGCCCCGGCAGTCCTGCAATCGAAGCTAGATGCCCTGAATCACACAAATTATCAAGGAACCCACCAGGTACCACCCTAAATCCTTAAACATGGGCACCCTCATAGATATTATCCTGACCAACTTGCCCTCCAAATACACCTCTGCTGTTTTCAATCAGGATCTCAGCGATCACTGCCTCATTGTCTGCATCCGCTATGGGTCCGCAGTCAAACCACCACCCTTCATCACTGTCAAATGCTCCCTAAAACACTTAAGCGAGTAGGCCTTTCTAATCGAAATGGCCCAGGTATCCTGGAAGGATGCCTGGTCGTTCTTTAAAAGTGATTTCCTCACCATCTTAAATAAGCATGCCCCACTGCAACTTTTCAGAGAAGTTAGGAAACAATACACACAGTCAGTCAGGAAAGCAAAGGCTAGCTCTTTCAAACAGAAGTTTTCATCCTGTAGCTCGAACTCCAAAAAGTTTTGAGACACTGTAAAGTCCATGGAGAATAAGAGCTCCTCCTCCCAGCTGCCCACTGCACTGAGGCTAGGAAACACTGTCACCACCGATAAATCTGCGATAATCGAGAATTTCAATAAGCACTTCTCTTTTCGCAACCCCACAGCTACTTGCCCAAGCCTCCCCAGCTTCTCCCTCACCCAAATCCAGATAGCAGATGTTCTGAGAGAGCTGCAAAACCGGGACCTGTACAAATCAGCTGGGCTAGACAATCTGGACCCTCTCTTTCTAAAATTATCCGCCGCCCTTGTTGCAGCCCCTATTACCAGTCTGTTCAACCTCTCGTATCGTCCGAGATCCCTAAAGATTGGAAAGCTGCCGTAGTCATCCCCCTCTTCAAAGGGGGTGACACTCTAGACACAAACTGTTACAGACCTATATCCATCCTTCCCTACCTTTTCTAAAGTATTCAAAAGCCAAGTTAATAAACAGATCAATGACCATTTTGAATCCCACCGCACATTTTTCGCTGTGCAATCCAGTTTCTGTGCTGGTCACGGGTGCACCTCAGCCATGCTCAAGGTATTAAATGATATCATAACCACCATCGATAAGAAACATTACTGTGCAGCCATCTTCATCGACCAGGCCAAGGCTTTCGACTTTGTTAATCACCGTATTCTTATTGTCAGACCCAACAGCCTTGGTTTCTCAAATGACTGCCTTGCCTGGTTCACCAACTACTTCTCAGACAGAGTTAAGTGTGTCAAATCGGAGGGCCTGTTGTCCAGACCTCTGGCAGTGTCTATGGGGGTGCCACAGGGTTCAATTCACGGGCCGACTCTTTTCTCTGTATATACCAACGAAGTCGCTCTTTCTGCGGGTGATTCCCTGATCCACCTCTACGCAGACGACACCATTCTGTATACATCTGGCCCTTCTTTGGACACTGTGTTAACAAACCTCCAAACAAGCTTCAATGCCATACAACACTCCTTCTGTGGCCTCCAACTGCTCTTAAATGCTAGTAAAACTAAATGCATGCTTTTCAACCGATCGCTGCCCGCACCCGCTCGCCCGAAAAGCATCACTATTCTGGACGGTTCTGACTAATAATAATACTTTTCGACCTTTTGCCACATTTCAGGCTTCAAACATAAAGATATAAAACTGTATTTTTTGGGGAAGAATCAACAAGTGGGACACAATCATGAAGTGGAACGACATTTATTGGATATTTCAAACTTTTTTAACAAATCAAAAACTGAAAAATTGGGCGTGCAAAATTATTCAGCCCCCTTAAGTTAATACTTTGTAGCGCCACCTTTTGCTGCGATTACAGCTGTAAGTCGCTTGGGGTATGTCTCTATCAGTTTTGCACATCGAGAGACTGAAATTTTTTCCCATTCCTCCTTGCAAAACAGCTCGAGCTCAGTGAGGTTGGATGGAGAGCATTTGTGAACAGCAGTTTTCAGTTCTTTCCACAGATTCTCGATTGGATTCAGGTCTGGACTTTGACTTGGCAATTCTAACACCTGGATATGTTTATTTTTGAACCATTCCATTGTAGATTTTGCTTTATGTTTTGGATCATTGTCTTGTTGGAAGACAAATCTCCGTCCCAGTCTCAGGTCTTTTGCAGACTCCATCAGGTTTTCTTCCAGAATGGTCCTGTATTTGGCTCCATCCATCTTCCCATCAATTTTAACCATCTTCCCTGTCCCTGCTGAAGAAAAGCAGGCCCAAACCATGATGCTGCCACCACCATGTTTGACAGTGGGGATGGTGTGTTCAGGGTGATGTGCTGTGTTGCTTTTACGCCAAACATAACGTTTTGCATTGTTGCCAAAAAGTTCAATTTTGGTTTCATCTGACCAGAGCACCTTCTTCCACATGTTTGGTGTGTCTCCCAGGTGGCTTGTGGCAAACTTTAAACAACACTTTTTATGGATATCTTTAAGAAATGGCTTTCTTCTTGCCACTCTTCCATAAAGGCCAGATTTGTGCAATATACGACTGATTGTTGTCCTATGGACAGAGTCTCCCACCTCAGCTGTAGATCTCTGCAGTTCATCCAGAGTGATCATGGTCCTCTTGGCTACATCTCTGATCAGTCCTCTCCTTGTATGAGCTGAAAGTTTAGAGGGACGGCCAGGTCTTGGTAGATTTGCAGTGGTCTGATACTCCTTCCATTTCAATATTATCGCTTGCACAGTGCTCCTTGGGATGTTTAAAGCTTGGGAAATCTTTTTGTATCCAAATCCAGCTTTAAGCTTCTTCACAACAGTATCTCGGACCTGCCTGGTGTGTTCCTTGTTCTTCATGATGCTCTCTGCGCTTTTAACGGACCTCTGAGACTATCACAGTGCAGGTGCATTTATACGGAGACTTGATTACACACAGGTGGATTGTATTTATCATCATTAGTCATTTAGGTCAACATTGGATCATTCAGAGATCCTCACTGAACTTCTGGAGAGAGTTTGCTGCACTGAAAGTAAAGGGGCTGAATAATTTTGCACACCCAATTTTTCAGTTTTTGATTTGTTAAAAACGTTTGAAATATCCAATAAATGTCGTTCCACTTCATGATTGTGTCCCACTTGTTGTTGATTCTTCACAAAAAAATACAGTTTTATATCTTTATGTTTGAAGCCTGAAATGTGGCAAAAGGTCGCAAAGTTCAAGGGGGCCGAATACTTTCGCAAGGCACTGTATATGGACGACTACAAACACCTAGGTGTCTGGCTAGACTGTAAACTCTCCTTCCAGACTCATATTAAACATCTCCAATCCAAAAATAAATCTAGAATCGGCTTCCTATTTCGCAACAAAATTTACTAAATTGCCTCCAACACTCTACTCAGCAAACTGGATGCAGTCTATCACAGTGCCATCCATTTTGTCACCAAAGCCACATATACCACCCACCACTGCGACCTGTATTCTCTCGTTGGCTGGCCCACGCTACATATTCGTCGCCAGACCCACTGGCTCCAGGTCATCTATAAGTCTTTGCTAGGTAACGTTCCGCCTTATTTCAGCTCACTGGTCACGATAACAACACCCACCCGTAGCACACGCTCCAGCAGGTATATCTCACTGGTCATCACCAAAGCCAACACTGCCTTTCCTTCCAGTTATTTGCTGCCAATGACTGGAACAAATTGCAAAAATCGCTGAAGTTGAAGACTTATATCTCCCTCACTAACTTTAAACATCAGCTATCCGATCGCTGCATCTGTAAATAGTCCATCCAATCTACTGACCTCATCCCCAAATTGTTTTTATTTACATTTTTGCTCTTTAGCACACCAGTATTTCTACTTGCACATCATCTGCACATATATCACTCCAGTGTTAATTTGCTAAAAGGTAATTACTTCGCCACTATGGCCTATTTATTGCCTTACCACCTCATGCCATTTGCACACACTGTGTGTATACAGTGGGGCAAAAAAGTATTTAGTCAGCCATCAATTGTGCAAGTTCTCCCACTTAAAAAGATGAGAGAGGCCTGTCATTTTCATCATAGGTACACTTCCGTGCTTCTACACCTGCATTGCTTGCTGTTTGGGGTTTTAGGCTGGGTTTCTGTACAGCACTTTGAGATATCAGCTGATGTACGAAGGGCTATATAAATAAATTTGATTTGATTTGATTCAACTATGACTGACAATGAGAAAATCACATTGTAGGATTTTTAATGAATTTATTTGCAAATTATGGTGGAAAATAAGGATTGATCGGGCGATTTCTGTATATGTATATTTGTAATAATGACAATTACAACCATACTGAATGAACACTTTTATTTTAACTTAATATATTACACATATAAAAACAATTTAGTCTCAAATAAATCATGCAAAAACAAAGTGTTGGAGAAGAAAGTAAAAGTCCAATATGTGCCAAGAACGTTTTTATTTGTTATTTTTATTTTACCTTTATTTAACCAGACAAGTCAGTTAAGAACAAGTTCTTATTTTCAATGACGGCCTAGGAACAGTGGGTTAACTGCCTGTTCAGGGGCAGAACGACAGATTTGTACCTCGGGGGTCAGCTCGGGGGTTTGAACTTGCAACCTTCAGGTTACTAGTACAACGCTCTAACCACTAGGCTACCCTGCCGCCTCAATGAGAACATATGAAAGCTGTTGGTTCCTTTTAACATGAGTTTTAGATTGTAGTTGCTATAGGTTTATTTTTCTCTATATATATTTGTATTTCATATACCTTTGACTATTGGATGTTCTTATTGGCACTATAGTATTGCCAGCCTAATCTCGGGAGTTGATAGGCTTGAAGTCATAAACAGCTCTGTGCTTCAAGCATTGCGAAGAGCTGCTGGCAAGTCTTTGTTAGGAAGAAATCGTCTTCACACAGTTCGCAATGAGCCAGGCGGCCCAAACTGCTTCATATACCCTGACTCTGCTTGCACAGAACGCAAGAGAAGTGACACAATTTCCCTAGTTACTTTTACCTGCTAACATGAATTTCTTTTAACTAAATATGCAAGTTTTAAAAAATGTACTTGTGTATTGATTTTAAGAAAGGTATTGATGTTTATGGTTTGGTACATTGGTGCAATGACAGTGCTTTTTTGCGAATGCACTTGTTAAATCACCGCCACGGCTGTGATTCGATGATAAATAAACAGGCACCGCAATGATTATTTGCAACGCAGGACAAGCTAGTTAAACTAGTAATATCATCAACCATGTGTAGTTAACTAGTGATTATGTTAAGATTGATTGTTTTTTATAAGATACGTTTAATGCTAGCTAGCAACTTACCTTGGCTCATTGCTGCACTTGCGTAACAGGTGGTCAGTCTGCCACGCAGGCTCCTCGTGGAGTGCAATGTAATCGGCCATAATCGGCGTCCAAAAATGCCGATTACCGATTGTTATGAAAACAACTTGAAATCGTCCTTAATTATTCGGCCTTGCCGATTAATCAGTCGACCTCTGCTTCACGGTGTGAATCACACATGCGGAGATCATCCGTTCACCTACTCTGCGTCTCACAAAGACAGGGCGGTTGGAACTAAAAATCTAAAATTCGGACTCATCAGACCAAAGGACAGACTTTCACCGGTCTAATGTCCATTGCTTGTGTTTCTTGGCCCAAGTCAGTCTCTTCTTCTTATTGGTGTCCTTTAGTAGTGATTTCTTTGCAGCAATTTGGCGATGAAGGCCTGATTCACATGGTCTCTGAACAGTTCATGTTGAGGTGTGTCTGTTACTTGAACTCTGTGAAGCATTTATTTGGGCTGCAATCTGATGTCCCGTTAACTTTGCTGCTGAGGATACGTTCATTAGAGTTATCTCTGTCTTCCTTTCCTGTGGCCGTCCTCATGAGAGCCAGTTTCATCATAGCGCTTGATGGTTTTTGCGACTGCACTGTAAGAAACTTTCAAAGTTCTTGAAATGTTCTGGTTTTACTGACCTTCATGTCAAAGTAATGATGGTCTGTCGTTTCTCTTTTTTTTATATGAGCCGTTCTTGCCATAATATGGACTTGTTTTTTTACCAATTAGGGCTATCTTCTGTATACCACCCATACCATGTCACAACACAACTGATTGGCTCAAATGCATTAAGAAGAAAAGAAATTCCCCAAAATGGACTTTTAACAAGGTACACCTGTTAATTGAAATGCATTCCAGGTGACGACCTCATGAAGTCGGTTGAAAGAATGCCAAGAGTTTGCAACGCTGTCATCAAGGCAAAGGGTGGCTACTTTGAAGAATCTCAAATATAAAATATATTTAGATTTGTGTACCACTTTTTTGGTTACTACATGATTCCATATGTGTTATTTCATAGTTTTGATTTCTTCACTATTATTCTACAATGTAGAAAATAGTACAAATATTAAGAAAAACCCTTGAATGAGTTGGTGTCCAAACTTTTGACTGGTGCTGTCTGTTAACAGATGGATCTCAAATGGCTTCCTATTCCCTTTATAGTGCACTACTTTTGACCAGAGTCCATGGGCAAAGTTGTGCACTATTTTGTGAATAGGGTGCCATTTGGGACAGAGCCATAGCGTTAGTAAGCCTGAACCAGAATGCTTGCTGTACTTTAATGACATGTTCAGGCTCCTAATTGTGCACCTTACTAGGTATATATGCAAGGCAAATGATGCCTTGCAGTGGTGCTACCATTACGACAATTATCGTAATTTTCCTTCTCTGTTCCACTACAAGTATTTGCAGGCTTGTAGGGTAGTTTTATAGTGCCTATTAATCTAAAATAACACATTTATGATTCTGAAAAGTGCTGAATGTAATGGTTTTGTGGGTAAATGGGTCTTAATCATATGACTTAGCTATGATCTAATGATATTAAGTGGTGTTTGGACAAAAGTCTGCCTAATCAGCTTACACCACATTGATTTGACTTGCGTATTAAGCCTCTCGTGGCTAAAGGGTTAGTGACTTTATGAGAAGAGGAAAATGAATTATACAGTCCAGGATGGTTTTACCCCTAACGCTTTTCACTATGACATTTCACTATGAAGATTTAAAGCAGGGTAACGTCACCCACTCATTCTCTGCACCTGGCAACCACTCACCCTAACCCTAATCCTGCAAGGCTCCTACACTGTACCCTGAGTTTGTTCATTTATAAATGCATGTTTGATTATCTTACATGTTTACAGTGGCTTCAGAAAGTGTTCACACCCCTTGACTTTTTCCACATTTTATTACAGCCTGAATTTAAAATGGATTAAGTTGAGATTTTGTGTCACTGATCTACACACAATACCCCATAATGTCAAAGTGAAATTGTGTTTTTAGAAAAGTTTAAATGTCTTGAGTCAATAAGTATTCAACCACTTTGTTATGGCAAGCCTAACGAAGTTCAGGATTAAAATAAATAAATGCTTCACAAGTTGCATGGATTCACTCTGTGTGCAATAATAGTGTTTAACATGATTTTTAAATGACTATCCCATTTCTGCACCCCACACATACAAATTATCTGTAAGGTCCCTCAGTCGAGCAGGTCATTTCAAATTCAACCACAACGACCAGGGAGATTTTCCAGTGGTTCACAAAGAAGGGAACCTATTGGCAGATGTTTTTTTTTTTAAAGCAGACATTGAATATTCATTTGAGCATGGTGAAATTATTAATTACACTTTGGATGGTGTATCAATACACCCAGTCACAAAGAAAAATACTGGCACCCTTCTTAGTTGATGGAGAGGAATGAAATAATTCAGGGATTTAAAACAGTTAGCGTTTAATAGCTGTTATTTGAGAACTAAGGATGGATCAACAACATTGTAGTTACTCCACAATACTAACAGAAATTACCAAAAAAATAAGTTCTAAAACATGCATCCTGTTTTGCAATAAGGCACTGAAGTATTACTGCAAAAAATGTGGCAAGGAAATTAACTTAATTTCCCGACTACAAAGTGTTATGTTTGGGGCAAATCCAACACATCACTGAGACCTCTCTTCAATATTTTCAAATATGGTGTTGGCTGCATCATGTTATGGTTATGCTTGTCATCGGCAATTTTTTTAAGATAAAAAGAAACAAACTTGGTTCAGTCTGCTTTCCAACAGACACTGGGAGACAAATTCACCTTTCAGCAGGACAATTACCTAAAACACAAGGCCAAATATACACTGGAGTTGCGTACCAAGACAACATTGAATGTTCCTGAGTGGCCTAGTTACAGTTTTGACTTAGAAAAAGTAAAGTGGTGTGAATAATTTCTGAAGGAACTGTATGTTTATTCTTCTGTGAACCCTAGTTTTTTACAGTATTCATTTCAATACTCCCTACATCTTATTCTTACCTCACAACCTTCTGCATTAGTTTGCCCTTGATGCATGTTTTTGTGTTTGGAATGCCTGTTATTTAGTGGCATGTGGTGTTTTATTTTTTTACCCCAAATTTATTCATTTCCTTATGTTTTCTCCTCAATTTTTTTCTACCTCTACTGTCCCCACCCCTCCCTCCTTTTCCACCCCACCCTTCTACTCTGCCTGACACACACTGTGTCTCCATGGTTACACTGTCCCAACAACACCAATGCATTATGGTGCTTCTCATTGCCAACCAACCAACAAACCAACCTGCCAATCCTCTGTCCTCCAAACCTTCTGCCATCCTCATTCCACAATATTGGGTGACGTGGCCTGGTGCTGCTGCCTTCGTCATGGTAACGTGCAACCCAGGGTGAAAATTCCTTCCTGCAGGCGACCGTAGCCAAACTGGGCCCCCTGCCTCGCATCCTGGGGGACATAGCCCGCTCTCTGTCCAGCCCCACACCCATCCAGCAACAGCTCCGACGCTTCCAGGACAACAGCTCCTCACACAATATCAGCGGCAGCGTCTCTTCAGGCCTGCAGAGGATATTCGAAGATCCGGCCGACAGGTAGGACTCCAATATGGTCACAACCGCTGCAACTATATTGCCAATCACCACGCAGCCATGCATGGTCTAATTCTGTGGTGTAGTTCTGGCTGTAGTTCTTTTCAAAGGCTGTTTCGTCTGGTGATTTTGTGCCAGTTAATCTGGAGATTCAGCTTTCATACAAAAGTTTGAGAGATGTTGGTATATGCTCATGCAGTTTATATGGATAGGTTGTTTTATGGTGCATTGATTTGGGAGATGACTCACTGTTAGGATCTTTCTAAATAAAGCTGCAGCTAGAGACTTTCAATTTTTAGCAGCTGAAGAGGTAATGAGGGAATCTGAGATGGACGTTTTTCCAGCTTTAAAGTGGATCAGAGTAAATATTGGTGCTAAAGGAACATTGAGTTAAACTTGAAACGAAAAGACGGTTAGCTGCATTTCACCTGTGTCCCTAATGGCACTCTAGCCCTGGCATAGGAAATAGACAACCCTGTTCCTGGAGAACCACAAGTAGTGCAGGGTTTTGTCCCAACTAGGCACCAAACTGGGCTACTTAGTTTATTGATCAGTTCATTGATTGCCTAAATTCAACACACCTAGTCTTTCAGGTAGGTTAAATCAAAAACATGAAGTGCCTGCGGCACTCCAAAACCAGGGTTGCCTACCCCTGCCCTAGGCATATATAGTGCACTAATTTTGACCAGACCCCTATGGTCCTGTTCAATGTAGTTAACGACATAGGGAATAGGATGCCATTTTGGACTGGTACTAGTTTTGGTTTCATAACTCTCTGTTAATGTGTTGTGTGTTTTGCAGTGAGGTTCGCAGCATCAAGTCCCCAGTCCAGGAGCATGTTATGGACGGCCTTCACCGGGGGAAGAACCCTCTCCTGGGCCAGCAGTCGTCCGCCCACAGCATGAGCTTCTCGGACAAGGAGGGGAGAGAGAACCTTCTGCCCAATGGACGCAGCATCTCCCTGGTGGACCTCCAGGACTCTCACATGGTCCAGAGTGGCCAGGGACCTCTCCCTCTCCACGAAGCTCCACCCAGGCTGAGCAGGGTGGGCTCCCAGGTCTCTATCGGGCACCCCCACCAGGCTACCACCCCACAGTCACACCAAGCCCTACACCAGAAGCCCTCGTTACGGGACAACCTCCCACAGAGTGCGCCGCAGGTGCGTCGGCCCCTACACCCATCCCTCAGCCAGCAGAAGAGCCTCCAGCCCCTCTCTTTCCAGAACCCTGTCTATCACCTTAGCAACCTGACACAACAACAACAACAACACACAGCAGTACACTCCACAACACACTCGGGCCACTCCCACTCAGTGCACTCCCTTCAGCCGGGCTCCAGCTCAGAGAACCTGAGCACCGATAGCTCCCGCAGCCACAGCAACTCAGAGGTTGAGTTCGGAGGCGGGAACAAGGGGGGCAGGGTCCCGTCCAATAGCAGCCTTGAGGAGTTCAGCCAGAGGAGCACGCAGAGCGAGGACTGCTCCACGCCGCGCCGCCACACCCTGCCGGACCACCAGGGAGGGGCCCACGCGGTGGCAGTGCCCAGGCAGAACAGCACAGGTACAGCCCACATCGTGAGGGTGGAGCAGCAGAGCCGCAGCGGGGGGAGTGGTGGGACCCGGACGCCCCACTCCCTGCCCCACAGCGCATCTCTGCACAGCAGCAGCTCCATCAACACGGAGCCCATGCCTATCCCCATCCAGGCCCAGCCAGGTGCAGGCACTGGAGGCCACTCACACCAGCAGTCCACCTGCTCCATGGAGAGCCCTGTGCCCCCCGTCAGGAGCGTGGCCAAGCAACAGACACCACACCAGGTACTCGTCTGGCATACAGAACTACACTTAGATACACAAGCTCAGCTCCGACACCCCTATATATTATGTTGTTATTATCAATGATAAATGCCCCCGAAATAAGGTGTGGCCAGTCGTGTTGGCCACTCAGGGTAGATTTGATTGACATCTCGGTATCTGTGGTGATGGTGGTGGTGCAGGTGGCGTCGCCAGTAGAGCCAGTCACCATGTCACCTGTAGAGAGGACAGCAGCGTGGGTGCTGAATAACGGCCAGTACGAGGACGAGAAGGAGCAGGCGGCCCCAGCAGATCAGAGCAGCCAGGACAGCAGGAACGCAGAGAAGGTAAAGAGTCAGCCAGAGTCACAGCCAATGAAGGTTTGATGGCCAAAACATGTCCACGTTTTGAAGTTATATTTGCTAGTGCTGGCTGTCTTCTTCATTACCAAGTCCAACACATGAGCCTGCTAATTAAATCAAATCAAACTTTGTCACATGCGCCGAATACAACAAGTGTAGACTTTACCGTGAAATGCTTACTTACAAGCCCTTAACCAACAGTGAAGTTCAAGAAGAAGAAAATATTTACTTAGTAGACAATAATAAAAAGTAACACAATAAAAATAATGAGGCGATGTACAGGGGGCACCGGTACCGAGTCAGTGTGCAGGGGTACAGGCTAGTTGATGTAATCTGTACATGTAGGTGGGGGCGAAGTAACTATGCATAGGTAACAAACAGCGAGTAGCAGCAGTGTACAAAAAGGAGGGGTGTCAATGTAAATTGTCCGGTGGCGATTTTATCAAATTGTTCAGCAGTCTTATGGCTTTGGGGTAGAGTGTAGGCAGACAGAGGTTGGCTTTGTCTTAGGCATGACTAACACGATCATCCCATCCCACTCTCTCTTTCTATCTTCCCATCTATCTCTCTTTCTCTGTCTCTCGCCTCTCTCCCTCCAGTATGAACAGGAGATCTCCAAGCTGAAGGAGCGCCTGCGGGTGTCTAGTCTGTGTCTGGAGGAGTACGAGAGACGTCTGCTGGCCCAGGAGCAGCAGATGCAGAAACTGCTGATGGAGTACAAGGCCCGCCTGGAGGACAGCGAGGAGAGGCTGCGGCGGCAGCAGGAGGAGAAGGACAATCAGATGAAGAGCATTATCTGCAGGTCGGCGTTACTAGGCACCCTCTGGAGGATTTTGCTGACAAGAAGGAGCATGCGCTTCAGTCGTAATTCCTGTGAATGAATGATTGAACTAACTAATGAATGAAAGATTGACTGCTTAATGGCATGCTTATAGTTGCTTGTATATCTGTATCCCAAATGGCACCCTATTCCCTATATAGTGCAGTACTTTTGACCAGGGTCCACAGTGCTCTGGTCAAAGATGGGGTTCAATTTGAAATGCAGCCAATACCCCCCCCCCCCTTTTGATGTGTATTTGTCTGAGGTGGCTATGATCTGTCACTCACAGGTTAATGGCTGTAGAGGAGGAGCTGAAGAGAGACCATACAGAGATGCAGGTTGTCATAGACGCCAAGCAGAAGATAATTGATGCACAGGTATCGTAACAGAACACACTGCACACATTTTGTCTGTACTCTACCTGGGCTGGGCATTTGAATAATACAAATACTTAAAACCGTTCAGATCCATTCAGTTCAGTCCCTTTACGAATAATATTCTACTCTCCATGGAAACAGATGAATTCAGTCTTATGGGCTGTCCACACCAAGAATGCCAACTATATTGATAAAAAAAATAGAAATCGCTCTAATTCAAATAGACAGGAGTGTTCACACTACAACGATAACTACAAAAGAGCCATCGTTTGGATCACTTTGTGTGATTTTTTCCCCCCCCTCTGACAATAAAACATTGACAACCAATCCAAAACGTGTTCTATTGACGCGTTCTTGATTCTAAGTGGGTGAAGTTGCTTGGACAGAAGAGAAGGCGGAGCGCATGGTAAACCTGCCTGATATAGGATGATTTGGGAGAATGATGATGATCCACGACTGACAGGCATAAGTATGAGAAGGCCATATTTTCCGATGGTATCTGTTATCACTGATACATCCTGACAAAATACTCGCTATAACAGGCCTGCTAATGTGCCTTTCTGGACCAGGTGAACTGTAGAGAAAATACCTATTACTGATCCAAATGGTTGCCTAATCAGGCCTAGTCTAGATGATTATTATTCCGGAATGAAACGGGCATTCAAAACGCAGGGATTTTCATCTGCTAGCAGTTGAAATATTGTATTGCAAGCTGGCAAGTAAGTTTTTTTGTGCAAATGTGGGATATGATGAAAAGCATATGCATAAACAAACAGATATTAACAAGAATGCAATCATTTGCCATTAGTGAGAATAGCGAAAATCTGTGTTTTTTTCTTTTTTAGAATCAAACTTTATTAGACATACAACAAATCACCATGTACATCTCTCATTTAATTGGGCCTAGTAAATAGATATGTATTTCAAGTTTGGCAATATCATAGGTAGCGCTATTTTATAGTCGCTGTATGCAGTTGAATTTAACAGCTGGTCTTTTACTTTGATGTAGGCCTAAATTACATGTTTTTATTGACATGTGCAGTGAAATGGCTTTCTTGCATGTGCTTTCCTAATAATGCAGCAATGAATATTAGTAGTATTATAAAACATTTGTGAAAAAAGTAAAGTAGAACCAAAACACACAAGAAATGTAGAACTGTAACTACTACTGTAAGTACTGTAATTGCATTTGTTTTTGTAGCCTGCCCTACAATGTTTCAGAATTCACGACCGGTCCATCATATTTAGGTGAGGGGGAAAAAGTCAATATAAAACATTGTTGAATTCAAACGTTCTGCTGACAGGTCTAAAACAATTTGTCAGTTCAAGGTGTCGAAAGCGTTCCATCATGGATGCTTACCACTGTTGTCAAGTTGGCTGGATGTCTTTTGGTTGGAGGACCATTCTTGACGCACACAGAAACTGTTGAGCATGAAAAACCCAGCAGTGTTGCAGTTAGTTACACAAACAGGTTCGCCTGGCACCTACTATCATACCCTGTTCAAAGGCATTTACAAATGTTGTCTTGCCCATTCACCCTCTGAATGGCACACATACACAATCCATGTCTCATTTGTCTCAAGGGTTAAAAATCATTTAACCCGTCTCCTCCCCTTCATCTACACTGATTTGAAGTGGATTTAACAAGTGACATCAATAAAGGATCATAGATTTCCTCTGGATTCACCTGCTCAGTCTGTCATGGAAGGATGTTTTGTCCACTGTGTACAGTATATACCATGGCAGGACATAGAAACCCAATAATCTATTGATAAAATAAATATAGCCTAGTGCATAGCCCTATATGTTTTGATAATTTAATGTGGCGAAATAATGTTTCTGAATTTTAGCACATTTAATCCGCTTTACAACAGGTGTAGAGCCTAACTGGCATTCATAGGCTGTGTGTCAGTTTCAAGTTTGGGGAAGATCATTTTCCCCATTTTTAAAAATGCACCATTATAAAAAAAAGCATTACAGTAGACCTGGTCAAAATCTCGCAGCTCTCACAAAAAGAATACATGCTAAACCTGTTATAGTTTTAAAAGTTAAAGCTACAAAGGCAGTAATGAGAAACAACAATGTGATTTAATGACCCTTTCTTTCAGTTTCTATGAAAATGTATACAAATCAGAATTAAACAGTGGGATCCTATAGCCGCCTTCGACTCAACAAATCTGAAGCAACTATCAGCTGACAAAAAATATATAATAAAAAAACTAGATCGCCCAAAAAGAAATATTAGATACGGCTAAAATATTCGCACAGAGAAAAGCACCAGAAATGGATGGCTTTCCCATAGAATTCTATTCAACATTTTGAGACAAAGTAGCACCCCCTATTTACACAAATGACAACATATGTCACTTAATTCAGTGCTTCCTAGTTCCATGTATCAAACAGTTATTTAAATTATATTAAAACCATGAAAATCTTGAGGGTCCCCTGCTAATTATAGAAATGTAATAAATTGTGACAAAAAAATGATAACAAAGCTTATAAGCAATAAAATGGCAAAGTATTACCAGACTTGATACACATCAATCAAACAGGGTTTTATAAAAAAAATATACATTTACCAATACAAGAACATGTTTCAGTTTAATACAATATGCGAAAACCAAGATATACAGTTGAAGTCAGAAGTTTACATACACTTCGGTTGGAGTCATTAAAACTTGTTTTTCAACCACTCCACAAATTTCTTGTTAACAAAATATAGTTTTGGCAAGTCAGTTAGGATATCTACTTTCTGCATGACACAATTCATTTTTCCAACAAATGTTTACAGAGATTATTTCACTTATAATTCACTATCACAATTCCAGTGGGTCAGAATTTTACGTACGCTAAGTTTTTTTTTTTTTTAACAGCTTGGAAAATTCCAGAAAATGATGTCATGGCTTTAGAAGCTTCTGATAGGCTAATTGACATCATTTGAGTCAATTGGAGGTGTACCTGTGGATGTATTTCAAGGCCTATATTTCAAGTACTATTCACATGGAATTTGGAGGGAGATGAAGTTCTTTTGCTCTGCATTGGAGCAGAGAACCTGTTGACTTGATCACTATGTTCCACTGAGTTCCAGGTCAATAAAGCAACAGAGGTAATTCAAGCAGGCAAGTAATACAGTCAGTCTTCTGGTTTTGGGAAATGCTGTCAAGCCTTGAATGAGCGCAACCACACTTGACACTCATTCCTGCCTCCCTGCCAAAAAAGTCCTTATTCCTGTGCAGACTAGAGGTCGTTGTTTGGTATTGCGATTTTCAGATTTCCCCATCAGTCAGAATACAAATGTAGAACATAATCTAATACATGTTCATTACTTTTGTAGGTATACTACGCCCCTACAATTCATGTTTCTCCATATCTGATGTCAACCTAATCTCAGACACAGTGGCTCTCATAGTTAAAAATAAACAATGTTATAGTATAAGAAAGTATGTTTTGAATCAGGGCTGGAAATATGAAGCCGTTACATTCTGATGTGTGCACTATTTCTGTCTCTACAAGACTGTGTGTTGTAAGTTGCGCTCTTAGCAGATGATGTGTCTGTTATCCCCAGCTTTGGATGCGTTTCACCCGCCTTCCTAAGTTAGCTACCGTCACTCCCAAAACCCTTTACCCCTTCCCTCCTCTCCCCCAGTTCTGCAGGAACAGTGCCATGACCTGGCTAGATGAGGTTGCCCATGGTTAGAGACAAAACATTATTATGTTGCTGATTACAAAGAGGGCATACTGAGTCCGTTTTCCTACTTCTAGGAGGGGGAACAATCAAGTATATCATACAGGACAGTTCAGTCCCAAGGGTTATGCATATAATTGGGATTTCAGTTATTTACTTATGAGTTTATTTTTAAAGATGGTTGAAGACAAATAATCCTCATGTGTTTACACATTATAAATTGACAGTAGTTTTCAGTTAAAAGTGATACCACTTGACATGTAGGCTCTGTGAATGGTATATGAATAGATATCTAAAATAGTTTTTTCAAACAAACGTGATGCAATGCTTGGATATGAGTTTTTAGTTTTATCTATAATTTTGGCTGCTAAACAAAAAATAGGTATATTTCAGACGTTGCTTGTGATATTTGAATTTCGCCATGTACAGAGTAGTAGTCATCCTTCAGCTTACCCTGCTAATCTATTCTCCACTGTAAAGTGAATGCTTTCCTCACTCAGTCCCTCTTCCCCTCCTCTCTTTCTCTCTTCAGGAGAAGAGGATAAGCTCTCTGGATGCAGCCAACTCTCGGCTGATGAGTGCCCTGACACAGGTGAAGGAGCGCTATAGCATGCAGAACCTGCGCAACGGCCTCTCGCCAACCAACCCCACAAAACTGTCGATCACTGAGAACGGAGAGTTTAAAAACAGCAGCTGCTGATTGTTAGTCAGACACAATGAGATGGTGTGATGGTGGTCACACTCTCTCCATGCACATAGGCCAAGGACCTGTCTCTCTCTTGACTGTACGTACTATACATCTACAAGGAATGTCTAGATATGAATGTATATAACTTATATCTTGTATTGGTTGTGTACAGAGATGATACTGGAAAGACGGGTCATTTGAAGACTGAAACGGGGATCAACTGTTGTCATAAAATAGTTCATTGGTGTTTTATAAATTACATTATTATTCCCATATGCAGACAAATGCAGTTTCTTGAAGATATATATTGAGGAGATGTACATATCATAAAGTGGGTTTGTTTTAAATAAATAGCTAAAAGCACATAGTGAGCAATTATAGCTCTAAAAACATATGGTCATAATAGGAGTGGAAGGGTAAAATAAACCAAAAACAGTTTTATGCACACTGTTATTCAAACCCTACTTTTTTATATTTTTTAACTTCTGTTAATGTTGTCTTAAACTAGGGGTTGAATTGGTTTTGATTAGCTGATTTTGAGTATATTGACTGCTGCTTGCCCATTACTAGCTGAAACCATAGGTCTTTGAGTTCAGGTTCTTAAGGCCAACTGGATCTTCAAAATGAGTCGTCTCGCTCCACCACCTTGCCACAGAATAGCAAATTGTATTTATTTCTGTACCGCCTACTGTCAAGCCTTCAAGATCCCAAAAGAAGACCCTCATGACTTTGTACAATTTCATGTCAATAACTACTGTTTAAAAGTGTTGTCCTTCCCCTCATATGAACTGGTTTATGTAAATGTTTGCATATCTGTCCTTGTTGAATGTTGTGTAGAATAAAAGCTGCCTATAATTTTGTGGATATTTTGCAATTATATTAATTGTATATGGTTTGTAATTTAACTACAGTGCTAAAGCACATTTTTGTGGAGTTGTTACATAATTATCCCCTTTTATAAAAATTATTTGGTTGTTGTTACTTTGGAAGATGTGACTCAATTAGTGAACCACAGAAGGTGGCATGCGGAACATACTTGTAAGCCTGATGAGAGGGCCTCAATAACAGATGGAAGTGGCAGATCTACGCCTAGTCTCCCTATGCAGATGGGTTGCCTCCCACATGAACAATGTTCCAGCATAAACTGTGTGCAGTTGTGCTGTTGCCCTAGGTCTGGGATTTCCATAGACTAGAGCAGTGGCTCCCAACCTTTTTCGGGTTAGTGCACACCAACTGAATTTTGCTCTACCCAGAGTACCCCCTGAAGTACCACCACCTGTGCATTTTAACAGTAATGCTTCTAACACACTGACAGCATCATTGTGCACAATAGTACGCAGCAGCACCTAGATATGTATGCAACAAAAGTTCAACATTCACCTTCTGCTACCATTTCTTTCAAGCCGGCTACGCATACAGTTTGACGCACACGTTCGAAAAATCCAATGTATGACCCACACCGAATGCTCTGCAACGCAATGCTGCATGGCAAACGCAGATTTTCATTGGAAATTCTTGTAATTCTAGTTTACCAAAATGCAATAACGCTGTCGGTGTGATGGAACTGTCAGTCTATGGTCAGATGAATCTTCTCAAGTACACCCTGGGATCCTAGTACCCCTGGTTGGGAACCACTGGACTAGAGCCAGGTGTCGGGAGAACTTTGCATGACACCCGGAACCAAGATAGCGGCCTACCGCCAGGGGGCGCTTGCTGTTTGGCCCCAGTGCGTCCTAGCCACGCATGCGCCCAAAGTCCAGGCCTGACCGTCTCGTCCCCCAGTGCTATCATGTCTGCCGTCTGAATGGTTTGTATTTGCTAGCCGGCTCGTTTGAAAAAGTATCTGGTGGAGGTCGAGTGGGTAAGATAAGCAAAGTGGAAGTTGTGTGAAGTGTATTTAGCTAGCTGGCCATGTCCATAATTTCATTGCAACATTGGCTAGTACAGAACTGAAGATTGAGCTTCTAAACGAGGTAACGTTAACCTTCTAACGTTAGCTAGCTACCTGAATTAGCAGCGTGTATATCTTTCAGCTAATGTAAACCCAGCCGAATAGCTAGATGATTTGTTTTGTCTGACCTAGCTAACTGTACATGCATTTTTAAATAACATTACGGCCAGTTAGGACTTGTAAATGCCTCTAAAATATTGCATTTAGCCAGCGTCCACGCTCATGTCATGTAGCTTTAGCTTTCCAATACAATAGCTGATCACGGCGTTAACGTTCGTCAACTAGCTAACTACGAAGGAAAAAAACTACCTAACTAATCTAGCATCCTGAGCTTGGGGTTTCTGGTGTTTTCAAAGTTATTGAATCGTTGATACAAGTCAGTTACTCTGAATAAAATCGATGAATTTCTGATCCCAACAGAGAAATACAAATCCGCCATGGCGGACATCAAGAACTTCCTGTATGCTTGGTGTGGGAAGAAGAAACTAACACCCAGCTATGACATTCGAGCCGCTGGAAACAAAAACCGACAGAAGTTTCTGTGTGAGGTCAGTTGAATTCTTTCAAATATGTCTATCTGCAAGCATCCGGTAAATCACAGAAGTAGCATATAGTTCATATATAAAATATTTGTTATTCCTCTTCCAAGGTTCGTATTGAGGGATTCAACTACACTGGAATGGGAAACTCCACCAATAAGAAGGATGCCCAGGCAAATGCTGCTAGAGACTTTGTCAATTATCTTGTCCGAGTTGGAGAAATGAATGCAGCAGAAGTCCCAGCCCTTGGGGTCAGTTATAAAAAATCTCACCGAAATAGGTTATCAATGAAACGTCACAGTGCAGAGCGATTCATTTGGCTGCTGGGGGACAAGGAGACCCACAGCTCCGCTAAATTCATTGACAACTTCTTGCCGTTTTCCATGGATTGTTAATTAAATAAATGTGAACTATTTGGTTATATTATCATCCCCTCTTGAGCATAGTAAGAACTACACATTTCTGATTATTCCATTGCAAAACAGTTGCACATAGTGCTAAATATCATCAGTTATACTGCAAGTAACCACATACTTTTCATTATCAGTAAACATCAATTGATCATGTAAAATTCAGATACGTGAGCATAGCCTCACGATATCTCTCAATATTGGCCACCATTAATTTGATATTTCAGTGATATAAAATTACAGTGAACTATATCTGACAAGTGTGAGTGGTTCAGGGGCCAAGCACTTTAATAATGTTAACATATTGCTTTACTAATTTTATTTGTATATACTGTATTCTATTCTACTGTATTTTAGTCAATGCCACTCCAGCATTGCTCGTCGTAATAATTTATATATTTAACTCCATTATTTTTCTTTGGATTTGTCTTTTGTGAATTGTTAGATATTACTGCACCGAGTGAGCTAGGAACACAAGCATTTCGCTACACCCGCAATAGCATCTGCTAAATATGTGACCAATAAAATGTGATTTAAGTGACTCTCACTTATCTGAAATAACATGATCAATTGATGTTTACTGATAATGAAAAGCATGGAGTTATTTGCTGTATAACTCTTAATAGGGCTAAAAGGATTAAGTCGGAAATGTGTAGATAGCTAATTCTGACATTAACGTGGTTCTAACATTTATTTAACAATGCCTTGAACAGCACATAGTTATCAATGTTTTTACCAGAGCAAGGGATCTCCTTGCCACCCAGCAACCAAATTGAACGCTCTGCACCATTTTTTACATTTGATTGATAACAGACTATACTTTCTATCATCCACGATTAACCATTTGGTGATGGACATGTTATTACGGTATTAAACATTATTTCCCTGTTAATAGGCAAGTGGACCTGACTTCAGTGTACCTGACTGTGGAGGAGGGGGGGAAGGAGGGAATGTTGGCTTTGGAAGTCTTCCTCCAAGTGGACCTATCCCTCCTCACCTGGTTGTGAAAGCTGAGCAAGGTACTTGGCTGACTTCACCAAATGCTTGTAGGTCTGTACACAGTCTAGGTTCTGTTAACTACATTCCCATGGTGTCATAACTCATCTCGTTTAACTTTTGCTTCAGTGAATGCACCTTCTGCGCCAGTCCCAGGTGTCACTGGTTTGGGTTATTCGGGCGGTAGCGGCAATTTTTCCGGAGGTGGCACAAACAGCAATGCTCCGTGGGATCGTGGGGCCAATCTAAAGGACTACTACTCAAAGAGAGATGAGCAGGAGGCACAGGCGGTAGGACCTGTCATTTCACTATTTTTACAAGGCATTGTTTCATATCTATTAGCTATCTTTATGCTGAATTATATTTAATCTAAGAAATGCATTTGTAGTAATTCAGTCTTCACGCATGCCTGATTTGAACCTTTGAAGTGTTTATTTTCCCCATCAAGACTCTGGAGTCTGAGGAGGTAGATCTGAACGCAGGACTCCATGGCAACTGGACTTTAGAGAACGCCAAGGCCCGTCTGAACCAATTTTTCCAGAAGGAGAAGAATCAAACAGATTACAAATACAGCCAAGTTGGGCCTGACCACAACAGGTCAGGAGGATGGGAAAATATTTTGGCCTGGAAGTTGATCAGTTAGCCTGGTGGAACCAGCCTGAACTCTGGTAACGCAGCGACCAGGCTGGTTCCAATAGGAGATTTTCCATAGATTCATTTATATACTAGTTTATCAGGAATATTGCTCCAAAGCATTCATGACAAACCAAAGAACCTTCTTTGCCTTGCCTGTAGACATACAGGTAACTGCCAAAATAAAGTGTAAATGAGGGATACAAAGTATATTGAAAGCATGTAATTCCACACAGGTGTGGTTCCTGAATTACTTAAGCATTTAACATCCCATCATGCATGTTTTAAAAATGCCCAGTTGCCCATTATTTTGGCTACCATGGCAAGAAGAAGCAATCTCATTGACTTTGGAAGAAGCGTCTCAAAGGAGCATAGGAGGTTTAAGGGGTGTTTGTGTGCGTCTTGGTTGCCGGATCTCAACCCAATGGAACACTTAATTTGAGATTCTGGAGCCGGTGCCTGAGACAGCGTTTTTCACCACTATCAACAAAACACCAAATTGTGGATTTTCTTGTGGAAGAATGGCTTCGCATCCCTCCAATAGAGTTCCATACGCTTGTAAAATCTATGCCAAGGCACATTGAAGCTGTTCTGTCGACTCGTGGTCCCATGCCCTATTAAGACACTGTTGGTGTTTCCTTTATTTTGGCAGTTACCTGTACATTAGTTATGGGGACTGTATGTTTTTCTGCTGGACTTATATGGAGACAGAGCCCTCCTGGGTGTGCGGTTAACACCTGAGAGATCTCGGTTAACTTTTCTCAAGTCATTTTGGAGTTATTTATACCTCAACCATAGAGATCCTGTAATCCCATAATTAATTATATGATCTCTGACCTCAACCAATACCTTACTAGTACAATATTGATCCTATTTTAATTTAACTGGCCTCTGTCAGTAATTCTGAATGTGAGTAGTAGTGGAGATGTGATGCCAGAATTCACAACCTACCTTGTCAAGACATGTGACATCCTTTAGGCTGCACTAAAGTTGTTATATGGTTGCATCCACAATGGGGGATGGAATGGTCAGATTATTGTGTGGTTTTGATTTCTGGTGTCACTTGTTCCACTAGGGATGGGGCAGTGGCTGAGGTGATAAAGTTGATTGTTGATTGAAGTCTGGCAGAAAAACATACTGGCTCCCCCAAGGGCAAGGGTTATCATCAGACTGGACAATAGGCTTCTCAAGCTCAGAGGTCAGTTGGTCCAATGATTGATACATGTTTTATCTACTGTAAAAACACGAGTTACACATTATTCCGATTTTTCATAGAAAGTGAATCAGGCTTAGTAACATTATGGATGATGGGTGTTTTTTTTGCTTCTACTTCAGGAGCTTTATTGCTGAGATGCAGTTATTTGTAAGACAGCTTGGCAGAAGTAAGTACAAACTTTTCATTGAACACAAACTGAATAGTCTTATCAGATGTAAAATGCTTTGTTTATGTTTTTGAACAGGAGTCAAAATCTAATATTTCTTCCATATTCAGGGGAAAATGTAAACACTGAACCTAGTTTAGTAGCTTTCTGGAGACAACAAATATGTGACTTCAGAATAAGAAATACATTTTCATTTGTTTTGTAGAGATAATTGCCCGTGAGCATGGCTCTAACAAGAAGCTTGCAGCACAGTCCTCTGCGCTGTCTATCGTCCGTCAACTTTACCATCTGGGTGTCATTGAGCCTTATTCTGGCGTCACTAAGAAGAAAGAGGGGGAAATTGTATGTAACGTGTGTGTTACTGCTGATAAAATATTTGGAGTTATTACACTGATTTATTAATGACGTGGTCTTAATGTTGTATGTTTTGTTTGTTCACCTTAGTTCGAACCTTGAGACATATAAAATAAGTATGCAGCAAGTCTTTTTGACTTACAGTTGAACCTTGGTTTCTTCACAGTTGGAAGCTTTTGAGGTGAATGTGGTGGATGAACTGCAACATCAGCTGCAGAGTATGGCCCAAGAACTGGGTGTTGCAATTCCACCTCCAGTAAGTCAAATTTATATGACTACATTTATTAACCTTCATACAGTTTCAATTTGTGTCTGTCCTATCACACTGAAAACCAAAGAAAAGTACTTTGTCATTTAATATGAGGATTATTTCAACCTTTTTCCTGTCCCCAGCCACCTGATCCAAGTACTCCAGTGTCATTGGTCCAAGGGAAGATGGCTGTGTTTGAACCCTCCCAGAAACAGAGCATGGCCGGGGTGGTGCCCTGGTCCCCTCCGCAAGTCAACTGGAACCCCTGGACCAGCAGCAATATTGACGATGGACCACTAGCATTTGTGTGTCAAAGACTTGTTTCTAGCTGTACATTTACTAAAAGAAATGCAACAATATATCTGTGTTTTCTACTGTTATTCTCTACATAATCTGACCTTTCTCAAAACGAAAGCAGTCTATTTTGTCATGGTAGGCCGTCCATCCTATCTAAAAGTATCATTTACGTTTCCCCCTAGTGCACCCCAGAGCAAATCAGCACTGACCTCCATCATGAGCTGACTTATCAATTGGAACAAGATCAAAGCCTACAGAAGGTATGTTGTTGCCCTCACTTAACTGTGATTAAGTTATTCCTAATGAAAACGGGACAAAGACACACCCTGTTTGGGGGGATTTTCACATTTTATCCTTAGAATGGCTCTTTGGAAGTAGAGTTGTTGACACGTATTTGATATTTGTATCTTAAAGCATCATTGAGAAATAATGAATTGAATTTGGAATATTTGTACATTTTGGCTGTACCCGGGCCTCCTTTAAGACTCCATAATGTTTCATATATGTAGCTGCTACAAAGCAAAAATTGGTGTCATATGAAGCTTTACCGCTTGCCCTGTAATGTTAGTATTTAGATTTACGAAAAACAATTTGCATTTAAAGGTGCAATATGCCGAAATCGCTGGGCCATTTCCTGGTTGCTGGTGTACAAAATCGAAAGAAAAAGATGCAAAAACTAAACTTATGAATGGGAGAGAGCGCACATAGAACAGATCTACCGCTTCTTAGATTGGCTTTCAACCAGAATGACAGATCCACAAATCACATATCTATATGAATTTGGCCGGGTCGCCCAAAAAGATAGGTATTCAGACTCTTTTACTTTTCCCACATTTTGTTACGTTACAGCCTTATTCTAAAACGAATTAAATAAATAAAAATCCTTAGCAATCTACACACACTACCCCATAATGACAAAGCGAAAATAGGTTTTTAGTAATGTTTACAAATTTATAAAAACTATACCTTATTTACATAAGTATTCGGACTCTTTGCTATGAGACTCCAAATTGAGCTCAGGTGCATCCTGTTGTCATTGATCATCCTTAATGTTTCTACAACTTTGTTGGTGTCCACCTGTGGTAAATTCAATTGATTGGACATCATTTGGAAAGGCACACGCCTATCAATAGAAGGTCCCACAGTTGACAGTGCACGTCAAAGCAAAAACCAAGCTATGAGGTTGAAGGAATTGTCCGTAGAACTCCGAGACAGGATTGTGTCGAGGCACAGATCTGGGGAGGAGTTCCAAAAAAATTGCCGCGCATTGAATGTCCGCAGGAACACAGTAGCCTCCATCATTCTTAAATGGAAGAAGTTTGTAAGCACCAAGACTCTTCCTAGAGCTGGTCACCCGGCCAAACTGAGTAGTTGGGGGAGAAGGGCCTTGGTAAGGGAGGTGACCAAGAACCCGATGGTCACTCTGACAGAGTTCCTCTGTGGAGATGGGAGAACCTTCCAGAAGGACAACACTCCAGTCAGGCCTTTATGGCTGAGTGGCCAGACGGAAGCCACTCCTCAGAAAAAGGCATATGACAGCCCGCTTGCTGTTTGCCAAAAGGCACCTGAAGATTCTCAGACCATGAGAAACCAGATTCTCTTGTCTGATGAAACCAAGATTGAACTCTTTGGCCTGAATGCCAAGCGTCACGTCTGGAGGGAACATGACACCTTCCCTATGGTGAAGCATGGTGGTGGCAGCATCATGATGTGGGGATTTATTTCAGCGGCCTGGGACTGGGAGACTAATCAGGATTGAGGGCAAGATGAATGTAGCAAAGTACAGAGAAATCCTTGATGACAACTGGCTCCAGAGCGCTCAGGACCTCCGACTGGGACGAAGGTCCACCTTCCAACAGGGCAAAGACCCTAAGCACACAGCCAAGACAATGCAGGGTTGGCTTCGGGACAAGTGTCTGAATGTTCTTGAGTGGCCCAGCCAGAGCCCGGACTTGAACCCGATCGAACATCTCTGGAGAGACCTGAAAATCCCTGTGCAGCAACGCTCCCTATCCAACCTGACAGAGCTTGAGAGGATCTGCAGAGAAGGGAAGAAACTCCCCAAATATCGTTGCCAAAGGTGCTTCAACAAAGTGCTGAGTAAATGGTCTGAATACTTATGTAAATGTAATTTATTTTATACATTTTTTTAAATGAGCAAAATTGTCTACCTGATTTTTGCTTTGTCATTGTGGGGTATTGTGTGTAGATTGACAGGAAAAAGCAATTTAATCATTTTTAGAGTAAGGCTGTAACCTAACAAAATGTGTAACAAGTAAGGGGTCTGAATACTTTCCGAAAGCACCGTACCTGTTAAAGCTTTAATTTATGAATATTGAAAAATAAAACATGAATATTGAAAATATACCATTTCTGATTGGGCTAATTGTTCAATATATTCTTGAGCATACTATATTCTACTGGCATATCAAAGTTCCAGAGTGGGATCTCTGATACTTTTAGAGTTATGATCCAATTAGTAAACATTACCAATGTGAAAATGGATTCAAAATGCTCACCCTTTTCTGGTGATTTGCAGGATGTAGACTGATACAAGTAATATGAGGGGTGTGATTGGTTACATTGCCTACTATGCCAGTTTCTCTGTATACAATTGGCCATAACATTAAAACTATCAGAGATCCCGCTCTGGTACTTTGATATGCCAATAGTCTTAGAGGAGGCGGCCTGTGCAATGCCAAAATGTCACAAATATTCCAACTTCAATTAATAATGTATTAATATGCTTTTAGATGAATTGTAAAATATATCTTCCTTCAATTACCATTCTATGGATCAAATCAGAAAAATGTTGGAATTTTTTGGTCTGGCTTCGTGAGGAATCACTCAATTATCTTGAGTTAATTTAACACTATGTCCTGTTATCAGTCCCTCCAGGATTCCTGGTTTCTGTGATCATATGTTTTTGTGTGCCAAATCAACTATTCCCCGCATATTATGTGAGAGCTTGCAAATTTGACCAATCACCACACTTTTTCCACAAACAGTCAAATCATCGCAATATTATCACATAAAACTGACCCACCACCGCAGTACAAAAAGAGGGCTCACAATTTCAACTTTTTTCGCATATGGTTCAATCAAGCCACATATCAACAAACCTTTCCCACATCGGCACATTTTTGTGACAAATTGGACAATCGTATATTGCTATGCAAAATATCCGAATTTTGCATGGGACTGTGTTGTCTGACTGTCATGCAAAAACGTGTCTCCTAGGTCATTGGGGAGCGAGACGGGCTTCCAGTGAAGAAATTTGAGGAGGAGATAATGGCTGCCGTTCAGGGCAGCTCAGTGGTGATCATTCGAGGGGCGACCGGCTGTGGCAAAACCACCCAGGTTCCTCAGTACATCCTGGATCAGTTCATCAAGAGTGGGAGGGCGTCCGAGTGTAACATTATTGTAACCCAGGTAAGACTCGAAATTAATTATTCATGTATTTGAATATTTTCCTTGCTTGTGATGGGATAATGCCTTTGTTGTCCAATTGGGAAATGTTGTTTGTGGCATTGTGTAAACAAGACATTACAGACAAACACAGGCCTAGGATATAGACTGTTACATACAAGATAAATAGAATATTAAAGTGCAGATATCTGAATGACTGCTATTTCACGGTAACCCCTTCCCTTCTTTGTCAGCCCCGGCGTATCAGTGCAGTGTCTGTGGCAGAGCGTGTTTCCTACGAGAGAGGAGAGGATGTCGGTAAGAGCTGTGGGTACAGCGTCCGCTTTGAATCCATCCTCCCACGACCCCATGCCAGCATCATGTTCTGCACTGTTGGTAAGGGTCTCTTATTCTCATTTGTTATTCATAATTTAGGTGTTTTATGTAGTTAATACAACTGGGGTTGAGAATAGCTCAGGTTAAGAATAGCAGAAGGTACATGGAATTATATGAATATTATATAGCATAATTTGGTGTATTTCTCTATTTCCAGGTGTGTTACTGCGGAAGCTGGAAGCAGGTATTCGCGGGATCAGCCATGTGATTGTGGATGAAATCCACGAGAGAGACATCAATGTACGTATGTCTGATGGCCCCCCCCCCCCCCCCCCCAACAAATTGTAATCCTTAGGGGTACCGATTGAGCCTAGTTCTGGACTAAAAAGTACTCTCAATGAAGAGTCTCAATTGAGAATGGTTTGTAGTCCAGGACTAGGCTTATTCTTTGTCTGGGAAATCAGCCCTCGGTGTACTAAAGTAAGTAATGTTTACTTTTTGCTCTTCCCAGACTGACTTCCTCATGGTGGTGCTGAGGGACGTGGTCCAGACCTACCCAGAGGTCCGCATCATCCTCATGTCTGCCACCATCGACACCACCATGTTTAGAGAGTACTTCTTCAACTGCCCTGTCATCGAGGTGTTCGGCCGCACATTCCCAGTACAAGGTAAGAGCTCAGTCAAATGGAGCTTGCAAACTTTCTTAAATCATCTAACCTTCATATCTTCCAGTTTATGGGCTTGTAATGGATAGCTATGAATGATTGTATCTTTTCCAGAGTACTTTTTGGAAGATTGTATTCAGATGACACATTTCATTCCACCTCCGAGTGATAGAAAGAGGAAGGACAAGGATGAGGAAGGAGGAGATGAAGAGGTATGGAATAGTATTTTGTCGGTCATAAGCACAGAGAACCATTTCATTTAACCACTGTTTGTTCTATGGAAGTGTGTTCTATGTGTATGTTTCTTCCTCTTGTTTGTCACAGGCCAACTGTAATGTGATATGTGGGCCAGAGTACACCCCAGAGACTAAGCGCTCTATGGCCCAGATGAATGAGAAGGAGACTCCTTTTGAGCTGGTGGAGGCCCTGCTGAAGTACATCGAGACCCTCCAGGTGGCCGGGGCCGTGCTCGTCTTCCTGCCCGGCTGGAACCTCATCTACTCCATGCAGAAACACCTGGAGATGAACCCACACTTTGGTGTGTGGTCTCAATACTAATCAGTGGTTCTCCCATAGAAAAACTGTTGGTCAAAGTATTTGGATTGATGTCAACAAATGCATTGTTTTCATTTTAGTCCCATATCACCCAAGTTTCTGCCATAGAAATGCTGTTGATTGTAATTGTAATGACACCAGTGAATTGACTTGTTATTAATTTTGTTTCACCCAGGGAGTCAACGGTACCTGATTCTGCCTCTCCACTCTCAGATCCCCAGAGAGGAACAGAGGAGGGTATTTGAGCCTGTGCCTGAAAACATCACCAAGGTCAGTCAGGCAGGGTCTCAGGGTTTTTCCTGTAAAGGTTTATAATGATTGATCTGTTATTGTTATTTATATTTGATCCTTTTCAGGTGATCTTGTCAACAAACATTGCAGAGACCAGTATTACTATCAATGATGTAGTATATGTCATCGACTCTTGCAAGTAAGTTTCTCACTTGATATACTGTACTTTAAATTATTAAATTATCATTGCATGGGAGTGTAGCTACTAATGACCCCCAATTATTTTGTGTTTTCTCTAAGGCAGAAAGTGAAACTGTTCACGTCTCACAACAACATGACCAACTACGCCACAGTCTGGGGCTCCAAGACCAACCTGGAGCAGAGGAAGGGTCGCGCCGGCCGCGTCCGGGCTGGCTTCTGCTTTCATCTGTGTAGCAGAGCACGCTTTGACAAGTAAGTCTCTGGGACCCATTGCATAAAACATCTTAAAGGTGCAATATGCAGAAATCGCTCTGCCATTTCCCGGTTGCTAAAATTCCAATATTTAGCCTAATTTCAGTCAGTGTAGAGAATCATTGTATAAAACCGCTGTGAAATGTATTTTCAGCTGTTTGAAGCTGGTGTACAAAGCCAAAAAATAAAAGACGCAAGAACAAACCTTAAGAACGGGAAACAAAGAAATATTTCACACAGAACATATCTACCGCTTCTTAGACTTGCTTTCAATGAGAATGACAAATCTATAACTCACTATGTGTGTTTGCTTGAGTCTTCTTTGTTATGAAGCTACAAGCTTAGCACACCTGTATTTGATTTTTGTATTTGAGGAGTTTCTCTCATTCTTCTCAGCAGATCCTCTCAAGCTGTGTCAGGTTTGATAGGGAGCGACGCCGCACCGCTATTTTCAGGTTTCTCCAGAGAAGTCCGGGCTCTGGCTGGGCCACTCAAGGACATTCAGACACTTGTCCCGAATCCACTCCAGCATTGTCTTGTCTTTGTGCTTACGGTCATTGTCCTGTTGGAAGGTGAACCTTCGTCCCAGTCGGAGGTCCTGAGCGCTCTGGGTCAGGTTTTCATCAAGGATCTCTCTGTACTTTGCTCTATTCATCTTTCCCTCGTTCCTGACTAGTCTCCCAGGCCCTGCTGCTGAAAAACATCCCCACAGCATGATGCTGCCACCACCATGCTTCACCGTAGGGATGTTGCCAGATTTCCATCAGACATGACGCTTGGCATTCAGGCCAAAGAGTTCACTCTTGGTTTCATCAGACCAGAGAATCTTGTTTCTCATGGTCTGAGAGTCTTTAGGTGCCTTTTGGCAAACTCCAAGCGGGCTGTCATGTGCCTTACTGAGGAGTGGCTTCCGTCTGGCCACTCTACCATAAAGGCCTGATTGGTTGAGAGCTGCAGGAATGGTTGTCCTTCTGGAAGGTTCTCCCATCTCCACAGAGGAACTTTAGAGCTCTGTCATAGTGACCATCGGGTTCTTGGTCAACTCTAGGAGGAGTCTTGGTGGGTCTAAACGTTTTTCATTTAAGAATGATGGAGGCCACTGTGTTATTGGACCTTCAAAACTCCGAAATTTTTTTGTACCCTTCTCCATCTCGGAGATCTATGGTTAATTCCTTCGACCTCATGGCTTGGTTTTTATCTGACATGCATTGTCAACTGTGGGACCTTAGACAGGTGTGTGCCTTTCCAAATCATGGCCAATCAGTTGAATTTACCACATGTGGACACCAATCAAGTTGTAGAAACACCTCAAGGATGATCAATGGAAACAGGATGCACCAAAGCTCAATTTTCAGTCTCATAGCAAAGGGTCTGAATACTTATGTAAAAAGGTATTTCCTAAAAATAAAAAAATAGAGAACAATTATTAGCATCAATATCTAAGAACCTTTTTTTTTTTTTTTTACTTGATTTAACCAGGAAGGGCTCATTGAGATTTAACATCTCTGGCCAAGATATGCAACACCAAGCCATTACAAAAATTACAGACAAACAACATGAAAAACTACAAGTAATCTAGTAAAACCATAGAATTCACAAGAATATAACAAAATCAAAAACAGCCAATTAAAAACACTGACAGGTCTGGGAATCGGTCTCAAGATCATTCATCAGTGATTTAAAAATACAATCGGGACAAGTTCTTCCAGTTTTAAAAGTCTTTTTTTAAGGCGTTCCAAGAGTACATAAAAGCCCTTTTACCAAATTCATTTCGGACATTTGGAACAGTTAGCAGGATAAAGTCCAGCGAATGAAGAGAGTACCCACCACATTTCTGAACAATAAAAATGCCCAAATAAAAAGGTAGTAAACCCAAAATGGCTTTGTAAATACAACTATACAAGTGCCTGAGCCTACGAGTGATACGGCCAGACAACCCTGGTATACAAAGTGCAGTGGTGCGTAAGGTTTTTTCAGTTTAAAATACATCTCAAAGCTCCATGGTAAAGGGTGTCAATTGATCTCAAACACTGAGCGGAAGCATTCATATATAAAATATCCCCTCTAGTAAAGGCATAAATGTAGCTGATACTAGCCTCCTTCAGCTTCAATTTTTTTGTAAGTTGTTGAATATGCAATTAAAATTCTAAGATATTTATGAGGTTACAACCTCAATCTTCTTGCCCTGGCGGGTAGTAATAGGTGAAAGTTTCAGAGGTCTATTTCTTGCTTTAGGAAACACCATTAGTTTAGTTTAGTCAGTATTGAGGATAAGCTTCAATTGACACACGGTATGTTGAATAGTATAGAAAGCAGTTTGCAAGTTCTGGAAAGCTTGTGTAAGAGATGAGGCACAACAGTAAATAACAGTATCATCAGCATAAAAATGAAGTTTTGCATTTTGGAAATGTTTGTCTAAATCATTTATATAAATAGTGAATAGGAGAGGACCAAGTACAGAGCCTTGGGGCACATCATTAAAGACAGGCACTGAGTTCTATCAGACAGATGGTTAGCAAACCATGCAACTGCATGCTCTGAAAGACCTACACTCGACAAACTCTGCCTTTAGTATAGCATGATCAACTGTATCAAAAGCCTTAGAGAGATCAATAAAAAGTGAGACACAGTGCTGTTTTTTCAAGGGCTTCAGTGATATCATTTAAAACCTTCATGGCTGCTGTAATTGTGCTATGCTTCTTAATGAAGCCTGGTACATTGATAAAATAGAGTTAGTAAATAAATAAAAACTCTTTTAGCTGTTCACTCAAGGGTTTCAAGTATTTTCACTGGGGGTGACAGCTTTGAGAATGGCCTATAATTATTTTAAAGAGTTGGATCTCCCCCTTTTAAAAGTGGTAGGACAAATGCTGGTTTCCAGATTTTTGGGATTTCATTACATTCCAGGGTTAGATTGAACAGATATGTAAGTGGTTCAGCTATGAAATCAGCTGCCAGATTTAAAAAGCAGGGATCCAAAAGATCAGGACCTGCAGGCTTTCTCTGATCTAAGGATTTCAGGGCTTTATGTACCTCCTGCACTGAGAATGGCAAAAAGCTAAAGGTTTGACCAGCTCTCACTTGTTCATCCACACAGGGTTGTACAGAGACAGAGGACACTGAATCAAACAGCCTACCAGATGATACAAAGTGCTCATTGAAACAATTCAGCATTTCAGTTGTGTCATATACAGCAACAGAGTCCTTCAAAACACATGACGGTAATTCATTAACATTACTCTTACCAGACATCGACTTAATAGCCTTCCAAAACATTCTAGGGTCATTCAGGTTATCAGTGGTAACAGACATAAAATATTCAGACTTGGCCTTCCTGAGAAGAAAATAACACTTGTTTCTTAACTGCCTAAAAAGAAGCCAATCAGCATCAGAACATGATTTCCTTGCTTTAGCCCAGACTAGATTACGGTCGTGAATAATGCAAGACCGCTCAGGAGAAAACCATGGATTATCCCGCCCTTTAACCCGGAACCTGCGGAATGGGGCATGTTTGTTTGCTTTTTGGAAAAAAACATCATGAAAGAATTTCCAGGCAGTTTCCACATCAGGAATAAGCTCAGTCTTGCTCTAGTCAAAATAAAACAAATCATGAAAGAAAGCCTGCTCATTAAAACACTTCAAATTTCTCTTATGAATAAAACGCGGGTTTGTCTTAGGAACCTTAGTATTTCTAACAACACAATGGTCACTTAAATCATTACAAAAAACACCATCCACAGAATATTTATGTGGAACATTTGTCAATATCAAATCAATCAGGGTAGATTTATCTGGGCATTTAAGATTTGGGTGAGTGGGTGAGTTAATCAACTGGGTAAGATTCATAGAATTACAAAACATTTTTAAATCATCAGACACCGGCTTGAACCAACACCAGTTGAGATCATTTCACTGTAAAGAAGTTTAGACATGAGGTGCGTCAAAGAAGAAAATGCATCAGCGAGAGCAAAGGGGGGTCTATAACAGCCAATCACAGTTATAGAGAGCAGGGGGGGGGGGGGGTCTATAACAGCCAATCACAGTTATAGAGAGGCCCTTTGAAACCTCAATATTCAAAGCAAGAAATTCCAACTGTTTACAAATAGTTTCAGACTTTGTCACACTTACAGGGAATTTAGTTTTTACATATATAGCCACACCCCCACCTTAACTCGATCAGTGCGATAAACATTGTAACCACTTATAAAAATATCCTTATCAAAAACAGACTTGCTAAGCCAGGTTGCAGAAAACACAATTGCATCAGTTGATTTAGCCCAAATCCTAACCCCATAAATTTTTTGACAACAGGCTGCGTACATTTAAATGAAAAATACGAAAACCAGATCTTGATTTAAAATCAGAGGTGGTTTGGAGACATTTCATATCAGGGCCAGGGTTAGGTTGCACGTTACCTGATATCAACAAAAGAAGAATAACTAGGCACCTCTGTTTAATAACCTTGCACGGCTTCTCTTTTTTAAGAGACCTACTGCAAGCGAATTCTACAAGTGAATTTCCAGACAATACCAAACAGTAATTTAAAACCATTAGACTTTGGTAGTGACACATTCGTACTGTTCACATGCCACAAATACATCGGCACTTGGACGAGTGTAGCGAGTTCCTGCAGACAAAATGTCTAATGGACGGGAGAGCACATTGTCAGATGTACTCACCCAGCGACAATGTTCGTTTTCTCCAGAGTTCAGTAAAGTCCGTGCACAAATCAATACCATAAATTGTTTCGAAACCTGTTTTCGCTTTGTCATTATGCTGTATTGTGAGTAGGTTGCTGAGGAAATGTATTTATTTTAATCAATTTTAGAATACGGTTGAAACAAAACAAAAATTTGGAAAAAGTCAAGGGGGGGTCTGAATACTTTCCGAAGGCACTGTCTTTACATAAGCACAACAGAACTGCAAGAAACAGCTCGGAATGTCTGACTGAAGTACGGCACACATGTACTCTTTTGTTTTTAAATTACTCGTGTTCAAAAAAAATAAATGCAGGACATAATTGTTTGGTTTATGGGACAATGGGCCAAAATGTGGTACTCTACCGCACAATTCGGGACATGTGGTCACCCAAACTGTATAGTCTCAAAACATGGTTAAAACTAGAATGTTCATATCATGTATGTATGGTCACTACATGCATCCATAGCTCTGTCCATGAATTTGAGTGTGTTTCCATTTCTCCAGGCCCATCCCTCAGCTTTTTACCAAAACACAGGCGATGTGATGGTTTGCTTCAATTAGTATTCTAGCTTTAACTTTTTCACTTAATTTAAGGGGAACATTAACTTAAGATGTTTCATGCAACTGGGCCCTGATCTCAACCCTCATTAGCGTTGAAGAGATGCCAAACTTCTGTACCCATATTCAAATAGCCGAGTGCTGATCCCGGATCAGGTCCCTGTGTCCATGTAATTTTATGAATTCTGCAAAACTGGTCTTCGATCAGCACTACTACTCTGAGATGCTATATGAATATAAACTCTGTTTTTTCACTCTTACCCTTTTATGTCAAAATTTAGTTTGATTTGAATTACACAAGTGATGAATGTGTGCTTCTGTTTCTACCCTTTTCTTCATCCCAGACTGGAGACCCATATGACCCCTGAGATATTCCGTACTCCTCTCCACGAGGTAGCCCTGAGCATCAAGCTGCTGAGACTAGGAGCCATTGGCCATTTCCTTTCCAAGGCCATCGAGCCCCCTCCCCTGGACGCGGTTATAGAGGCAGAACACACACTGAGAGGTGAGTCGTTTTTAGCTTTGACATTAACAGATTTGTTTTGTCCTCTAGTGTTCTAGTAAACATTACCAACCACCTTGAATAGAATAGGGTTGGCATTTACAATTCCTTGATATATTTCACTAGAACTGGATGCTTTGGACACAAATGACGAGTTGACGCCGCTTGGTCGGATCCTTGCAAAGCTTCCAATCGAGCCGCGTCTGGGGAAGATGATGATTATGGGCTGCATATTCAAGTGAGTGCTGCATCAGAATTCATGCATGCATTTTGTAAAATCCTTCCCTAAATTACTATCCATATTGCCTCATCTCTATACACAGTTTCATATTTCCAACTAGAAATTGTTTAAATAGTTGGTGCTTTCTTTGCTCTGCTTTCTAGTGTTGGAGATGCAGTGTGCACGATCTCAGCAGCCTCCTGCTTCCCAGAGCCCTTCATCAATGATGGCAAGCGCTTGGGCTATGTGCACCGCAACTTTGCTGGCACCCGCTTCTCAGACCACGTGGCCCTTCTGTCAGTCTTCCAGGCTTGGGACGATGTGAGGTGAGTCCAGACTTCATAGAAACATGCAACATGTACATCTAGGGGCGGCAGGTAGTCTAGTGGTTAGAGTGTTGGGCCAGTAAAGGTTGCAAGATTGAATCCTCGAGCTGACAAGGTTAAAATCTGTCGTTCTGCCCCTGAACAAGGCAGTTAACCCTTGTCATTGAAAATAAGAATTTGTTCTTAACTGACTTGCCAAGTTAAATGATGGTTATAAAAAAATAATTACAAACAAACAATCCTCTCATGGATTACAATTAAACAGATGCAACTGATAATTGTGGCTGATACGATTGCAGACAGAACACCGTAATGCCATTCATTGCAGTAGGAAGAGGTGTGAGCTGAATGACCCATTTTTGTTTGGGAATACAATCCTGTTCCTTCTCACTACCTGGCAAATGAAGGTTGTGACAGCTTGTTAACTTGTCTTTTTTTATTGTAGAATGGGAGGTGAGGATGCAGAGTCCAGATTCTGTGAACACAAGAGGCTCAACATGTCCACACTGAGGATGACCTGGGAGGCAAAAGTGCAGCTGAAGGAGATCCTCATCAACTCTGGCTTCCCTGAGGGTAGATTCTTTTTTTTTTACTGTGTCTCAAATGACACTATTTTCCCTATAGTGCACAACCTGGTCAAAAGTAGTGCACATTATTGGGAATAGGGCAGTGGTGTAAAGTACTTAAGTAAAAATACTTTAAAGTGCTACTTAAGTAGTTTTTTGGGGTATCTGTACTTTACCATTTATATTTTTGAATATTTTTACTCCACTACATTCCTTAAGAAAATATAGTACTTTTTACTCCATACTGTTCCCTGGCACCCAAAAATACTAAGACAGGAAACTGGCCCAATTCACGCACTTAAGAGAACATCTCTGGTCATCTCTACTTCCTCTGATCTGGGGGACTCAATAAAAACACATGCTTTGTTGGTAAATTATGTTGGAGTGTGACCCTGGCTATCCAAGTTGTGCCAAATTGTTTGCTTAATCTACGGAATTTTAAATTATTTATACAGTACTTTTGATACTTAAGTGTATATTTTAGCAATTACATTTGACTTCTGATACTTAAGTATATTTAAAACCAAATACTTTTAGACTTTTACTCAAGTAGTATTTTACTGTGTGACTTTTAATTTAGTCATTTTCTATGACAATTGGGTACTTTTTCCACCACTGGAATAGGGTGCCATTTGAGACGCACGCCATGTGAACAACCCAATAGTATTGCAGTGTTGGCATAATATACAATCACATCTGAAATTGTTTAAAAATGTTTTTGATATTTTCATTAGAGTGCTTGATGACACAGATGTTCAATAACGTTGGACCCGACAACAACCTTGACGTGGTCGTCTCTCTCCTGACATACGGCTCCTATCCCAACGTGTGCTACCACAAGGAGAAGAGGAAGATTCTCACCACTGAGGGGCGCAATGCCCTCATCCACAAATGCTCCGTCAACTGCCCCTTCAGCAGCCAGGACATGACCTACCCATCACCGTTCTTCGTCTTTAGCGAAAAGGTAGGATCTCAAATTTAGAGGTCAATAACTACATAATATGAATATACTGGTGTATCATAGGTTGTTTACCCTTTTTTGTTGTTGTGTGAGCTAAAAGGGTCAATGTTCAGATATATATTTTAAAAAATCATCAAGGTCTACAAGTTGCAAGCAACCAAATGGTTTTTTTTCTTTTTTTCACCAGATCCGGACTCGAGCCATCTCAGCCAAAGGAATGACACTAGTCAGCCCACTCCAGCTGATCTTGTTTGCCTCCAAGAAAATCACATCAAATGGGGAAATCATTGAACTGGATGATTGGCGAGTGTAGCTACTATCTTTTAAAGTGGTGCAATAGTAGAAATGTTTTTTTTTTCTGCCTATATACCTACACTTCTAAAAAAAAAAAGGGGGTTAGATTGAACATGAAAATCGTGAGATCAAGCTGATAAAACCACTGTTTGTATTCACAGGATCAAACTGAAGATACCGCATAATGTGGCTGGCTGCATAGCTGCTTTGAGGGCTGGAATGGAGGCACTTGTTGTAGAAGTCACCAAAGACCCTGAGTACATCAAACAGCTGGATCCCACAAACGAGCGCATGCTCAACATCATCCGTCAAATCTCCAAGCCCTCTGCAGCTGGGCTTAACCTCATGGTCAACAATAAACGGTAAGATAAACACATGATTAGACATATCAGCTCTGGGGGGGGGGGGTGGGGGGGTAGGAACATTTAGGATGCATCCCAAATGGCACCCTATTGCCTACATAGTGCACTGCTTTTGACCAGAGCCCAAGCAGCCAGTTTGCTAAACATCAACAAACATGACATACCTTTCATACTTGTAGTAGTGAAGTCATGTAGTGGTAATAATGGATTAGTTTACTATGTGTAGATTATCAACCTTTGTGCACAGTAATCCACTCCACTGGGTAATAGGAAAGCATTGTGTTTTGAATACCAAATACAGCTGGTTTACATGTCTTGTCCTTATCAGTTTTGGAGATGGTCCACGTCCTCCCAAGATGGGCAGGTTTGACGGAGGAGGCGGTGGAGGATACCAGGGAGGAGGCGGTGGAGGATACAGGGGAGGAGGTTACAGAGGCGGTGGAGGATACCAGGGCGGCGGCGGATACAGGGGCGGTGGTGGAGGTTACAGAGGCGGTGGTGGAGGTTACAGAGGTGGGGGTGGTTATGGAGGCGGTAACAGGGGTGGGGGTGGTTATGGAGGGGGTAACAGGGGTGGGGGTGGTTATGGAGGGGGTAACAGGGGTGGGGGTGGTTATGGAGGGGGGAACAGGGGTGGGGGTGGTTATGGAGGGGGCCAGGGATATTAGGGCATTTGAAGGTTAGCTTTTTAGATGTTGTTCATTACATGATGTTTGAGTGTTTTTGGCTGTAATGTTAGAAGTGGTTCTATGTAAGGATATTTAAGTTTTACCTTTTGTCACCCCCCCCCCCCCCCCCCGAAATCAAGATTTTCTCCTGGTATTAAGCATTTAAAATAAAATAAAAAGTAATTTGTTAGTTTGGCTAATGGAAAATTCCAAAAGTATTTCATGCCATGAGCCTAATTTTGTCAGTGATATACAACTCAAGTATGTTTCCTGCCATTTCTAAGTAATACATTAAATAAACTACATTTTTTTCAACACTGCAAGATTTTCTTAGCAGTTCCTCTGTAAAGCACAATTCATTTTGAATAACACATTTTTATTGAAATGTTCAAAAAGTGCACGTTTGTTTATAGGGCTAGTGCATACAAAAGCTGGGATCTTTCTCTGAAATATAATCTAACACTTGAAACAAATCAATCTACCTAAAGTAGTAACGTATGTTACATGGCAAGATACTGAGCAACAGCTACATCCAATAAAATTGTCAGTCTGGTTACTTAAAACAATTTAACTATTGTGTACAACACATTTATGCTACAATCCTAGACTCAGGAATTCACCCACATTTTGCGCAGCAATCCTATGTCGCCCTTGGTGTTTGACTCCAGTTTGTTTGTGGTGATCTCCAAACTGAGTTTCTGCAGAGCCTTGGAAAGATAATCTGTCTCGTTCTTGTCCCCACTGGCTGTCTGCTCCAGGTCCTCACTCGCTTTGTACAGATTGTCAGGGACAAGAATGGTCACGCCATACCCGTGGTTATCATGAATGTGATTGTCGGTCAGCTTCAGCTGGGGCTGAGGGAGAACCTGTGAATAGAAATAATTGTCACTGATCTATCCTTGATTTTCTACTTGAGTTGTCACCAACATAACAGTAAAGCTAACAGCCACCTATTTAATTAGGTCTCAGGCTCTGCTTCACTCTGCCACATTTATTACACGTACTACAATAGCACTGATATCACAGATGTATTCATCATGCTGCTGACAATCTAGGGTTCCTCCTTGATTTAAAGGCTTAAGTTGATTCCTTCCTCAGAATCCCCAATACATCACCTCACTGGAATTTAGTGGCATTTCCACCTGTACATTTGTGTGATACATTTTCCCCTCACATGGAACAGCCATAATGCTGTAACTGGAAGTACTGTATACTATACCTTGAGATTGATTCCACCCTGTGAACCTTTCGAGTCTTTCGCCAGCTGGTTGCTGCAGTGATGGATTTCATTCCGATGCAGCTCTGCAATGCTGCCAGGGTACAACTCCACCCCTGCACCCTGAGAAGGTCAAGTAAATCTGTGCTCATTTTCCTAGTATGTCTGGAGAGAACTTTGTTGTATTTTGCATGTGGCCCCTTAATTTACATCGCTATATCAACAATCAGATAAGCCATGTAACTCAAAGGCAATCTTTCAAAATTACAACTCTACCTTTGCACCAGATATCTCACAGTTCTTCATGACCAAAGAGGCTCCAGTCAGGACACACACTCCTGTGCCTTGACACTTCAACACGCAGTTGTCCAGGGTCAACTGTCCCGACTCCACCACAACAATTCCATCACAGGTTCCATGCTGCACCAATGTCAGGTTCATGAGCATCACCTTGGAGGCTTTGGACGCCACAAAGTTGTCATGGGATGGGTCAGAGTAGAACAGCACCTCTTTTCTTTCTCCTTCTCCTGCAGAGTATAGAACCATTGAGGTATGAAGGTCAACTAATGCTTAACTATCACTTGTCAGGTGTTCGCTTTACTTTAACGGATATGCAGATATTTATGACAATGAATATAAAAAAGTTATCGTATTTACCCTTTATTGTGATGTCGTCTGTGAGGGATGCCAGCGCAACTGCGTGGTACTCTCCTGGGAAGACCACCACCGTGTCCCCAGAGAAGCAGGAGTCCAGAGCGGCTGACAGACTGTCATGCTGCTGGATCAGAGTGTCCGCCGAGAAGTTCTTGATCTAGGGTCACAATGAAATAAAGATAACGTTTTGAAATAACTGAGATAAGCTGCAATAAATCAAGTTAAAAACAAACATTTTCGCAACAACAAAACAATTACATGACTGCAGTGAATAACACCAGATCCAGCACACCAACCATGTCTGTTGTCATTATCTGGGCAACAATGTGTGTCACAATCCTTCCAGATGTTCTCTGCCCCTTTCTGCGTTTGTAGATCCTTGGATAGAAGGGTCCATGGCTCCTAAAGACATTTAAAGCAATATCTTGGTATTAAATCAACACTATGGCTCATTACAAGAACTGCTGACAAAATAACAAGATTAGTTGAGCGGCAATACTAGCTGTTCTACACTGTCAGCATTGGTAGTTGGGTGTTGAGAAAAGCTAGGACCAAAGATCATATCTTACCTGAGTCGCAGGTCTTCCCAGAACTTCAGGAGCCCACAGAGCATTGACATTTCGTAGTACTTTTTCCAGCACTCCACAGCCTCCCCTGGTAAGGCCTCCCCACGGATTTTGGTCTGGAACTTTGTCAAGTCCAGTCGTTTGCTTCGGTACTCCTCCAGGGTCTTGCGGTATCGCTCACTGATTGGACCAGGGATGGTTCCATCCTGAATGTCATAATACCTGCAAACAAATACACCGCATAGTCCAGGTGAACATCATTCAACACAGCAGTGACACCATATCTAATCTTTGTGGCTTGTTTTTGGTTGGCTCTGCTGAAATGTGGAGGGTATGCTTACAGCTGTATGCGTTTTTCAATGAGTCCTGCGTACTCGTCACATTCCTCCTCATCATCCCAGTCCCTCCAGAGAAAATCGTAGAAAAACCTGCAGGGAAGCATGAAGACAAAATCTGGAATTTGGATTTACACTGTATTAGAGGAGTTCCCTAATGTTATTCACCTTGCATGTTCCAGATACTCTGCAATGTTGTCTACATCAGCTCCCATCCCTTGTATGGGGTAGACATCCAAGATTGGCACAGAGTAGTCATGTTCCCTCAACACATCTTCAACCAACTCTCTTGGTAAGTTGGCAATGTTTGAGGAATATGGTTCTGCCACCGAAACGGACACTCGAAGAGGGAGGCTTTTTCCTTCGCATGGTGTACAGTTGACCTAGACAGCCAAAGTTCAGGTTTAGGAAAATGGTCAGACACTTTGCATCCCCATTATGGCAGAATTGGGGATATGGTACTGTAATCAAGACCTGGGTGCTGAGTGTTAACTTCTTGAGCCATTGTTAACAGATGTAGCTAGCTACCGGTATTTGTTTGAAACGCCAATGTTAGAGGGAGCCCCTGTCAACTAAATAATGTTAACTGTGGCAGTGTGGTGTTAGCAAGCTAATGATTGCTGAGCAAGCTCATTAGTGTCAGCGAATGTGAGCCACATAGAAATGGAATGAATAGAACAGTGGACAAGCAGCAGTTGTGAGTGTACCAACAGGAGAAAAGCAAGAAGTAAACCCAGGAAGTGTAGCCATCAATATGTGCTGTGATTTGATTAAACTCAACTGACATTACAAAAAATACATTTCTTTGCATGAGCCACATCAGTTATCATTTGAATTAACATTCTACAATTACCATGGAAATGATTATCACAATACCAGGCAGCCATTTGCCATTATATTCATTATAATTCTATGCTGAGCCACCTGTATCTAAATATTTGAAATTGAATCTGGATGTAACAACAAAACTACTAGCTAGTAATGTCAGTAATTAAAGGGTACTGATATCTGGGACAGTCTAAACCCTAACCCTTATATGAAGCATCCGGTTGTCGTTTCCACTCACTACCAAATATGGTGACGAGAGGTAGCCCAGTGGGAGAAGAGGGAGCGAAATTGATTTTAGCCGACATTATGCAACATTTCTCATCGATGAAACATTTGATCTCAATACGGGTTTGTGTACCCAAAACTTGAATTTGTTACGAACCGAGTGGACTGCGTTTAGCAGATTATAGCCTTTGCCAAAGTTTTTTTATTAAAAAAAGTGTTGTTTAGGAGGGCAGGGGCGAGTTGAGTTACTCCGTACGCGCACTTCAGAGTAGGCGTTCCCTAACGGAAATATGAAAATATATGCTACAACGCGCCAATAGGATCTCGCTAGCTCGTGCTTGGTTCTGCCCATTAAGACTCATTTGTTCCCTTTGGAAACGACCAGCTGTGATCTATATTGGGTTAGTTGTAAAAATCTTTGCCTTAACCCTTAAATTATCGTAATCATTTTAATGTTTAAGTTAAATAGGGTAGGGACTGGAACGTCCCAGTGATTCCGTATAGCAAGGGCCGTAATTAAATTATCTAACTTACGTCGACAAGCACACCCACGAATGGCAGGTCCCCAATATCGCAGTTTACCAACAGGACTTCTGGGGAAGTTTTCCACACTGCAGTCCAATAGCGTTTGCTGGCAAGTTTTTCTATTATGTAGAAACTTATAGCTTCATCTGCATCTTCTGCCTGTTAAACATGCAAATAAAACATGTGTTAGCGTACTTGACTGTGAACATTGTTGGGTTGTCGGTCAGTTGATTCATTAATTAGCTAACTGGGTAGCTAAAGTAAGTGAACGTTATTACTAGCTAGCTAGATCTAGCCACTTACAGAACACTGGCCAATAATATGATCGCAAAAGAGAGCAACACGTTCATCGTAGGTGTATGTCTTGTTGGAGATGAAGATTTGTGGCAAGACTTGGGCCTCTTTAGCATCAAATGGCTCTTCGCTGTCAGGATTTGGCGCCAGTTTCCTTCTCATAGGGACTTTATTCCTTACGATTTGAGGAGCGTCAGCAGCAGAGAATAATGTTGAACCATCATCATAGCTTGGCACCTCACTGTTCGTAATAGTACTATCATGAGACTGGGCCTTTTCATGGGCCATCTCACTTGAGACAGGTATTTTAAAATGTTCCTTGCTTGCTTTCTGTGCTGTTTCATCATGAAAATCTTCCAGAGGAAACAAAGGATCAGGGGCACAAGTTGCCATTGTTTAAGATTTGCTAATAAACGTGATTATTTTCGAAAATAAACCTAGTTCGCTTGCTTACCGTTAGCTAAGGCCAACGACTTTTGCCCCAGCACCGCGAGCCTGGGTTGTTTCAGATTTGAAAATTGAGCGCGAAACGATCACTAGGGACTAGCAGCAGCCGGAAGTAGCATGCGCCATCACAAAACGCTCAGAAAAGAACAGAATAGGTTTGTTCACAAGCTAACTATTTGATAAAGCCAAGTATCTGAGTGACTCAATTGCAATTTTTCTTCTAGACCGTCTGTTTTCTTGATTGAGAGATATTTTATACGTAATGGTTTGCTAAGATAAGTTTAGCTAGCTAGATTGGGATGGCAAGGTCTTTCAACCAAGGACTCCATTGAGAGCAATAGTAATGGCCTCTATGGGGAAATTAATGAGCTTTTGAGGGGTTTTGGATAAATGCCGAAAATGAGGTCTGTGGTAAACACAGGCTTAGGAGATTTTATACATTTTGTCCTATGAGGTAGTCTTCATCAGCTGATTGTTGTAAAATGTGAAGCATTTATGTAATCAAAACATAATTCATGTTAACTAACTGATTCTCTCATAGGAAAAAAACGTATAAGATCACCTAAGCCTTTTTTAACATCAGACCTTATTTTACAGCATTTATCCCAAGACCCCATTATTTACCCATTAATTTACCCCATAGGAATGGCTGAACGAACCAGAGGTAGAAAATGCTAACTAATTTCCGTTTTTTAGGACTACAAGCTGGCAAACTATACCACAGAGTTTATAAAAACCAGAGACACAAAGTTTTGAGACTTTTGGGAACGCTTGTGAAGCAGACTCGGCAGATCAGATTGGGGTAGGCAAGGCAATGTAAAAAATCAAATAAAAATGTGTCCTAGTTCATTTTCTTGAAATCCAAATGCAAAACCTAGATTTGAGCCAATGTCTTAAGTAACTGAATCTGTCATTACTACAACCTTGTGAAAGTGACAAACTGACATGTTTTGGGTCACTCCGGGATACTAGCCTTCTAGGCCGAGTTCCTCTGTCCAGTGTCTGTTCTTTTGCCCATCTTAATCTTTTATTTTTATTGGCCAGTCTGAGATATTGCTATTTCTTTGCAACTCTGCCTTGAAGGCCAGCATCCCAGAGTCGCATCTTCACTGTTGACGTTGAGACTGGTGTTTTGCGGGTACTATTTAATGAAGCTGTCAGTTGAGGACTTGAGAGGTGTCTATTTCTCAAACTAGGCATTCTAATGTACTTGTCCTGCTTGCTCAGTTGTGCACCGGGGCCTCCCCCTCCTCTTTCTATTCTGATTAGAGCCAGTTTGTGCTATTCTGTGAAGGGAATAGGACACAGCATTGTATGAGATCTTTAGTTTCTTGGCAATTCCTCGCATGGATTAGCCTTAATTTCTCAGAACAAGAATAGACTGAGTTTCAGAAGAATGTGCTTTGTTTCTGGCTATTTTGAGCCTGTAATCGAACCCACAAATGCTGACGCTCCAGATACTCAACTAGTCTAAAGAAGGACAGTTTTATTGCCTCTTTAATCAGAACAACAGTTTATAGCATTAAACTTATCTTATAAAAAACAATCAATCATAATGACTAGTTAACTACACATGGTTGATGATATTACTAGATATTATCTAGCGTGTCCTGCGTTGCATATGATCTGACTGAGCATACAAGTATCTGAGTGAGCGGTGGTAGGCAGAAGCAGGCGCGTAAACATTCATTCAAACAGCACTTTCGTGCGTTTTGCCAGCAGCTCTTCATTGTGCGTCAAGCATTGCGCTGTTTGACTTCAAGCCTATCAACTCCCGAGATGAGGCTGGTGTAACCGAAGTGAAATGGCTAGCTAGTTAGTGTGCGCTAATAGCGTTTCAAACGTCACTCGCTCTGAGCCTTCTAGTAGTTGTTCCCCTTGCTCTGCATGGGTAACGCTGTTTCGATGGTGGCTGTTGTCGTTGTGTTGCTGGTTCGAGCCCAGGGAGGAGCGAGGAGAGGGACGGAAGCTATACTGTTACAATGGCAATAATAAAGTGCCTATAAGAACATCTAATAGTCAAAGGTTAATGAAATACAAATGGTATAGAGGGAAATAGTCCTATAATTCCTATAATAACTACAACCTAAACCTTCTTACCTGGGAATATTGAAGACTCGTGTTAAAAGGACCCACCAGCTTTCATGTGTTCTCATGTTCTGCGCAAGGAACTGAAACGTTAGCTTTCTTACATAGCACATATTACACTTTTACTTTCTTCTCCAACACTTTGTTTTTGCATTATTTAAACCAAATTGAACATGTTTCATTATTTACTTGATGCTAATTTGAGTTTATTGATGTATTTTATTAAGTTAAAATAACTGTTCATTTAGTATTGTTGTAATTGTCATTATTACAAATAAATTTTAAAAAATCTGCCGATTTATACGTTATCAGCTTTTTTGGTCTTCTAATAATCGGTATCGGCGTTGAAAAATCATAACTGGTCGACCTCTAGTCCTGATGTCCAAAAGTTATTATCGGTCATAAGAGAAGGTAGGGGCAACATTCTGTACAAAATAAGTAACAAACAACGGAAATAAATGAACAATAAAACACAATCGGTTGGGGACACGTAAAACGTCAGCCTTCTCCGGCCCCTGAACTTGTGTATTTTCTGCACTATGCAATGATATGGGCAGCAACCATGTAACGCTTTTCCAACATACAGACTGGTTATCAAGGGGCAAAGTATTGACATGTTTTTTTTAATTGAGAGGTGACCTTATAGTTTTCTTTGCTGATCATAATTTTCACTCGTCTGACCGCTTGCATGATGACGAGTTTCTCACACGAATGGCCTATCTGGGTGATGTTTTTTCTCGAATGAATGATCTCAATCTATGATTACAGGGACTCTCTGCAACTATATTCAGTGTGCGGGACAAAATTGAGGCTATGATTAAGAAGTTGTCTGCATTAACAAGGACAACACACTGGTCGTTCCATCATTGTATAATTTCTTTGGTGTGCAAATGAACTCAAGCTTCCGGACAATGTCAAATGTGATATTGCGAAGCACCTGAGTGAGTTGGGTGCGCAATAACGCAGGTACTTTCCCGAAACAGATGACACAAACAACTGGATTCGTTATCCCTTTCAAGCCATGCCTCCAGTCCACTTACAGATATCTGAACAAGAGAGCCTCATCAAAATTTCAACAGGCTGTTCTGTGAAAATTGAATTTAATCAGAAGCCACTGCCAGATTTCTTGATTGGGCTGCACTCTAGGGTATCCTGCCTTGGCAAATTGAGCTTTTAAGACACAGATACCCTTTGCAACCACATACCTATGTGAGAGTAGATTCTCGGCCCTCACTAGCATGAAAACTAAATCCAGGCACAGACTGTGTGGAAAATGAAACGACCGAGACTCTCCAATACAACCCAACTTTGCAGAGTTATGTGCATCCTTTCAAGCACATCCTTCTCATTAACCTGTGGTGAGTTTTTCACAATTTTCAATGAATAAATAAAGTTTTATATGTAAGATGGCTAAATAAAGAGCAAAATTATTCATTATTATTAATTGTGCCCTGGTCCTTTAAGATCTCTTTGTCATTTCCCACAAGCCGGGTTGTGGGATCCAGGAGGGCATTGAATGTTTCTGCTGTAACCGAGAAGTTTAACCCTGACATCTAGCCACTTAGCTAGCAAGTTAGCAAATCATATGCATAGCAGGAGCCCAGATATGGATATCATTTATTTCACACATCATAGATTTCTTCTTTTTAGTTATAAGCAGTGGCGTTGCACGTGCCCCCATGGAAAGTCATACCGTTGGTATTTTGAAATACCCTGGTATACAGTATAAACGGTATATCGCCCAAGCCTACTTAGGCAGGACAATAACCCTCCTGCTTGTCTCTAGCTTACTTTCTAATAGACTTAACTTGGTTTCAATAAAAAATCTAGGTTCTAAAGGGCATTTCTGTATTTTGTTTTGGGATGCCTCTGCTGCACACTGCCTAAGAAAACGTTTAGGTTTATGACACAGAATGCTACAAAATAATTGTTGAGATTCATTGCTATTGAGATGCTATTTGATGACCAATTTTTTGACAACCAATGAGAAAAGTTTATGCCTACAAATTGTTTTTTTTGATTAGGGTAAGTGTACCTATTAACCACACCAAAATCTATAAGTTTAGACATTTCTAACATATTGCCTTAATATTAGGCTCCCGAGTGGCGCAGCATCCCAGTGCTCGAGGCATCACTACAAACCCTGGTTCGATTAGAGGCTGTATCACAACCGGCCGTGATTGGGAGTCCAATAGGGCGGCGCACAATTGGCCCAGTGTCGTCCGGGTTAGGGTTTGGCCGGGGTAGGCCGTCATTGTAAATAAGAATTTGTTCTTAACTGACTTGCCTAGTTAAAAAATATATATAATAATCTTAAAAGTGAAATGTGAGTATAAATTAAAAGATGAATCTCTCATGTGAAGATTTAGGACTCTACTTTTTAATAAGACATACAAATATTTGATGAGTCTGGACTGGGCTTAAAGGGTAACGAATGTACCCATTTTATTAAGCTCATGGGTGTTCCAAATAAGCCCACCTCTTAATTCATCAATTTTAATACATTTCCAAAAGTTAACTTACAAACTGACATTTCTTATATAAAATTATATTATTATCCCCTAAAATATAAACTGATCATTACTATTCTGCATGAAAGTGGCACTCATAACAGAGGGGTGTCCAATCGTATACACAGAGATCAATGCTGACTTAGGCTTTTGTTCTTGTCAACCTGATTCAACTAATCATAGACTTCAATCAAGACATGATTAGTTGAAAAAAAAGGCTAACATACACAACTTCACATTAATTATCTGAAAGCTGATTCACATTTGCTGTATTGCTATTCTTGTTAATTAGGTTTTAGGAAGACAAATTGAACTATCTGAAGACCGTTTCAAATCTCCCCCTCTACTGTTGTATTACAAAAGTACAGGGGGTGGAGCAAAAAGCTGAATCACCAGGATGAATGAAGGACAACATTATGACATTGCCCCCACCCAAAAGTGCACGAGTAGTCATCTTCTTGTCCCTCATTTGTTTGCATTTTTGTCCAAAACTATCCCTCAACCCTGATCTTATTATTTTCTGTCCACATCAACGACCAACTGTCCATTCCAAACGTATTGGAGAGAGTACAGAGGTTTTTAATTGTTCCTAATCGTTTCTAATCTTGGTAAAGGCACCATGGATCGATGCAACTTTTGGGTAACTATTTTGTTTGTGTTTTAATCAACTTAAATCTGAACAAAAAACATTTATGCTCACGTTCACTGAATATTAGGGATATCAACACTATCCATATGTTTCAATGCAAATCGGACTTAATAGGAACATACTGGGCTTAGTTGGAACAGTGATTTAAGATGAAAAAGACAGAATAACAAAGTCTATTCAGAAAATATTTGGAAACCAATGGTTTGTGGTATAAATAGACACAGACTACAATATTATGCAACGTTAGTATTGATCATATTGAAAAATATATATTTATTACCATTTACATTCTGTATAGAGGGAGTGTTTTTTTGTGCTACTATACCAATAAGCCCACCTGAGATAAATGTCAAATTGACAAAAATAGTGTCTGTGCATAACATTGCAAGGTTCATAAATAAGAAAAAATGCATTTAAGAATGTAAGCTGTAAATGCCTGAAATGTATTATCTTGTTTTATAGTTTAAAGTTATGGTGTTACTTGTGTGACTGACATGAAGGCACAACTGTTACCATGAAGAAAAAAAAACATTTTCAATTGGCAAGAAATAGTAATAATATATCAGAACATTCATCTCTTAATTTTACCACAAGTATGGTCACATCAAATATCTGAATACTGAGTTTATCTGAGGGTCGCCTCACAAGTTGTATTGCAGCTTTCAAATTGGCCATTACTGGGAGGTTACACAACTGTCAATAACTACAATAATCGGATTGGTTTAGAATAAAAACCGTTAAAGAACAACCAGATGAATCTGGTTGAAACATTACTCAGCAGGAAATGTTTATTTTTTCTTTGAATCCGAAAATGGAATTGTGCTTAATATGTACACTTACTCTAGGCCTTTTTACACTATTTGAGGTATCTGTATCGATACTATTTTTCAACTCCTGTATGTTTGTTCATTAACGTGTCTGAATATTATCTGCAGATGGGTGTTTTTAATTTGACAACCCCCCCCCCCTTTTTTTTTACACGAGTTTATAAATAAATAATGCATGGTTGATACTGTGTCGAAGTTTTGTTTGTCTATTGTGTTGTATTGAAATTCTCACTCTTCCTATGCGGTTTTGCGTTTCTGGCAGGCTATACGCACTGTCAAAAGAGTGGAAAACTAAAACAGTGGTGATAGTTTGAAGAATGTTATGTTCAACTCGTTAGTGTAGATTCTCGGAGCTGCATCCACTCGTTCCTTTTCCTAGATTCGGCGCGTCATCAAAGCATCCTTCACGCGGAAGTCGATGTAGGGATTTTTTTTCTCCAAATTTTGACTTGCGCAGTAGATCCTAGGGTGTAGTCGGATATAGTTATTTTCCTTCTGAAGTTTCTCCATGGCGGTGGACACAAAGCACTGAGACCGTGGAAGTCTGCGTTAGAGCAAGGACAATACTTCTGGAAGGAACAAACGCATTTTTAAGGAGAAGCAATTGAAAGTTTTCCGTATGGTTTTACTTGTTTTATCAAGATTGTGGTAACTGGGTAGTTACCAATAAATTGAAAGTTCAAAGGTGTAATAGAGGAATTCGTGTAGTTGTAGCTTAAGTTTGAAACGGCTTTTAGAATAGCTGAGAATGGGTTGGTTTATTCAAGTTTTGTTTTCATTTACTTGTTTGGCTGTCTTCAGCCACAGTGCTATGGATGAATGCACTGACGATTCGAGTCGTCCTCAGCGATGCATGCCAGAGTTTGTCAACGCTGCTTTCAATGTCACTGTGGTAGCTACCAATACTTGTGGCTCTCCACCAGAAGAATACTGCGTACAAACCGGGGTTACGGGGGTCACCAAGTCGTGCCACATCTGCGATGCCAGGGATCGCAGACAACACCACAGTGCTGTGTACCTCACCGATTACAACAATCAACAGGACACCACCTGGTGGCAAAGTCAAACTATGTTAGCGGGCATCCAGTATCCACACTCAATCAATCTAACTCTTCATCTTGGTAAGTGCTGATTATATTATGTTTCAAGCGCATAAAACAGTCCAATATGTTTAGCTACCGTTACCGTAAGAGCACTATTCATCTCATCTGCAGACGGATTAGGGGGTGGCTTTTTAACTCGGAGCAAACATTGACCTCGAAACAACTGTTCATATAAACCACGAATAGAATGGAATACGTTTGGTTTCAATTTGAAAACAAATCCTAGTTGACAAGCCGAGATGTATGGCAATCACACACTGACTGCTTAATTCTTTGCGGCGGAGAAGACAGCTCTTGGCGCCATCAGTAGATACAATTTGTATTTATTTTAACTTTATTTAACTAGGCATGTCAGTTAAGAACAAATTCTTATTTTCAATGACTGCTTTGGGGACAGTGGGCTAACTGCCCTGTTCAGGGCAGAGCCACATTTTTTTTAACCTTGTCTGCTCATTGAATTCTATCTGTGTGTAAAATATACCTAAAATATGTATTTGCGTTTTCTTTGTGTATACAGTCATAAAACCGGTTATCATGCTCTTCATGCATTACATTTAACCAGAGGAATTGATTTCTCAGAGTTAGTCATTCTTTTACGTACTGGAATTTGCGCAAACTGCCGCACAGCTGAAAGTTCTAGACTCGAGCTATGAATATCAAATGCTCCTTCTGGGTCTTGTTAGCTTTGACTAATGAGTATTTTATTGATTTTATAGAGTAGGCCAGATGAAATGGACGATAATGTGAGACGACATTTTAAGTTCAACTGTGTGGGGGTCACATGTTGTGGAGACCCATCTACAGGCCTATGTACTGAAATATAACTGTCCTTACAATAATGATTGGAAGAGTGCTTTTTCTAGAGTTAATTTCAAATGATTAACTTTCCATTAAGTATTTGAGACGAGTTTCAGTATTCACCCAGCACTACTGTTTTAGTGATCGACATTCCTGAGTGGTTTAGTCAGGTCTCCTTGTAGCTTCTTTGTTTTCTAAGGTAACACACTTTGATAAGCTGGTGGACTGTAGTCTGTACTGAAAAATTATATAAACGCAACAATTTAAAATAGTTCATATAGGAGCTCAGTAAAATATCAGTCAATTGAAATAAATACATTGGGCCCTAATCTGCAGATTTCATATGACTGGGAATACAGGTACCTTGAAAAAAAAAAAGGTAGGAGTTTGGATCAGAAAGCCAGTCGGTATCTGCTGTGTCCATTTGCCTCATGCAGTATGACATCTCCTTCGCATAGAGTTGATCAGGCTGTTGATTGTGGCCTGTGGAATGTTGTCCCTCTTCTCTTCAATGGCTCTGCGAAGTTGCTGGATATTTTCAGGAACTGGCACACTCTGTTGTACACCTTGATCCAAAGTATCCCTAACATGCTCAATGGGTGACATGTCAGGTGAGTATGCAGGCCATGGAAGAAATGGTACATTTTCAGCTTCCAGGAATTGTATACAGATCTTTGCGACATGGGGTTGTGTATTATCATGCTGAAACATGAGGTGATGGTGGAGGATGAATGGCACGACAATGGGCCTCATGATCTCATCAAGGTGTCTCTATGCATTCAAATTGCCATCGATAAAATACAATTGTTTTTTTTGTCTGTAGCTTATACCTGCCTATACCATAACCCCACTGCCCCCATGGGGAAATCTGTTCACAACGTTGACATTAGCAAACCGCTCGTCCACACAACGCCACACACGTGGTCTGCGGTTGTGAGGCCGGTTAGACATACGGCCAAATTCTCTAAAACGATGTTGGAGGCTGCTTATAGTAGAGAAATGAACGTCCAATTCTCTGGCAACAGCCCTGGTAGACATTCCTGCAGTCAGCATGCCAATTGCTACCTCCCTCATAACTTGAGACATTTAGTGGCCTTTTATTGCACCTAGGGCTGTGGCGGTCACGAAATTTCGTCAGCAGTGATTGTAAAGCAAATAACTGTCTATCTCACGGTAATTGACCGTTAATTAACATAAACATATTTAGCATCTCCTGGCTTCCACACACAGCCTACAATTGCGAATGGAGGCCGCTTTCCCCGGTGGCTTATTTTCATGCCTCCCAGGTAGCCTATACTCCTGTTGTTAATGTAACCAATGTGCTTACTATAGTAAATATAGTAGGCCTAGCCTATAGAAAGCTCATGGGTTCCTCCTCTTTTTATTAATTAACTGCCTTCATGACTCGTGACCGACAGTGTGCCGGTAATACGGTCACCGCTACAGCCCTAAGTGCACCAGTGTAATGATCATGCTATTTAATCAGCTTCTTGATATGCCATACCTGTGAAGGGGATTGATTCTCTCTTGGCAAAGGAGAAATGCTCACTAACAGGGATGTGAACACATTTGTGCACAACATTTGAGAGAAATAAGCTAATTTTTGTGTGTGTGTGTAAGGAAAATGTCTGGGTTCTTTTATTTCCGCCATAACGCGCTCAAAGCACAATACACTTCAGGATAAGCACACCATAGCCAGGGGTAGGAAACTAGATTCAGCTGCGGGAACATATCATTAGGTTAATTCCTGGTGTTTTTTGGGGGGTGGCCCCTGAAAAGTCACTCAGACTGGTTTCAGCCTGCTGGCCGCCTGTTGCCGACCCCTGCCATATGCCATTGTTACTCAACTGTAATGTATAGTTTGGAGGACATATTCTGGTTTGGTGATAACCCACTTGATAATACAGTGTGGTTTCTGTCAGTTTCAAAGTAACCGGTAGCCACATTGACTGGCCTGTGTGATTACAGTATCTAGGCTATTTGATGCGTAAAGAGGGAGATTAGATTGAGCTCTGTAAAATATAATTTCCTTTTGTAAAGTAGCTCTCAAATTTTCAATTCCAATTGACTCTTGGCATTACCTAAGCTCCTGGTGCAATGAGCCCTAACATTCAGGATTGCTGATGCTGTCTTGGTGATATTAGTGTGATTACTATAAATGGCATGAACACTACTGTGTTATCTGACATACAGGTAACTGCCAAAATAATGGAAACACTTGAGTAAATGAGGGATACAAAGTTGTTTAAAAGCAGGTGCTTCCACACAGGTGTGGTTCCTGAGTCAATTAAGCTATTAACATCCAATCATGCTTAGGGTCATGTTTAAAATGCTGGGTGGGGCCATTATTTTGGCTACCATGGCTATGCCCCCATCCACAGGGCACGAGTGGTCACTGAATGGTTTGATGAGCATGAAAACAACATAAACCATATGCCATGGCCCCCTCAGTCACCAGATCTCAACCCAATTGAACATTTATGGGAGATTCTGGAGCTGTGCCTGAGACCGTGTTTTCCACCACCATCAACAAAACACCAAATGATGGAAGAGTTCCAGACAGGGCCTGAGTGAAATACAGATGGTATGATTTTGAATACCGTTTTTAAAAAATGTGTGTGTGTGCTATGCCACTGCTTTTAACTATAAGTTAAGTATAACTATAATAAAATGATATCAAACTCAGGGGTACAGCTAACTTGCTAGCTGAGTGGCTTGATTTCAAGATCACACTTCTTTGTTACAGCAGAGCTTGATTTAGATCACGCTTCTTGGTTACAGCAGAGCTTGATTTAGATCACGCTTCTTGGTTACAGCAGAGCTTGATTTAGATCACGCTTCTTGGTTACAGCAGAGCTTGATTTAGATCACGCTTCTTGGTTACAGCAGAGCTTGATTTAGATCACGCTTCTTGGTTACAGCAGAGCTTGATTTAGATCACGCTTCTTGGTTACAGCAGAGCTTGATTTAGATCACGCTTCTTGGTTACAGCAGAGCTTGATTTAGATCACGCTTCTTGGTTACAGCAGAGCTTGATTTAGATCACGCTTCTTTGTTACAGCAGAGCTTGATTTAGATCACGCTTCTTGGTTACAGCAGAGATATACAATCCAATTTGCTGGTTGCATAAATTGTTTTTAATTTTTAAGTAGAGCCACTGTGTGCACTTCCGGTAATACTCTATACCCTGGTATGGTACAGAAAATGTATGACGGTATGAAAATCTGCAAACAGCCCAACCCTATATATCCAGACACTTGTAGATTCTATGCCACAGTGCATTAAAGCTGTTGTGGCTCGGGGTGGCCCAATGCCCTATTTAAGAAACTGTTTATTTTGTCAGTCACCAGTACTTTTCAAGCTTATTGAGTTGTTAATATTATTAAATGTTAACAGTATGTCCAAGGGGGAAAAGTTAACCATTTCTGTACAGTCATACATGCCTTCTAATAGATTACAACGTCTCCCAACAAGGGCACACAAGGCTGGCACCCTTGGCATGAATTGGCCTCTGTTCATTTCCCATTATCACTAAATGCATAAGTTCACATTATGTGAATCACTGTGGGGAGGTGACTAAGGGAGTGGGAAAGGATGTGCTTGAGCACATATTCTGCTTCTCAGAAACTAAAAGCCACAATGGTGGAGGTGGTTGGCCTGTCTTCTTTTTAAGGCAGGCAGCCCTCTTTACATTCTGTTTGCCAATCTTTGTTTGAAGGAAACATCGACTTCACTCGAAGTATGTTTGTTGCTAGTTGGCTTGTTGAGGTCAAATAAAATATTTTAATTTGAAATCTTGCTGTTTGTGCGGCTATGCATTTGATTTTATTCTTTAGAGAATGATTGGCCTAGATGCAGGGCTCGACATTAGCTCTTGTCCGTGACAATAAAATAAAAAAGTCAGACAAGAAGAATATAGATTTAAGTTGTCACAATGGACAAGTTAAAAAAATATATTTAAAAAATATCACAATGGACAAGTTTAAAAAAAAAATAATAATAATCTCACATCACAATATCAAACAATTACTCCAATCAGAATTGGATAAGAGAGGCCAACATTGGAATAATATTCCAATTTAATTTTCACTTAAATATAAAAGCCTACTTGTCAAAGTGTAGGTGATATGCATATTGGCTACAGCCTCGTTTCCAAACCGATCCTGACATGAGGCGCCAGAAAATGTAGCCAAACTTTTAATAACGTAAATATATGCTAAACGCCAGTCATGTTTGATAGCTATAATAAAGGATAATTAACGGCTATAGGCTTGATTCTGTCAACATACTCTAGGCACGGTTTGTTCAGATCAAATGGTCACAAGACCGGAGAGTGAAGGACCGTGCCTGTTGCACACAGCACATCACCCACCTTGAATCTGAGTGGAGGTTGTTAAGCATTTTGAAACTGTTTAACAATTAAGTTAGCTTTAGCTTTCTTCTGGAAAATGTGAAGTCCAAGATGGAAAAGGGGGGCGTTGTTGGGGCTGTGTTTCTGGACCTAAGGAAGGCTTTTGATACTGTTAACCATAAGATTCTCATCACAAAATTGTCCAAGTTCAACTTTTCCCCCGATGCCTTGAGATGGATGAAATCATACCCTGAAGGCAGAACTCAGTGTGCCAGAGTGAGCAATGAGCTGCCGCCCACTCTTAGCTATGATGTGGGTGTGCTCCAAGGGTCAATACTGGGGCCCCTCCTGTTCAGCCTGTACATTAATGATCTGCCTTCTGTCTATACTGGGTCTGAAGTTCAAATGTATGCAGATGATACAGTGATATATGTGCATGCAAAGAGCAAACAACAAGCTGCACAAGAACTCACTACTGTAATGGTCCAGGTTACAAAGTGGCTCAGTGACTCGTGTTTGCATCTCAATGTGAAAAACAACTGTCTGCATGTTTTTCACAAAGAGGGCAACACTGCCATCAGACACACATAACTGCACCACTTATCACACATTCACAGAAGACATGGCTAAAGGTCAATCAGATTTGTGAACATAATCCCTAGCTGTGTATTGCTGCTTTCCATGTCTGTAGTTTGTGAGGTGTGGAAACACTTTGTTGCTTTTATGCATTTTGTCTTGTTGGTTTTTGTTCTATGTTGCTCTGTCTGTATGCTACATCTTGCTTGTCCTATGTTGCTCTGTGTGTGCTCACTGCTCAATGATTGTTGATATTGTAATTGTTTTTAATAACCTGCCCAGGGACTGCGGTTGAAAATTAGCCGGCTGCTCAATTATTAACCTGGCTGTTTTATGTAATTTTATTAAGCATGTCTTACCTTGTTTCAAAGTAGTCTTGTCAAAATACAAACGACCACAGAAATGTTGAGAGAATTATTTAAATGCTTAATATGCCATTGAAACCAGCATATTTCTCCAGTTCTATTGGTTTTCAAATCAACTTTATTTTATTGTCCAGCAGTAAAATGTGTAATCCTATTTGTATTAGTAACCCATGCTAGTTGATACATATTTAGATCTCGATCCCTCTTGATTTCTAACAGATATTTTCACATCATCACATGAAACCGTTTGCGCTTTTGAGAACGGTGTTTTCCTGCTAATTGCATTTTGGAACATTGGGGCCTACAGCCATGTGCGCATTGTTAGCTTATAATATGAAGAAATAAAACTTTGTCAACATTTTAAACTAAACAGACTGATCTGTTGCATCAGCCTCATTGCTTTTTACATTTTCTAATGTGCAGTGTTTGTATGAATTTTGGATATGTCGTCCCAGAACTGTCCCAGAGTCTGTTTTGAACCGTAGACACATTTTTAATCGGCCCAGGGATGTCAGGACGCCCTTTAGTTCGAGCCCTGGTTGTAATTGTAATATTGCAATATTTTATAGGCTACCAAAGGTGGCTAATCATCCACCAGGAGAGCCTTAAATTGTATTTGTATTTTGAGGCAGGCTTGAATAGGCGAAGAAGCCAATAGGCAGAGTAGCCTACATGTTTGTTTTGATTCTCTGGGGAAGAAAAAAAAAAAGATGGTAATGCATTTATTTTGGAAAGTGATTCCATGCATCGTACAATGATGTACAAATAGTGTGAGACCTTTTTTGGGGAGGGACAAGTGACTTGTGTGTTAATGATAAGTCACTTAAAATAAAAGTACTGGTTAAATTACCATATTTATTTTGTTAAGATTTAAGCTTTTGTTTGTATATATTCAAGGCTTGGATGACTTTCATCTCAGTATGCCCTTGAAGGGCTGGTTTGGGCAGGAAGAAGGCATGTCCCGACATGACAACACAGCAGACATTTAACTAGAGGTTGAAGATGTTTCCTGTCTTTCTAATACAGTATCCTCCACTCTTGAATCCCTAGGCCTCAAATACATGACAATGCCTTACAAAATAATGTTTGAATTGTAAGTTCAGGGAAGTTAATCCCCAGGCAAATTCTGTTCCCCAGTTTAGCCCACACTCAGTGCTGAAGAGAAATGAATATTCATGATGTGCCCATCTGAGGGGAATTCTCTTCACCTATGCCCTGAAATGTCAGTCTCTATGAAGAATGTGAACAATGAGGGAGACATCCCCTAGAGGTTTCTGTTTCAAATGTACTTTTAAAAGCATTTGTTGAGATCCTTAAAGGAGAAGGGAAGCTTTTTACTAAATGGTGTGGATTCTCCCTACTTAGGCTATTTAACAGTGCACAAATGGTTGCCAAGGGTTTTTACAATTTGTATTCCAAGAGGCAGCAACATGATTTAGTGAAGTAAATCTAATGAAGCAAACTGTTAAAACATTGTTAAATATTTTACTCCTATGAACGTGCAGGGAACACCTGCAGGATATGAACAGTTCTGCCTATTTTCCAGATAACAATCGTAAAATAATTTATTAACCCAAGTTAGTGTCTTTGATATGACTGAGGCATGTCCACTCAAAAAAACATGTAATTCCTATGTATACTTCAAAGAGTTAAATTAATGCTACTCACTTATAATATTGCTTTCAATGTACCACTGGCCAAATCTTCTGCTACTGAAGTTGTGCTTGAACTCTTTTGTATGTTCTATCCTCTGTAGGCCTACATCGGAAACCATTCACTATCAGGATGTGAAACACTTCACCATAACTTAACCCTTCTTGGATCTTGGAGGTGGTTAACGGCCAGACTAGCTTTGGCCAGCACACAGAAGTGGTTTCTCTATCCCAGAGATGAGATGGTGCGCAGCAGTGTGGGAAAGCCTTTGGGAAAGTCTTTCTCTGGCCCCTGAGGTTCCCAAGTCATAATTTTCCTTGTAGGCTTTCCCAAACACAATAAAAGACAGTCATTTTTTTTTTAACTGGCCAGCTGTTGCAAATTATACCAATCTTAAAGTGGTGGGGGACAGGGCGATGAGCTGTCATCCTATTGTTTTGCTGGTGAATGAATTATCTCAGCGTGGGAACCTTGTATTTCTAACACCCTAGGTTTTTCTGATGGTCACACATATATCTGAATAAAAATTAAGTTGGAAAGGCTAAGATACATTTAACAAAGGACACAAATGATGAAATAACAAAGTAAAAATAAGCTCCGAAACCAAATGATCTGAAGTCACAATGAGAGCTCAAAGAGGCACTCGTTCATTTATAAGCTATGCTGTAGTGGTTTCCTGTAGGGTTTATGAACTACATTTGGGTAGAATGTGTGTCGATTATGCGTGTGCTTTGAATTTATGGCGACTTTGTGACGTAAATAAGCTAGGCTAAAGGCTTCCATGCGACAACTTGTTTGGATAATGTGCCATTTTTTTGCTAATATGATGCTGCGCAGGTGTATATAGTGGAATTGCATTAGTGCCGACATTGGGAATTTGTTTTGTAATTTCCCGGGTCTTGTCATTGCATTTTCTGGGGAAATTTGAAGTTTTCCCAGATACCCATGTTAATCCCTACTGCTGTCATTTTCTCTTTATATATATTTTTTAAGTAGAACAACAAACTGTTGCCCTGGCACCTGCTACCATACCCCATTCAAAGGCACTTAAATCTTTTGTCTTGCCCATTCACCCTCTGAATGGCACACATTCACAATCCATGTCTCAAGCCTTAAAAACCAATTTTTCAGTTTTTGATTTGTTAAAGTTTGAAATATCCAATAAATGTCGTTCCACTTCATGATTGTGTCCCACTTGTTGTTGATTCTTCACAAAAAAATACAGTTTTATATCTTTATGTTTGAAGCCTGAAATGTGGCAAAAGGTCGCAAAGTTCAAGGGGGCCGAATACTTTCGCAAGGCACTGTATATTGTGTTTTGAGCAGAGCTTGATCAAAAGCCTGCACCCCCAGTAGCTCTCCAGACTGAGGGTTGACCTCATGTGTTTTATACAGTTGCCTAAGCCCAAGCAAGAAGGCGCCGACAGAGATGATCTCCTCGCTTCACGTCCTTAGGGAACTATGCAGTAATTTTTTCTTTATATATTATTTCTTACATTGTTAGCCCAGAAGATCTTTAGTGTTATTACGTACAGCTGGGAAGAACTATATGGATATAAGAGGGACGTCAACTTACCTACATTATGACCAGGAATACGACTTTCCCGAGGCAGACCTCCACCCTGGACATTGGTTCTAATCCCAGAGGCCGACCCAAAACAGCGTCATCGCTGCAGGTGGAGCGGCCTCCTGGTCAGACTAAGAAGGCGAGCACACCATCCACTGCTTCCGAGCATTTTACTCACCAATGTCCAGTCTCTAGACAACAAGGTGGATGAAATTAAGGCATGAGTTGCCTTCCAGAGAGACATCAGAGATTGTAACATCCTCCGTTTCACGGAAACATGGCTCACTCGGGATATGTTGTCAGTCGGTACAGCCACCGGGTTTCTATATCAGTCGTGCCGACAGAAACAAACATTGCTCTGGTCATAAGAAGGGTGGGGGCGTATGCCTTATGATTAACGAGTCGTGGTGTGATCATAACAACATACAGGAATTCAAGTATTTTTGTTCACCTAGACCTGACCTAGAATTCCTTACAATCAAATGCCGATATCATTATCTTCCAAGAGAATTTTCTTTAGATTATAGTCACAGCCGTGTATATCCCCCCCCCAGATACCTTGACAGCCCTGAAAGAACTTCACTGTACTCTATGTAAACAGGAAACCATATATCCTGAGGCTGCATATATTGTAGCTGGGCATTTTAACAAAGCTAGTTTGAGAACAAAGTTACATAAATTCTACCAGCACATTGATTGTTGTACCCGCTTATTAAGCAAAACATTAGACCACTGCTACTCTAACTTCTGCGATGCATACAAGGCCCTCCCTCCCTTTGGCAAATCTGACCATGACTCCATCTTGTTTCTCCCCTCCCTATAGGCAGAAACTAAAACGTGCTTAGGTCTATCCAACGCTGGTCGAACCAATCGGATTCCACTCTTCAAGGTTGCTTCGATCACGTGGACTGGGATGTGTTCCGGGTAGCCTCAGACAATAACATCGACATATGCTGACTCTGCGAGTGAGTTTATTAGGTAGTGCATTGTACCCACTGTGACTTTTAAAACCTTCCCTAACCAGAAACTGTGGATTGGTGGCAGCATTCACGTACAACTGAAATCACGAACCACAGCATTTAATCATGGCAAGATGACCGAAAACAGTGTAGCTATTCCCCCCGCAAAGCAATCAAACAAGCAGAGCGTCAGTATGGAGACTAAGAGTCGCAAATCAAAGGCTCAAGAACGAGACTTATGTGGCAGGGTCTACAGATAAACACAGATTTAAAAAAACAGCCCCGTCGCGGACATCAACATCTCGCTCCCAAACAAATTAAACAACTTCCTTGCGTGATTTGAGGACAATACAGTGGCACCGATATGGCCCGCTACCAAAGACTGTGTGCTCTCCTACAACGTGGCCGACATGAGTAAAATATTTAAACATGTTAACCCTCGCAAGGCTGCAAGCCTAGGCGGCATCCCTATCCCTAGAGAAAGTGGAACGTTTTCTGAAATGGTCCACCCACACAGACAGCGTAGCGTGGTGAAAGCGCAACAGCTCAGGAAATCTGTTTTGTCACCTTAAAACCCTCCCCCCCCCAAAAAAAAACTCCTGGTATGGCAACTGCTCTGCCCACAACCGCAAGGTTCTCCTGAGGGTAGTGCGGTCTTCCCAACTCATCACTGGGGGCAAACTACCTGCCCTCCAGAACACATACAGCACCCAATGTCACAGGAAGGCCAAAAAGAACATCAAGGACAATTAAAAAAATATATATATATATTATTATTTAACCTTTATTTAACCAGGTAGGCTAGTTGAGAACAAGTTCTCATTTGCAACTGCGACCTGGCCAAGATAAAGCATAGCAGTGTGAACAGACAACACAGAGTTACACATGGGGGGAAAACAATTAACCACCCGAGCCACTGCCTGTTCACCCTGCTATCATCCAGAAGGCGAGGTCAGTACAGGTGTGTCAAAGCTGGGACAGAGAGACTGAAAAACAGGTTTTTATCTCAAGGCCATCAGACTGCCATCACTAACTTAGAGGCTGCTGCCAACATACAGACTCAAATCACTGGCCACTTAAATAAATGTTTTTTATGATATCACAAGTCACTTTAAATAATTTCACTTTAAATCATGTTTACATATCCTACATTACTTGTGTATATACTGTATTCTATACCATCTGTTGCATTTTTCCTATGCTGCACAGGCCATTGCGCATCCATATATTTATATGTACATATTCTTATTCCATTCTCTTACATGTGTGTGTGTGTGTGTGTTTAAGGTAGTCATTTTGAATTTGTTAGTGCAGTAATCTGTCGGACCTAGAAGCACAGCATTTCACTACTCGAATTAATATCTGCTAACCATGTGTATGTGACCAATATAATTTGATTGTTTTATACAGTTGCCCCTACTTTGTTGTATTAGGTGCCTTGCACAAAGACAGGAGATGGTACATGGGATCAAAGAGCCGCCTCCCAGTGTCTAACGCATTACACATACTTTTTTTACGCAGTTGAAGTCTGAAGTTTACATACACTTAGGTTGGAGTCATTAAAACTAGTTTTTTTAACCACTCCACAAATTTCTGGTTAACAAACTATAGTTTTGGCAAGTCAGTGAGGACATCTACTTTGCATGACACAAGTCATGTTTGTAACAATTGTTTACAGACCGATTATTTCACTTATAATTCACTTATAATTCACTATCACAATTCCAGTGGGTCAGAAGTTTACAAACACTGAGTTGACTGTGCCTTTAAACAGCTTGGAAAATTCCAGAAAAGTATGTCATGGCTTTAGAAGCGTCTGTTAGGCTAATTGACATAATTTGAGTCAATTGGAGGTGTACCTGTTGATGTATTTCAAAGCCTACCTTCAAACTCAGTGCCTCTTTGCTTGACATCATGGGAAAATCAAAAGAAATCAGCTAAGACTTCAGAAAAAAAATTGTAGACCTCCACAAGTCTGGTTCAACCTTGGGAGCAAATTCCACGTGCCTCAGGGTACCATGTTCATCTGTACAAACAATAGTACGCAAGTATAAACACCATGGGACCACGCAGCCGTCATACCGCTCAGGAAGGAGACGCGTTCTGTCTCCTAGAGATGAATGTACTTTGGTGCAAAAAGTGCAAATCAATCCCAGAACAACAGCAAAGGACCATGTGAAGATGCTGGAGGAAACGGGTACAAAAGTATCTATATCCACAGTAAAATGTAGTTCTATATTGACATAACCTGAAAGGCCACTCAGCAAGGAGAAGCCCTTGCTCCAAAACCGCCATTAAAAAAAAGCCAGACTACGGTTTGCAACTGCATATGGGGACAAAGATCGTACTTTTGGGGGAAATGTCCTCTGGTCTGATGAAACAAAATAGAACTGTTTGGCCATAATGACCATTGTTATGTTTTGGGGGAAAAGGGGGAGGCTTGCAAGTCGAAGAACTCCATCCCAACTGTGAAGCATGGGGGTGGCAGCATCATGTGGGAGTGCTTTGCTGCAGGAGGGACTGGTGCACTTCACAAAATAGATGGCATCATGAGGAATAAAAATTATGTGGATATATTGAAGCAACATCTCAAGACATCAGTCAGGAAGTTCAAACTTGGTCGATAATGGGTTTTCCAAATGGACAATGACCATTTTACTTCCAAAGTTGTGGCAAAATGGCTTAAGGACAACAAAGCCAAGGTATTGGAGTGGCCGTCACAAAGCCCTGACCTCCATCATATAGAACATTTGTGGGCAGAACTGAAAAGTCGTGTGTGAGCAAGGAGGCCTTCAAACCTGACTCAGTTACACCAGCTCTGTCAGGAGGAATGGGACAAAATTCACCCAACTTATTGTGGGAAGCTTGTGGAAGGCTACCCGAAAGGTTTGACCCAAGTAAACAATTTAAAAGCAATGCTACCAAATACTAATTGAGTGTATGTAAACTTCTGACCCACTGGGAATGTGATGAAAGAAATAAAAGCTCAAATTAAATATTCATTTTACTATTATCTGACATTTCATTCTTAAAATAAAGTTGTAATCCTAACTGCCCCAAAACGGAATTTTTACTAGGATTAAGTCAGGAATTGTGCAACTGAGTTTAAAGCTTTTTGGCTTTTTTAGGTGTATGCAAGCTTCCCACTTCAAATGTACGTACAGAGACACCGCCAATTGTTGGTCATGGAAATTTGGTGAAAATTCATGAAATTTAGTCTGTCAAATTGTGTATTTAATCATAGGTGTTAGGTATTTAACGTGTGTAGTTTTTATATTTTGTGCATGTTAGACAGGACTAGGCTTAGGCTTTGTGGGCCTCTCGCAAAGCTGCCTAGATATATCCCAGAGTAGAGCAGCCTATTTGAAAATTTTATTTTTAATTTGAACAATTTTATTATGATATGGTTGTGCTGGATTTGTCCAGCTCACCAAAGAACACTTGGGTTTCCGCAGACATAAATTAAGCCAGAGGTATAATCAGATTCACTGCTGTGACTTCCCTTGTCTGCCTGGCCAAATATAATCTCTTCCTGTGGAACAAGGCCATTTCTTCACTTTGTTGTGACATTCCCTCCTTTTGGTTATTTTTTATTTAACCTTTACTTAACTTGGCAAGTCAGTTAAGAACAAATTCTTATTTACAATGATTGCCTACCCCGCCCGACGCTGGGCCAACTTCCGATCACGGCTGGATGTGGTACAGCCTGAATTTGAACCAGGGACTGTAGTGATGCCTCTTGCACTGAGATGCAGTGCCCTAGCCCCACTTGAGAACCCAAGAGGACCACTGGACTTCAGTGGCTGATCACTGATATGGTCTTAGATCCTACTAGTTAATTTCACACGGATTTCAGTCTTCGTAAATTGAAGTGTAGGCTATTTTCTGTCCATTTGGCAAAATATTGTGCTTTTGCTTCAACTGTACTATTATGTTGTTAGTGCAAGTAGTTGAAGTACTCCTGAATATTATTCATTTTTAGCTTAGATATTAGCCTATTTGATTCAAGTTGGGTGCGCTTGCAATTGTATTTGAGTTGATGACCACCCTTGGTAAGCAAATCACTGGTCAGTGTCACTTAGTTCTTTTAAATATTGTCAACCAGGAATAACTTTACCAAGGACACATTATTAAAGCAAAAATGCAGCCATTTTAGGATTTCCACCTGTGGCAGTTTAAACTTGTAACTGAATAAACCCTCTCTCTATCAAAGGTGCCTCTAGAGTCTCTGACGACGACAGAGTCCTATCTTTAGATCTGAGGCATGGGTGACCGCTCCCCACCTTTCCCTCCTAAAGTCATACAAGCTCACACAACTCCTTTGTCTGTGTTCTTTACCTGGGGAGGGGTTATTCAGTTGCTGGATTAGCCTTTTTGTTTGGTCATTTCTATCCGTCTGACCACATCGTCTCCTTCTATCCCGCCAATCCTCCTCTCTTTCTCTCCCGGATCTCTCTGTTCCTTTATTTACCTGCATGTCTTTACGTCTTATAGGGAAAGTCTCTTACGCACAGCCCTCAAGACAGAACCTTGTATTTTTTGGAGACCTTACACTCAATATTCATTATGTGATTGGGGATCCCTAAAAAGCTTAACTGCAGCCTGTTTGCTGTCCATTCATCAGTGTTTACTTTGAAGTTGAAACATTCTTGCCGGTCTGAGCTAATTATAAGGGCAGTGGTAAGTTTAGGGGCAGTCCTTTGCACTGCCAAAGCGCAGCAAGAGGTGCTTTGATATCACTGGGGTGTTGTCAGCAAACCCCATTGAGTTGAGTTGTTCCTGCCAAGGTGACAGCCGTTTAGGTCAAACTTTTCTAGTTTGAGAGAAAAAGAAGAGTCACTACAAAGATACAGGTATCCTTCCTGAGTGTATTAATACACCATCTAAAGTGTAATTAATAACTTCACCATGCTCAAAGGGATATGTTATGTCTGTTATTTAAAAAAATGACCCATTTAACAAAAGGCATTTGAAAACCTTCCTGGACTTTGGAGTTTGAAATTCACTGATCGACTGAGGGACCCTACAGATAATTGTATGTGTAGGGTACAGAGATAAGGTAGTCATTCAGAAATCATGTTAAACACTATTACACACTGTGTGTCCATGTAACTTATTGGAATTATTAATTATGTGCGCATTTTTACTCCTGAATTTATTTACGCTTGCCGTAACAATGGTGTTGTTTGACATTATGGGGGGTTGTGTGTATCCCAGTGACGCAAAATCTCAATTTAATCAAATGAAAATGCGGGCTGTAACACAATGTGGGAACATGTCAAGGGGCATGAATACTTTCTGAAGGCACTGTATGTCAAAAATGTTAATTCAAATAGCCATAATCAAGTGGCAAGGATCCGACAATAAAATGCTTTGAAGTCTGTGGCCGCAGCTATAATTACGTTTGTTGGGTCTGATTTGCAGGAAATACCTAGCCTGCTTGCTAGCACCAACATGAGCGTGGCTATCCGAATTATCGCATTATGTGGAAATCCCCTGTAATGACCCCAGTCACTCACTCCACAACAAACATGGACAACATTTAAGGAGTGAACTAAAATAAGTTTCAGGAAGGACTATGCTGTTAACCGCAAACAGACTGCAAAATAAAATGTAAAAACTAAAAAGTTTTACCAGCCAAAGGGAAGTTGGATGAAGATTGTGGACCAGGGTGATTGGAAGGAGTGGATAGGTACTTCGGAAACTGATGGACGGACCGTAACAATAGTGCACTCAAAGCTGGTAGGCTAGCTAGAACTCAAAAATAACGTTAGTTTAGGAGCATTTACTAGCTATTCCTCTCTGTTATAAATTATACGAGTCATCTAACATTAATCATACTATGTTCCAGCAAAGCATTACATATTTAATGGCTTAACCAGCCACTGTGGCAGCCATGCGATTTTTTTTACCAGCCAAATTATAATTTTTTGTTACAATTACACCAACAAAACGGACTGATTATGCTTTAATGTGTAAAAAAAAAAATATTACGAGTAAGAAGTGATGTATTGTTTTAAATTTTTACCAAAATATCACAAATGAGAAACATTATTCATCTGCCCCTTTAAGGGTGGGAGGTTACCATGGCAATGTGATCCATCATGTTTGTGCCTGTGAGATTGAGTCTGACTAGTAGGAGCATGGTCTTCTCTTCCTTAGCAGTTGAAACTCAAACATTGAAAAGCTTGTGAACAAAATAATGTAAACTGCGAAGAAACAGAAGGACAAAGTCTCATTGCAGTCGACTTTCGGTTCAAGTAAATTAGATAAATTTTTATGCATGGGCACAGCACTTCTAAAAATATATATATTTTTAAATGTATATTTCACTCCGCACTTCACGCACAGCCCTGCATTGTTGCAGTGCAAGGTGGGATAGGATTCGCAGTTCTTTGACTTTGTGCGATTTAATTTACCAGCTATGAAACAAAACAGAAATACTTTGAAAGCAGCTACCTCAGCATTTATTTTACCATAAATGTGATCATACTTGACTATTTTTACTCACTACGGCCATGGAACTACTCACACTGTGTATCCATGACCACCCGCGAATGTGGCTAATAAAATAGACATCTTACCCGCCAATGCCAAAATCTACCGGCAGGTGGCAGGGTGTTACTTTTAGGCCCTGTTAGCTCACCTACTTTGCTAAGCAACACACATTTGCTATCCACTCTGTGGTTTTAAATATAAAAAATTCAATAAAAATGTATTTTTAGCTAGCTAGCTAGTTAGCCAACTTTGTTTGTAGGTTTTCATTAGTAAGCAATTAAGCATATCACTCTGGACTGTCGTTCCATTCCATTTGCCCAAGCACCGAGGATAGGATAGGATTTGATTTTTACAATTTTATTTAACCTTTATTTAACCAGGTAGGCCAGTTGAAAAGAAGTTCTCAACTGCCAAATGTCCTGCACGGTGTTGGGCTGTAAGCACAACCCCCACCTGTGGACGTCGGGCCCTCATACCACCCTCATGGAGTCTGTTTCTGACCGTTTGAGCAGACACATGCACATTTGTGGCCTGCTGGAGGTCATTTTGCAGGGCTCTGGCAGTGCTCCTCCTGCTCCTCCTTGCACAAAGGTGGAGGTAGCGGTCCTGCTGCCGGTTTGTTGCCCTCCTACGGCCTCCTCCACGTCTCCTGATGTACTGGCCTGTCTCCTGGTAGCGCCTCCATGCTCTGGACACTACGCTGACAGACACAGCAAACCTTCTTGCCACAGCTCGAATTGATGTGCCATCCTGGATGAGCTGCACTACCTGAGCCACTTGTGTGGGTTGTACACTCCGTCTCATGCTACCACTAGAGTGAAAGCACCGCCAGCATTCAAAAGTGACCAAAACATCAGCCAGGAAGCATAGGAACTGAGAAGTGGTCTGTGGTCACCACCTGCAAAACCACTCCTGTATTTGTCACATACACATGGTTAGCAGATGTTAATGCGAGTGTAGCGAAATGTAAAGGGATAAAGAATATGTACATAAAGATATGAATGAGTCATGGTACAGAACGGCATAGGTATCTGACTGAGCGGTGGAGGACAGAAGCAGGTGCGTAAACATTCATTCAAACAGCACTTTTGTGCGTTTTGCCAGCAGCTCTTCGTTGTGCGTCAAGCATTGCGCTGTTTATGACTTCAAGCCTATCAACTCCCGAGATGAGGCTGGTGTAACCGAAGTGAAATGGCTAGCTAGTTAGCGCGCGCTAATAGCGTTTCAAACGTCACTCGCTCTGAGCCTTCTAGTAGTTGTTACCCTTGCTCCGCATGGGTAACGCTGCTTTGGTGGTGGCTGTTGTGTTGCTGGTTCGAGCCCAGGGAGGAGCGAGAAGAGGGACGAAAGCTATACTGTTACACTGGCAATACTAAAGTGCCTATAAGAACATCTAATAGTCAAAGGTTAATGAAATACAAATGGTATAGAGGGAAATAGTCCTAGAATTCCTATAATAACTACAACCTAAAACTTCTTACCTGGGAATATTGAAGACTCATGTTAAAAGGAACCACCAGCTTTCATATGTTCTGAGCAAGGAACTGAAACGTTAGCTCTCTTACATGGCACATATTGCACTTTTACTTTCTTATCCAACACTTTGTTTTTGCATTATTTAAACCAAATTGAACATGTTTCATTATTTACTTGAGGCTAAATTGATTTTATTGATGTATTATATTAAGTTAAGTGTTCATTCAGTATTGTTGTAATTGTCATTTACAAATAAATAAATCGGCCAATTTAATCGGTGTCGGCTTTTTTGGTCCTCCAATAATCGGTATCGGCGTTGAAAAATCTTAGTCGGTCGACCTCTAGTTATCATACACCTGATAATCCAGTAGACCTGCATATGTTTCTAGACGTTAACTCAAGATTTTTTGGTATTTGCTTCCTGTGACCTCCAACTGACAATGTGAATCCTCTTTTGCTTTCCTCATGCTGGTTTAGACTAAACAAGCTCTGTTCAAAAGATGCGGTGATGGAATATGAAAGCTCTGAAGTCAAATGAATCTGCTGTGAAGGGGAGTGGGGTGCGCTAAACATTTTTGATTTTGTCTAGTAAGGAGAATGTCTCCTTGCTTATCTCTTGGAGAGGAGCCTTTTGAATAGTACTATTCTCTTGTATCTGAAATAAAGTTTCCTCTCTTAGTCTAACTTTTATCATGGTTTGATCTATTCTCTAGGTTTTCTCTTACTTCAGTGGCTCGATTAACTTTTTGTATTTTTAGCAGGGTTTTTAAACAAGCATACTGTACCTCTTTCTTTCGGTGGAGATCTGTTGATAAGAATGCCTTACTGGATGAAATTGCCATCTTTGTGCCAACATAATATATTTTAAAACTTTGCTTGGCTGCTATCCCTAAGGTGTGTTATCTCCAGGGGTGGATTTTTGGCGATGGGTGTCAACTGGTAGATCCCAATTTCTACAAACAGAGTTGAAATTCTTTACCTCAGGATCAAAACATGTATTGTGGTTTAAATAGATTTGTGGAAAAAGTGCATATTTAAACAAAATCAATATTGATCTATATACCTTAGACCAGTTGTTAACTAGAAAGAGCTACTGGGTGTGCCAGTGTTTCCAAGTATTGACATGTCATCTTCGCTCAAATGTGTAATCAGACCAGCAGTTTTCAATATGACTTACCATATTGACACAGCATTAGTAGCTGGCGACCGAGCTATGTGACTGTGCTTGTCACCCTTTCCACAGACAGACTGAACTGACATGGTTATCCACTTCCGCCCTGCCAGAACCTAAGGCTGTGGGAAATAGACTTGACAGACTTGGCTTAGGCAACACACTGACCTCCCAAAAAACAAATAGGAAGTGCACTCGAACTGTGTGGTGGGGCCAGGTTGTTGTTGTCTACATTGAGAAATGGGGATTTTGCTGTGCCAGGAAATTATTCAATCCCTACGGGAGAGGATTTTCTATTATTTTAGACATTGTGCGTATGTGAAAGAGATGCATTACACAGGCATGCAGATGCTTGCAGGGTAATTTTAGCCTGTGCTGAGTGGAAGGATCCCCTTGTGGTTGGGGAGGGGGGGGGGGGGGTAATTAAGTGACTTCTTCTTTCAAGGCACTCTGCAAAGAGTAGTAAACAGATAATTATGACTAAGGTGTCAGGCGTGAAAAGATTTATACATAACCCAGGTAGAAATGTGATATTTCGACCCTTTGTACGTAGATCCTTTGCTGAATACATATTTTCCAGCTGCATTTAATACTTGTATTAATTGATGGAGATGGGTGATAATACAGAAGATCTCCAAACATACATTTACCACAAATGTTTTGTTCGTTTCGGAGAATCCCAAATTTATTACGAAAGACTCTTGCGTATCGATGCTTTAGTGAGATTGTGGTGGTGGTGACTTGGGGTGTGTGACAGTTTTGTTTCCTGTCTGAACAGGCCATCCATCAAGTGATGTGAACTTTCATGCTGCCCTGTTTTATTAGATTAACAAGGTTCTTCCCTTTTTTGAGTAGTGTTCAAAACCCATACAGCCCCATACAGCTAATGATTGAATCTGTATTTTTGTACTGACAATATAAGGCCAGGTGTTTGTAGTCTGTGACACCTTTATTGGTGTAAATGTGTTATTGATAAATGCAGGCCAAATCGGATGTAGTGGAGGATTTCATGCGTAAGGCAGGAATTATTTCCGTCTTCGACTCATACCCAGAGGCAGTGATTGGAGTCTCACTGTCACCCTCCCCTAGTATGCTATTTGAGGAGGAGGGCCGGACATGAGGTTTGGCACGACTTCAGTAACTGTTTATGCAGCTGTTACATGTCTGACATCAATGTTAAAACATGCGTCTGGGAGAACTTTTTTTTTTTATATATATATTTTTTTATATAGTGTAACAACTAAAGACTCATGTTTTTTTCATTATCTTTGGACTTAATACATACACTTTAAGGTCTTTCCCCAATTCTCCCCAAGTTCAACACTGGTAACCTGTGCCTCTAAGCAATTCTTATATTGATTGTAGGTCTGGGTGATGGTTCAGGGATCTGAAATATCTAGGTCAATTAATGCTAATCCTTTGTAGAGTCAACCCTAGCACCCTTTTGGAATATATTTTTGTTTTCAAGTGCTTTTAAACTTTAACTATGAGGCTGGCTATGCAAGTACAGACACAAAGTCTAGGAATGGAGTGAGGCAAAACCCCTTATGACTCCGGTCTTCCTCTAAATCAGATCCTCATTTTATATTTGACATTTTAGTCATTTTGCATACATCTTAAGATAGCTAGGAGAGACAACAACATCACAATTATAGCAAGTTTATTTTCCCTCAATAAAGTAGTTGTCAGCACAGTCAGTGGAAGGAGGAAAAGACAAGTGCCGTTGGATTTATTTAAGATACTCTTTAAAGGGGCAGTGCAGTCAATGTAATTTGCCTGTTTTTTATTATATTGCCACACTATGAGGCTGAAATAACACTCTGGAATTGTGAAAATTATGATAATGCCTTTTTTGTGTAAGAGCTGTTTGGAAAAAAAATGCCTGGAATTTCAGCCTGTTCAGGTGAGATGGATTTTTTTGGCCCAGATCATTACATCACAATCTGATCTAAATATTCTGACCAATGACCACTCACCTTTTTATTTGCGTATGTATCCTCTTACTTTGAAGGGGTAAGGTGAGAGGACCGCCTAGACTCTAGTCTAGAGACCAATCTGCCAATCAGGGCTGTGTATGTAAAGATATTTTTTATTTGTAACCACACGCCAACATGCTCAGGTCTGAGCTGGAGCTGCACTTCCATAGGGGTAGGAGGGCCAAGAGACCAGAGGTGGCAGAACAGAGTTATTTTACAGGCCTATTAATCTACTACTACATTGTTTGCTGGAAATTCTCTGCATGTACAGTTGAAGCGGAAAGCATATCACACCCATCACCGGCTTGCCCTCAGTCCGCCCTTGCTTGAGCAACTTTAAGAGAACAGCAGATGTATGCAGAAATACTGCCAGATGTGCTTTATCAGGCCAGTTGGTTAGTTTGTAAAAAAATAAATAATAATAAAAATTTAAAAAAAGACTTGAATGTTTCCATTGAATCTTTGTGGCATACTTCTTAATTATTTAACATCCCTTATGCTCAGCTTCACAAGTACCCAATTTTAAAAGTCCAATGCAGCTGTTTCTATCCCAATATCAAAACATTTCTGGGGAGCAATGAAGTACCTTACTGTGATTAGTTTTCAATTAAAATCGTCAAAAAGACACAAACGTAGCATAATAGCAAAGAGCAATTCTTCAAGCAAGAATTTTGCTAGGAGTGGTCTAAGTGGGGAGGGGAAAACTGAAAACTAGCTGTTATTGGCAGAGAGGTCTTTCTTATTGGTCTGTTAATTTAATACATTTTACTGCATGGTGATGTCACCATGGAAAGGCAAAAGCTCCATCCCACTAAAACATGCTAAAATATCATGCAGTCCTTTCAAACAGCTTCTACATTGAAAAGGATATTGTCAGGATTTTCACAATTTCACAGTATAATTCCAGGTGGGAATGTATATAAAACACAAGAAAATCTTTTTTTTTTTTTTTAAGATCAAGTGTGATCAGATTGTGATTTAGTTTGAACAAGGAAACAAAGCACACTAGCATAACCTTTTACTTACACAATAAAATAAGTTATTCAATTTAGGAATATTTAAGTTTTTGACAATCCAAATGTTTCAGATGAAAGAAAAAAAACTGTAATTGACAAATCCCCTGGCAGTCTCACTGCATACCACCAGCATGCGTATTGTTATACGGAGCAGAAAAGCCTATTGTTATGACTTGTTTAGCATTCTTTTTTAGAAATGGATGTCTGGTGAGATGCTTTTCGTTTTTAAGAGATTGTTAGACAGTGAGCATTCATCAGACTGTACGTGTCCTATTCAGTGCAGCACTATAAGATTCAAGGCATTAGGCTTCTCAAACTCTGTCAATGAAAATGTAACATAACATGTAAAGTACTGGTCTCATGAGCTGAAATGAAAGATCCCAGAAATGTTCCATACGCACAGTTTTTATTTCTCTCGTTGTGCGCACTTTTTTTTAATGTTAGTGAGCATTTCTCCTTTGCCAAGATATGCCACAAGTCAGGTGGATGGATTATCAGGAAGCTGATTAAACAGCATGATCATTACACAGGTGCATCTTGTGATGGGGATAATAAAAGGCCACTCAAATATGTGCAGTTTTATGCTGAGGAGTATTTCTGTCTATAATAGTTATTTTGTGGGGGAATACTCATTCTGATTGGCTGGACCTGGCTTTCCAGTGAGTGTGCCTGGTTGTTCTGTAAGTTACCTATTCCAAGGTAGGTTTTCATAAAGCCACAGACATTGATTACACTTGTCCCAACTACAGTATTCAGAGGGCTGTGGAGTGACACTGAGCGAATTGTTCCTTCTGTGTCCTACTGAGATCTTTTGTCTTGATTCATTTAGGCGGGGTGGGCAAAGCAGGCCATGTTTTGTTTGTTCCTGTCATCCTCTTGTTGTAACGCCTATTGGCTGGGTGGCTTCATCTTAGGTGGCCTGAGCAAATAAAGCTTAGCCAAACAGGATCTCTGTTTTGTGACCCCATGGATCTAAGCCTACACCAATGACAAAACAAAGCAGCAGAGGGTTTTAGTTTGCTAAGTAATTCATATTTCAAACAAAATAAATCTTTGTTTTGTTTCCTGTAATGCATAACAGAAGGGCCTACAGCACTGCCTGTGAAACTTTCTCACTGGTTTTATTAATGTAGTTTGCTCGAGGCAGACAGACATATTTTAATAACCCCCCCCTCCCCATGGATCTTCCCATGATGTAACCTACCAAAATAATTCAGTAGTCAAGGGACAGTAGCAAGTGGGAATTTCACAGGCTTGCCAACACAACTAGTCGTTCTCTTTTCACACTGGGAACTAAGGAGATGAGATCCCGCCCAAAGTTTGAATTAATGATGGGGCAGTGTCTTTAACCATTAAAAGCAATCATTACCTCCCTCCCACCCTTGGTTCCTTCCTGCTCGTCCTCCTCTGCCTTCCTTAATTGGAGACCCCATGGTGGACACTGGCTTTGTCCCAAATGGCACCCTATTCCCAATATAGTGCACTACCTTTGACCAGGGCCCCTAGAGCTCTGGTCAAAAGTAGTGCACTATATAGGGAATAAGGTGCCATTTTGGATGCGACCTCGGATAACCTCCTCCGCCCACCCCCCCAGGATACTACATTGTTGTTCAGTATACTCACCTCAACAATGGTCCACTACGACTAGTCTACCTCCGTCTTGCGAGGATGTGCATTGATTTTTAATCCCCTCACCACCAATCTGTGCCTGCAGGCTGCTTCTGTGTTTACTGCTAAAGCAGGGGAGGAGATGGAGTTGATAGGAACAGCATTCCACTATCATGTGAAGAATTGCTTATAACTAAAAAATAAGCCTGTGTTTGCCCTAAAAGTTTCCCAATATGAGAGACTAACAAATGGAAACGTGGTTATATATTTACAAGAACATTGATGTGTAACTGTCAACAGTATTACAGGTTTCCACATGTCCCTAATATACCAGCCAAGTTACTCAGAACCCAAGCTTAGTTTAGGCCTACCTGATTTCCTCTGCAGCGTACAGCACTGTTTGAAAGATAATAGCATGGCAACCTTTTCAAGTTTGTCAGTCATTTTCCAAATGGCTAAGCCTGTTGTGCCTTGATTTCAACTGTCCAGAACATTTTGATTGACCACTTAAAGTACAACAGTGGCAATGATTCCACTGTTTGGTGGAAATATAGAGCTGTCAGCTTTTTGGCATCATTGTGGTGTTTCTCATATTCCATATTTCAAACCAAGAAGAAAACCCACCAACTTTAGCATGCTGCCAACTTTTCTTTAAATCTGAAAGGTATTGCCGGCAACAAAGCCTAGTTTGTTTCCACCAACAGACCTAGTCATGATTGCTGTAATGTGTTTAAAAGTCCCGCCAACCCCTCAGTATAAATTAGAGGTCGACCGGTTAATCGGAATGGGCGATTAATTAGGGCCGATTTCAAGTTTATAACAATCGGAAATCGGTATTTTTGGGTGCAGATTTTTTATTTATTTTTACTATACCTTTATTTAACTAGGCAAGTCAGTTAAGAACACATTCTTATTTTCAATGACGGCCTAGGAACGGTGGGTTAACTGCCTTGTTCAGGGGTGGAAAGACAGATTTTCACCTTGTCAGCTCGGGGGATCCAATCTTGCAACACTAACTAGTCCAACGCAATAACGACCTGCCTCTTTCTCGTTGCACTCCACAAGGAGACTGCCTGTTACGCGAATGCAGTAAGCCAAGGTATGTTGCTAGCTAGCATTAAACTTATCTTATAAAAAACAATCAATCATAATCACTAGTTAACTACACATGGTTGTTGATATTACTAGGTATTATCTAGCGTGTCCTGCGTTGCATATAATCTGACTGAGCATACAAGTATCTGACTGGGCGGTTGTAGGCAGAAGCAGGCGCGTAAACATTCATTCAAACAGCACTATCGTGCGTTTTGCCAGCAGCTCTTCGTGGTGCGTCAAGCATGGAGCTGTTTATGACTTCAAGCCTATCAACTCCCGAGATGAGGCTGGTGTAACCGAAGTGAAATGGCTAGCTAGTTAGCGTGCGCTAATAGCGTTTCAAACGTCACTCACTCTGAGCCTTCTAGTAGTTGTTCCCCTTGCTCCGCATGGGTAATGCTGCTTCGGTGGTGGCTGTTGTGTTGCTGGTTCGAGCCTAGGGAGGAGAGAGAAGAGGGACGGAAGCTATACTGGTACAATGGCAATACCAAAGTGCCTATAAGAACATCTAATAGTCAAAGGTTAATGAAATACAAATAGTATAGAGGGAAATAGTCCTAGAATTCCTATAATAACTACAACCTAAAACTTCTTACCTGGGAATATTGAAGACTCATATTAAAGGGAACCACCAGCTTTCACATGTTCTCATGTTCTGAGCAAGGAACTGAAACGTTACCTCTTACATGGCACATATTGCACTTTTACTTTCTTCTCCAACACTTTGTGTTTGCATTATTTAAACCAAATTGAACATGTTTCATTATTTACTTGAGGCTAAATAGATTTTATTGATGTATTATATTAAGTTAAAATAAGTGTTCATTTAGTATTGTTGTAATTGTCATTATTACAAATAAACTTTTTTAAATCGGTATCGGCTTTTTTGGTCCTCCAATAATCGGTATCGGTGTCAAAATCATAATCGGCTTAGGCACGCATCCCGAACCTTCTATTGTGGTCCGACGTCATCAGACTTGTCCTTATAATTATGAAAAAGCATAAACAAAATGGCAGTCTGCATGCAGCAACCTGTTTCAAACAGCAACTCTACCTGTAAAAATATGTGCACACATTTTTTTTAAATGAATTGTCAAGTTAGCAAGTCGGGGAAACCAAAATCAACTTTCTGGACAACATTTTGGTTTGTTGTTAGCTTGCTATCTAGCCATATAATTACCAGAACAACTTTTTATTCCCCATAAAAGGAAAATCATGTATTGCAAGCTGCTAACTTACTGTTGTGAATGGGAAGAAACGAAAGCAGTGCATTCTGTCCTAACAGAGGAATTTAGAACTTGATTAATAGATGCGTTAAAGGAGTTAATGGAACACAGACGTTCCATTGACCAGATTGACGCATATTCATTATCTGATCTTACAAAGTGGATATTCATCAATTCCGTCATGATGGATATTTTGTAACAGGCCCACAGCGGGGTTACTTAGATGTATTTGGCTGTTTTCACTGCATAGCATGTAGAAGTTGTCCCTTTTTTTCATTTTTAGGAGTGACTGCTAAATGCTAACTCATACGTTTGGTTAGCATACAGAAATCGGATGTGGTAGTCGTTTTTAGCTGTAATCAGTTGATTGGTAATGATGACATGAACATGTTGGGGTTGACACCCAAACAAGCATTATACTCTGATTTTTAACTCAACATAGTGTTAAATACACTTAAACAATAGCCTGAATGTGAGCTAATTTTGCTGGGAGGCTATGAGGAGCCTCAGGATCTTTCCCTCACACCCCTTTTCCTGACGTATTTCCATGGCAATTCCATTGTTTTGGTCGAGTTCAATGAACCTCTTTGAATGTTTCTTGCTCATTTGCCGCTAATCAATCGCTAAATAAAAGGAAAAGAATGTCGACGAGAGGTACAACTGGGTCTGTTTTGAAAGGGGATCATATGTTTTTACAAGCAACATGCTGTGAATCCTGTGAAAGAAGTATCATAACGCTGGGAAAGCACCTCTTTCTGACAGAGAGGGGGCTCCCTTTGAGTCGCTGGACCTGCCGGAAATAGTTTATTTTAGAGATCAGCCGGGTGAGGGGGATCTTTATTCCCGTCTGACAGTTCTCATAGAGACAGTAACGGGCGATCTGCCCTTCAGATGATGAACTCGGGCACATTCCTCAGATTCCTCAATTGTAATGTTGCCCTCCCCCACCCTTTCTGAATAGAACTTTCAATTTGTTCAGGTTTTTATCTCGGGAGGTTTTACTTGTCAGACTCTGACCCGACACCTGTTAGAGAAAAGCAAAATAGCCCTAATGAGTTGACTTTTTTTTCTCCTGGTTAATGCAGAAGCACACGGCCATCTTCTCCCCTGCAGCTCATGCTTTTTTCTTTGCTTACATTAACGGGGTTTGGGTATCCCCTTTGGTCAGTGAGGACTAGCCTACATGGTGTGTAAGCACACACGCAAGTACAAATCTACATCAGAAGTGCTTTAGTTTCCTTTTTACAAATTAATAATAATTTGATGTGAATAAATTTGCCCTCTAGGTTACTAGATCCTACTGTGATCATATTAGCAAGGTGTAAACTGAATTTGATTGTGCCCTGAAGTAAATTGATTGCAGTGAGTTGATGCCATGGTTGTTGCTGTATCCTATCCCCATGTCTGTCTGTGTATTGGTTCAGCCCGTGGGAGTGTTGAGTTAAATCAGATGTTCTACATATCTCCCGAGCAGATGGAGAAAATCGTGTACAAGGGGGGAGAAAGTTGTCATGCCCACACGTTAACTCAAAGCGGTCATTGTTCATCTCCCACGTAAAGAATGTGATGAGGTCATGGGAGGAAATCTAATTGGACCATGGTGTGGCTTGTGGCCTTCCCCTGGACATTAACACACACCCTTCAACAACCCGTAATCCCCCTCCCATCCACCAGATATTCCCTGCTACCCACCCTCAGGCTGTGCCTCTACTGGGTGTAAGGGGATGGAGGCCCAAATCCCACAGGCAGGTCATCCCAGAAAACCCTGTAAAAGGTGAAAATTAGAACACACCTTAAAAGTAGCATGTAGAGGGAGAAGTTTCTAAATGACACCTTGATGATATCAACCCAGAGATTTCTTGATAATATATGTATTTTAAATGGCTGATTTAGCTGTTTTCCCCTTGAATGTAAATGGAGCGAAACAATTTCTAAGGCTCTGATATTAGGGCTTAGGGCAATTTTTAGGGCTCTGATATTAGGGCTTAGGGCAATTTTTAGGGCTCTGATATTTCTATTAGTTTGGCTGAACAAATTTTTTTTTTTTTCTAATGATTTTCTGAAATTATTAGGCCTTTTCATAAGCTGAGGGCTTGAAAAACATTTGAATTCTCAAATGAAATGTTATTCGTCACATGATTCATAAGCAACTGGTGTAGAATAACAATGAAATGCTTACTTACGGGCCGTTCCCAACAACTAATAAGAGGAATAAGTACACAATGAGTAACGATATCTTCGCTATATACACAGGGTACGAATACCAAGTCTATGTGCAGGGTTATGAGGTAATTGAGGTAGATATGTACATATACAGTGCCTTCGGAAAGTATTCAGACCCCTGGACCCTTTCCACATTTTGTTACATTACAGCCTCAAATTCAAAAATATATTGTTTTTTCCCCTAATCAATCTACACACAATACCCCATGATTGACGATCATTTATAAAACATATAAAAGTGATCACATTCACTTAAAGTATTCAGACCCTTTACTCAGTACTTTGTTGAAGCACCTTTGGCAGCAATTACAGCATCAAGTCTTCTTGGGTATGACGCTACAAGCTTGGCACACCTGTATTGGGGAGTTTCTCCCATTCTAATCTGCAGATCCTCTCTAGCTCTGTCAGGTTGGATGGGGAGCGTCGCTGCACAGCTTTTTTTCAGGTCTCTCCAGAGATGTTCGATCGGGTGCTGGTCTGGGCTCTGGCTAGGCCACTCAAGGACATTCAGAGACTTGTCCTGAAGCCACTCCTGCGTTGTCTTGACTGTGTGCGTAGGGTCATTGTCCTGTTGGAAGGTTAACCTTTGCCCCAGTCTGAGGTCTTAACATGCTCCAGAGCGCTCTTCATCAAAGATCTCTGTATTTTGCTCCGTTCATCTTTCCCTCGATCCCGACTAGTCTCCCAGTCCCTGCCGCTGAAGAACATCATCACAGCATGATACTACCACCACTTGTGCTTCACTGTAGGGATGGAATTGGCCAAAGAGTTCAATCATGGTTTCATCAGACCAGAGAATCTTTTTTTCTCATGGTCTGAGAGTCTTTAGGTGCCTTTTGGCAAACTCCAAGCAGCATGTTGTGCCTTTTACTGAGGAGTGGCTTCTGTCTGGCCACTCTACCATAGAGGCCTGATTGGTGGAGTGCTGCAGCGATGTTTGTTCCTCTGGAAGGTTCTCCCATCTCCACAGAGGAACTCTGGAGCCCTGTCAGAGTGACCATTGGGTTCTTGGTCACCTCCCTCACCAAGGCCCTTCTCCCCCGATTGCTCAGTTTAGCCTGGCTGCCAGGTCTAGGAAAAGTCTTGGTGGTTCCAAACATCTTCCATTTAAGAATGATGGAGGCCACTGCGTTCTTGGGGATCTTCAATGCAGAACAGAACAGATCGGGTCAATGCCGTCCAGGTAGCTATTGGTTAACTATTTAACAAATAGTTAAAGCTCGAAGCTGTTCAGGGTCCTGTTGGTTCCACACTTTGTGCATCGGTACCGCTTGCCGTGCGGTAGCAGAGAGAACAGTCTGACTTGGGAGGCTGGAGCCTTTGACAATTTTTAGGTCCTTCCTCTGACACCGCTTGGTTTTGTGGTCCTGGATGGCAGGGAGCTCGCCACCAGTGATACATTGGGACATACGCACTACCCTCTGTAGCGCCTTGCAGTCAGGTGCCAAGCAGTTGCCATACCAAGCGGGTATGCAGCCTGTCAAGATGCTCTCAATGGTGCAGCTGTAGAACTTTTGGAGGATCTGAGTGCCCATGAGTCTTTTCAGCCTCAGAGATTGAATAAGAGATTCTGAATAGATTATCTTATTCAATAAGAGATTGTCTGCAGAGTTTGAATAAGGGATTTGGTGTGACTGAGACTTTTCTCCCAGGAAGGTGCTCCAACTTTCAGCACCATTTTCACTTACAGCCTTGCTCTCGTTGCTTCAGGCTGAGTGTGTTAGCAATCAGCTTTGTTTTTTGATGCCTTTGTGGGATGTCAATGAAACCTTATCCCAAACCCAATCACTAATCATCAGTTTTATCACCTCATCTCTGACAACTGAGGTGTGTTGAAAGACCCTAAATCAAATGGCCAACAGCGAAGCATACCACCTTGGTTTAACCCAAGAATGTCTACAATAATACTGTACATTCAAAGGAATTTGACATCAAAAGAACTAGCCTTGTCTCAATGGGTGGGAAGCCACCATATCATGTCCACTTTAATAACCAGCCCATAACCACATACACTATTTGCATCCCCCCCCCCCTTACGCTGCTGCCACTCTGTTTTATTATTTATGCATAGTCACTAACTCTACCTACATGTACATATTACCTCGATTAACCGGTGCCCTCGCACATTGACTATGTACTGGTATATAGCCTCGCTGTTATTTTACTGCTGCTCTTTAATTCTTTTTGACTTTCGTTGGTTACTTTTCTATTTTTTTTCTTAACCAACAATGCAGTTTAAAGAATAAGTCTGAAGGGCTTGTAAGTAAGCACACCTGTTGTATTCGGCGCATGTGACAAATAACATTTTGATTTGGTTACTCATTTTCTATAATACATTTGTCATTAATGCATACTTTAGTTTCGCAAGCCAATCCTAACTATTGTTAGTGCAATGACTGGAAGTCTATGGTAACAACTAACATGTTCATCTGACTCTAGGGAAGTAGATAAAGGGCTTCATTGCCAAAATAAACTGATGTCAAACATTTTAGGTAAAGTCATGAGGGGAACTGGCAGAAACCACCTGGCACTGAAAATGTTGGAGAGTCTTCCAACAGCCACAGAACATCAAGTACAAAATGTTCTGCATGTTGAATTAATGGCAGTGTGTGGGCTTCTTCCTCTTGACTAATGTTCTTAAGGAAAGATCTCTTCTGTGTTAAAATAGAATTAATGAGATTGTCTTCGGGAAAAGGTACCGTCTGTTTCATATGATGTTCACGGCTTATGAGTATAGAAATTGGCTATGCGATTAACAGATTATAAACTTATCAAAGACGCCCCCTCTGCTGACCCCCTGGAATGTCCCCCTTGGTAGTCATCTGCAGAAAGGTCCCAGATCTGTTTGTTGAAAAACTCTAGTCTTGTGAGGTTTGTCTGCTTACACGTCCAAGCTTGCTGTGATAAAACACCACTTGTGTCCTAATGACATGTTAGAGGCCATAGGAAACATCAGTGTGGCTTGTCAGAATCTTTGGCAATGTAAATGCAGATTTCACATTTCCTCAAACCAGTCGAATGCATCTTTGAGTGTTGGATATATTTGCGGAATGTGCATATAATTACATGATTCGCAGAATATTACATTTGACTTTTTCTTTACAGTATGTGATAAAAAGTCCTTGTTTAGTTCTGGCCATTCATGGTTCAACAATTGTAAGCCAGGCACAAATTCTCAGATTCAATCAATGCTTGATTTGTTGAACATGCATGTCTTCTTCTCCAGAACTTTTGAATTGCTGATCAAAGACAATCCTCTTTTTAGAACAGTCATGAGCTTTCATTCACATTTTAACAAACAATATGTCTCCATACACAGCCCCTTTTCCCCCTAACTTACTTGTCTCTGTTCTCCCTCTCGAGTCGTTCTCTTGTCAGCCCACCCCCTTACTGGCCTAGCGGAAGCACATTCCAGCAGAGAGGAAGAGACGAAGCGAAAGGTTTTACTCAGCCCATAATCTGTCCACGAAATTGAGCTCGCGAAGTGAGGATTTTTTGCATGTAGGTCAATGATTGTCAAATTTTGTTAACACTTTTTTTCTATTGCTACATGAGGCTCATTTGATCAAATAGAATTTCCATAATGGTTACGTTTTGTTTTTACGAATGCACTGATCTAAGCAGACACACGTGGCATTTTGACAACTTTGAAAAAGACTACTATCGGCGTTGTGCCTGTTGTCAGAGATAGATGGAGGACTCATCATGGGTATAACCTGTTTTAGCATGGATATTTCCATTGAGGGCTTCCACTATTTTAAAGTAGTCAACTGGATGGAGATTTCCTATGAGTTGGGAGCGGTCAGCCAATGAAAAATAAGAAAATTGACTCCTTTTAAAATGGAGATGGCCTAAATGACACTGTCAGATGCTATAAGGGCAAAGATAAAAAGATGAGTCTTCTCTATCTCTGGCCTGTTGTTCACACACACACGTATCTGCCCTCTCATTAGCTAGAATGGTCCAATCTGATCTCGCCTCCTTCCGCCTGCTTTTCATCTTTGAGGACATGTATTTATGTTGTTAGAGCAGTCACTTGGTTATCTTGTCAATATAAAAGATCATTGATTCCAGACAGTTCACTCTCCACCTCACCTGCACCCCAACCACCACGTCACAGCCTCACTCTACTACAACATGCTTGAGGGGGCAGGTGAACACATGATTAAAGTCCCCTCCCTTAGTTATCGGCTGTCACTCACAGGAGTTTATTTTCATTTAAAACATTACTGCGTTTGGAGCTCTAAAATATATTTCACCGGGTCTGTATCTTACAATGGTAGTGTTAAGTCGGTTTTAACCCATACCAATTTATTGCGAATTAGGCTGTAGCATAACAATAGCCTGACAGATATCGGTTGATAGATATTATCAGACAGTATTAGCCTTATACAGAAATATTTGTATCAGTCTTTATTCCACCGATATTCTATACATAGAATGAACAAATACTTGTGCTCCTTTGCGGTATTAGGGTGCTCTGCGAGCTGCTCATTGAACATCCTTCAGCCTGTAAGTCATGACGTGAGAGTCAGAGTGGTCGTAGTGGTTTGATGGTGAGTAGCTTGCCACAGCCGTCGTTGAATAAGTAAATAATCAAAATTACACTTCACGAAGCAAGCAGTCCTGTCCTCATCACATGCCCATTTGGTTAACGTTAGCTGGCTAGCTAACCAGCAATGTAGTTAGGCTGCTGCGCCCCCTCGGGAGGCCCTTAGGCTAAGGCACTGCGTTGCAGTGCTAGAGACGTCACTACAGACCCGGGTTTGGTCCCGGGCTGTGTTGGAGCCTGCCGCGACCAGGAGACCCATGAGGCTGTGCACAATTGGCCCAGCGTCGTCCGGGTTAGGGGAGGGTTTGGCCGGCCGGGATGTTCTTGTCTCATCGCGCTCTAGCGACTCCTTTGGCGCGCCGGAGGCTGTGCACAATTGGCCCAGCGTCGTCCGGGTTAGGGGAGGGTTTGGCCGGCCGGGATGTTCTTGTCTCATCGCGCTCTAGCGACTCCTTTGGCGCGCCGGTCACATGCATGCTGACATCCGTCGACAGCTGTACAGTGTTTCCTCTGACACTTTGGTGCGGCTGGCTTCCGGGTTAACCTCACTGGCCAACATCCAGTGAATATGCAGAGCGCCAAACTCAAATAAATTACTATAAAATTTTACTTTCATGAAATCACACATGCAATACACCAAATTAAAACTACACTTGTTGTGAATCCAGCCAACGTGTCAGATATCAAAAAGGCTTTACGGCAAAAGCAAACGATGCTATTATCTGAGGACAGCACCCCAGCAAACAGACAATCATATTTCAACCCTTCAGGCGTGACACAAAACGCAGAAATAAAGATATAATTCATGCCTTACCTTTGACGAGCACCTTCTGTTGGCACTCCAATATGTCCCATAAACATCACAAATGGTCCTTTTGTTCGATTAATTCAGTCGATATATATCCAAAATGTCCATTTATTTGGCGCGTTTGATCCAGAAAAACACTGGTTCCAACTCGCGCAACGTGACTACAAAATTTCTCATAAGTTACCTGTAAGCTTTGTCCAAACATTTCAAACTACTTTCCTAATACAACTTTAGGTATTTTTTTAACGTAAATAATCGATCAAATTTAAGACGGGACTGTGTTCAATACCGGAGGAAAACAAAGTGGAGCGTGCTTTTCAGGTCACGCGCCTCTATCAAACAGTACACTTCCCTAGCGCCTCGTTCTGAACAGTGCTACTTTTTCATTTCTCAAAGGAAAAACCTCCACCAATTTCAAAAGACTGTTGACATCCAGTGGAAGCGATAGAAACTGCAAGCAAGGCCCTTAGAAATCTGGATTCCCAATGAAAGTCCATTGAAAAGAGAGACCCCTTAAAAAAATACATCCAAAATGTTTTGTCTGTGAGTATAACAGAACTTATTTGTCAGGTGAAACCCAGAGGACAAGATTCAAACAATTTTAGAAACTTCAGTGTTTTCTATCCAAATCTACTAATAATATGCATATCTTTGCTTCTGGGCCTGAGTAGCAGGCAGTTTACTTTGAACGCGCTTTTCATATAGTCCGGGTAGCCATTTGATTACCTGTTCAGGAGTCTGGCTTGGGGGTAAAAACTGTTGAAGCCTTTTTGTCCAAGACTTGGCACTCTGGTACCGCTTGCCATGCGGTAGTAGAGAGAACAGTCAATGACTAGGATAGCTGGAGTCTTTGACAATATTTAGGGCCTTCCTCTGACACCGCCTGATGTAGAGGTCCTGGATGGCAGGCAGCTTAGCCCCAGTGATATACTGGGCCGTATGCACTACCCTCTAGTGCCTTGCGGTCAGATTGCCGCAACATGCTCTCGATGTTGCAGCTGTCATACCTTTGAGGATCTCAGGACCCATGCGAAATCTTTTTAGTTTCCTGGGGGGGAATAGGCTTTGTTGTACCCTCTTCACAACTGTCTTGGTGTGTTTGGTATAGTTTGTTGTTGATGTGGACACCAAGGAACTTAACTCTCAACCTGCTCCACTACAGCCCCGTCGATAAGAATGGGGGTGTGCTCGGTCCTCCTTTTCCTGTAGTCCACAATAATATCCTTCGTTTTGGTTACATTGAGGGATAGGTTGTTATTCTGGCACCACCCGGCCAGGTCTCTGACTTCCTCCCAAAAGGCTGCCTTGTCGGTGATCAGGCCCACCACTCTTGTGTCATCTGCAAACTTAATGATGTTGTTAGAGTCGTGCCTGGCCATGCAGTCGTGGGTGAACAGGGAGTACAGGAGGAGACTAAGCATGCACCCCTGGGGAGCTCCAGTGTTGAGGATCAGTGTGGCAGATGTGTTGCTACCTACCCTCACCACCTGGGGGGCGGCCCGTCAGGAAGTCCAGGGTCCAGTTTTAGAGGGAGGTGTTTAGTCCCAGTATCCTTAGCTTAGTGATGAGCTTTGAGGGTACTATAGTGTTGAACGCTGAGCTGTAGTCAATGAATAGCATTCTCACATAGGTGTTCCTTTTGTCCAGGTGGGAAAGGGCAGTGTGGAGTGCAATAGAGATTGCATAATCTGTGCTACTTATGTGTGAACACCGGCCTGGCGCCAAAGTCAAGACTCCTTAATACAAAAATAGCACTGTTACTATCTGGAACTATTATTTTAGTGAATTTATTTATTTAGTTGTCGCATATCTATCATTCAGGCTATGTGCTTCATTCATGAGATTGTTAGCTAGTTACCTAGCTAAATTAGAACGTTTGACTAAACCAGTGTGGCAAGTATTTTCCTGTATTATTTTCAGTCATCAGTGCATGCCATTTGCAGTTGAAATGTATAGCCAATGCATTTTGTATTGAATAACAGTGTAATTTACATGATGGTGTCAGTAAGAAAACTTTGTCTTAATGAACAGCTTGCGTTTGCTTGTCATAACAACAGACATTACACCATTGGGATTCCTTGTTATCACATAGAGGAATGTATAACGCCTCAAACAGCAGACTGTCGACCAATTGTCTTCACGTTGTCATGCTGCGTCACACGGTTGCTAAGCTAATTGTCACTCAATCCCTTCTCGAAGTCAGGGTATCAGTCAAGAAACCTGCCCTTTTTCCTCAAAAGTACCTGAGGCCAAGGTTCCAAAACTATCTGATATTACAGAAAATAAGTTGTTTGTAATGTTGTACATCTTGTTGACCAAATTCATGCTATTGTTTGTTTTTTTAGCTAGTGCCCAATTGACTCCCATACACTCATTGAAGGATAGCTTTCCTTGTCCCAGAATCTCCCAGAATGCGCCGCGTTGTCCATTGAAGCTCTCATTGTAGGTTGCCATAAAGTAGTGTAAAGAAACACAACTCAATACAAAGTGGTGACATTATGAACAGCATATTACAGGATTTCACTGCAGTTTGAGCTTGTGAAATGTGCCGTTTCAGATTTACTTTGAGACAGGTTAATTCATTCAGCCCTTCTTGTTTATTAGTGTGCTGGTGGTGCTTCAGCACAAACTTCTGCATTCTTATCCACTGCCATAGCTGGGCAAATCTTTTAAGATGTACCTAAGAAGGTAAACTGTGTGTTTTTGTATTAACTTTTGTATTTATAGAGGATATAGTTGCTTTTTGGTGGTTATGTAAACCACAACTAAAATGTTCTTTAAATAATGTACATTTTTATATTTAGTTATGAAATCATAATTTAGAGTACCTGTTAATCCTTAGGAGCACAATTTGTGAAGAAAAGTGTTGTTCATTCTACCTCTAAAAACATATATCCGCAGATGAGATGAGAACTTGTTCTCAACTAGCCTACCTGGTTAAATAAAGGTGAAATAAATCTAATATATCATTATCGTTGACTTTTGCTTCCCTAGAATTGGTATTTGACCCAAACATCCCATATTGGTCGGGCTTTTAGCATAACAGTTCTTGGGATTTCTTTAAGCTAATTATTGTGTAAAGTTATAGCTCTTCTGATGCTGATCGTGTGGAAGAAGTTTTGTTTAATGTAAATCTGACAACTTACCCACCCTAGCCTACTGTTACTAATGTGTAAAATGACAAGATACCTTCCACTGTAAACCAACTTAGTCTTTATCTTACGTCTTTTTAATACTTTTTTATACTTATAGGAGAACACAAGGGGTTCTCTCAGCCAGACTTTGTTTGCGCTCTCAACTGTAAATAATTTAGCTTATCAATTAACCAATTGTTTTGTAAGGAAAGCCGGAATTCCTCATGGCTTCATGCTGTAGACCAGTGGTTCCCAGCTGCATACCCCCTCCAGCACCAGGGTCAGCGCACTCTCAAATGTTGTTTTTTGTCAACATTGTAAGCCTGACACACACACATTATACATTTTTAAACATGAGTGTGAGTTCTTGTCACATCTCGGGTCATGGGAAGTAAACAAAGAGCTCTTATAGGACCAGGGCACAAATAATAATAATAATCAATCATTTTGCTCTTTTATTTAGCCATCTTACATATAAAACCTTATTTGTTCATTACAAATTGTGAATAACTCACCACAGGTTAATGAGAAGGGTGTGCTTGAAAGAATGCACATACCTCTGTAATGTTGTATTGGAGAGAATCTGTCTAAAATCATTTTCCACACAGTCTGTGCCTGCCTGTATTTAGTTTTCATGCTCGTAAGGGCCGAGAATCCACTCTCACATAGGTGCATGGTTGCAAAGGGTATCTGTGACTTAACAGCGCGATTTGCCAAGGCAATAAACACTGACAATCCAGAGATCTGGCAGTGGCATGAAAGGGATAACGAATCCAGTTGTTTGTCGTACCTGCATAATTACCAGCGTAATTGCGCTCCCAACTCATTCGGGTGCTTTCATGTATCACATTTGACATTGTCAGTAAGCTTGAGTTTAGTTGCACACAAAAACATCATACAATGATGGAAAGACCAGTGCGTTGTCCTTGTTAATGCAGACAACTTCTTAATCATAGCCTCAATTCCTCAATTTTGTCCCGCACACTGAATATAGTTGCGGAGAGTCCCTGTAATCCTAGATTGAGATCATTCAGGAGAGATAAAACATCACCCAGATAAGCCAGTCGTGTGAGAATCTCGTCATTATGCAAGCGGTCAAACAAGTGAAAATTATGGTCAGTAAAGAACTTTAAGCTAGTCTCTCAATTTTTTTTTTTTTACTTGTCAATACTTTGCCACTTGATAACCAGCACACTTCTGTATGTTGTAAAAGCGTTACATGGTCACTGTCCATATCCTTGCATAATGCAGAAAATACACGAGTTCAGGGGCCTTGCTTTATCAAAGTTAACCATTTTCACTGTAGAGTCCAAAATGTATTTCAAGCTGTCAGGCATTCCCTTGGCAGCAAGAGCCTCTCGGTGGATGCTGCAGTGTACCCAAGTGGCGTCTGGAGCAACTGCTTGCACGTGTGGTACCACTCCACTACGTCTCCCTGTCAAGGCTTTTGCTCTATCAGTACAGATACCAACACATCTTGACCACCAACGTCCATTTGATGTCACAAAGCTGTCCAGTACTTTAAAAATATCCTCTCCTGTTGTCCTGGTTTGCAGAAGAGGATGTCTTCCTTAATTGACCCCCCATAAACATAACGGACATATACCAGGAGGTCTGCCAGGCCCGCCACGTCTGTTGACTCATCCAACTGTAACGCATATATTTCACTGGTTTATGCGAAGCAGTAATTGTTTCAGAACATCTGATGCAGTGTGAAACAGTGTTGTTTGATGAAGGCATTGTCTGTATTAGAGGTCGACCGATTAATCAGAATGGCCGATTAATTAGGGCCGATTTCAAGTTTTCATAACAATCAGAAATCTGTATTTTTGGGCACCGATTTCCGATTAATTTTTTTTGACCTTTTTATTTAACTAGGCAAGTCATTAAGAACACATGCTTATTTTCAATGACTGCCTAGGAACGGTGGGTTAACTGCCTTGTTCAGGGGTTCCAATCTTGCAACCGCACAGTTAACTAGTCCAACGCTCTAACCATTGCACTCCTCGAGTAATCTGCCTGTTACGCAAATGCAGTAGAAGCCAAAGTAAATTGCTAGCTAGCATTAAACTTATCTTAGAAAAAACAATCAATCATAATCACTAGTTATAACTACTAATCCAGTTTAGCAGGCAATATTAACCAGGTGAAATTGTGTCATTTCTTTTGCATTCATTGCATGCAGAGTCAGGGTATATGCAACAGTTTGGGCTGCCTGGCTCATTGCGAACTAATTTGCCAGAATTTTACATAATTATGACATACATTGAAGGTTGTGCAATGTAACAAAAATATTTAGACTTAGGGATGCCACCCTTTAGATAAAATACCGAACGGTTCTGTTTTTCACTGAAATAATAAACGTTTTGTTTTTCGAAATGGTAGTTTCCGGATTCGATCATATTAATGACCAAATAATCGTATTTCTGTGTGTTATTATGTTATAATTAAGTCTAATTTGATAGAGCAGTATGACTGAGCAGCAGCAGGCCCGTAATCATTCATTCAGACAGCACTATCGTGCATTTTGCCAGCAGCTCTTCGCAAGCATAGCACTGTTTATGACTTCAAGCCTACCAGCCTAATGGCTGGTGAAACCAATGTGAAATGGCTAGCTAGTTAGCTGGGTGTGCGCTAATATTGTTTCAAATGTCACTCGCTTTAAGATTTGGTGTAGTTATTCCCCTTGCGCTGCAAGGCCTGCGGCTTTTGTGGAGCGATGGGTAACGATGCTTTGAGTGGCTGTTGTCGATGTGTTCCTGGTTCGAGCCCAGGTAAGGGCGAGGAGGGGGACGGAAGCTATACTGTTACACTGGCAATACTATAGTGCCTATAAGAACATCTAATAGTCAAAGGTTAATGAAATACAAATGGTATAGAGAGAAATAGTCCTATAAATACTATATTACCTAAAATCTCTTACCTTGGAATATTGAAGTCTCATGTTAAAAAGAACCACCAACTTTTTCAAATGTTCTCATGTTCTGAGCAAGGAACTTAAACATTAGCTTTTTTACATGGCACATATTTTTACATGGCACATATTACTTTCTTCTCCAACACTTTGTTTTTGCATTATTTAAACCAAATTGAACATGTTTCATTATTTACTTGAGGCTAAATTGATTTTATTGATGTTTTATATGAAGTTAAAATAAGTGTTAATTCAGTATTGTTGTAATTGTCATTATTATAAATAAATAAAATAAAAAATTTAATTTACATTTTTTATTTTTTATTTAAATCGGTATCGGCTTTTTTGTCCTCCAATAATCGGTATCGGCATTGATTTTTCAATCTGTCAACCTCTAGTCTGTATAGTTTTTTGGGGGTCCTTTTCCCCCAGCATTGTCCCAGCCACATCCGCGGCATCAGGAAGAATTAAGTCATCCACAGATAGTATGGGGCTTGCCTGTCCTAGCCACTCGGTAGCTCACCATATAAGACACTTTAATTAATGGTATCTGTTGCTTTTATACATGACTTACTACTCAAAAGTCGTCTTTATTCCTGCTCCAAAAACTCCCGTGGTTATTTTTCTAAATGTCTGTGCAAAAAGTGAAGGTTTCCTGCAAGAGAGTAAAGGTTAATGTGATTGGATGTTAATTATTTGACTAGGCTACCTGTATTTGACATTGTGTTGTTATTTCGCTGAACACTATAGGTTTGTTATTTTTGGCAGTGAAACGAGGCTACTCAGGCAAGGAAAAAAAACTCTCCCAAATGTATAGCCCCGTTAGAAAATATGAATGTGCTGTTTGAAAATGTGAAGGGAAAAAAATGTCAAAGAATCACATTTATTTGGCGTACCCCAGTTCGGGAATACCTGCTCTATGCTATAGTTATTTTGTCACACAAACTAAAATTAGGCAAACTATTAGAATTTTAGCAATAGTTATAGTAGAGCGATTTCTGGGTAGTGCATCTTTAAAGTGCATCAGCTCAATCATAAAAGCGATCATTGCATTAGACTACTATTTTAGTAAAGACTGAAATGTTAGCTATTCCTGCTCACTATTGATGTTTGTTACTGCAGGCCTACATCACTGAAATGATGCATTTATGGGGCATAGCTGGCTTTGTGTGGTTATTACTTTGTACAGTTTTAGATAATCAGTGAAAGAATGCACCTAGGGATTGAAAGCTAAAAGTAGGCCTACAGTGACAATCACAGTGTACTGTAAAACTCATTTTGGTTGAATGTACTAAGAACAAACCTTGGCCACCCAAGACTCTTAATCGGTCCCACACACCAGTAAGATTTATAAAATGTTTGCTTGCAGAGAGTACTTAGCGCCTGTGAACAATGTCAACAGACTTTGTTAAAATACTCCATTCCAGAAGGTGGCAGTAGCATTGCATTCTTACGTTTAGTTTGGCGATGCGAGTCCCTGTGTATTTTGCTTTGTAGGTATCCAATGTTGTATAACTACCTACCTGTGCTAGTGTTGCTATTGTTGTAAAAAGCCGTTGTTTATTCTAGACAGATGACCACAGCTAGATAACTAGCTAGCAAGATGATGAAGAAACTATTCAATTCACTCTACATAATCCCATACTGCCAGTGGCTGCCCATAGCCAATTATTTAGCTGGCTAGATAACCTTAGCTAAACCTTTAGAATGTAATTCGCTCATTTTTTACTTTTTAAGTGGTCACTCCTGTCGGTTTTCCCACTTGGAGGTTTGTGCTCTCTGACTCAAAGTCAAGTTGTCGGCCACTGAGGAGCATTGCAATTTTACAAGTAGCAATGGCAGATTCGTCGGTACCAGTTCAGTACGCAGCTGGTGCATCTTTTGTTCTAGTAAGAGAAGAAACGGCCTCCTACTGTGATAAGTACCTATTGGCAGACAGATTCTCTTAATGATTTAAACCTCAGCTGCCAAAGAGTAACCATGTCCTTGTTCAAGGCTAAACCATCATTTCCATTGCCCTTTCCTCGTTATCTTCAGAACTTGCCTTGCCTGTGAACTAGACTACTAGTCTAGTGACTGCCTGACCACCTGTATTCACTGTTGAGGCTTCCTTTGTCTCCACTGAGTGGCTCTTCCATGTTGGGTTGACGAGAGGCCCTTTTGTTTGCCTCTGCTTGCCACTTCCTTGCTGTGCCAACAGATGCTGTTTGTCTTGTTTACGAGGATGTGGGGGTGGTTTTAGAAATTAGATGTCAATGACAGTCTGTTCCCAGTGCGATTTTCCCCGATGCTCGAGCACTCTTAAGTTTGCTTGTTCACAGAATGTCACATTCAGATGCTTTGGTGTCATGCCTGTGCATCATAATGGAAGTGGCTAGTGGAAAGAGTGGGCAAATTGGTTGTATAAGGTCAGACAAATGGTTAAGCTTAAAGTTCTTTGTCTATGACATGTTATGGAAATGTCCACCAGTCAAGTATGCCTGTGTCTCGTTGCACTTGTGTGTGATTTAGGTTTTTTCCATGTTTTAATTAGCAACTTTCTGTGTTAAGCTAAACTTTTTTTCTACTTCAATAGATTTGAGGAGAAATTTTAAACAATCGAATGGGTGTATAAGCGCAAATAAACATCATTGTATTACTTCCAGCTTTTTTTCATTTGAAAAGATTTCTCTAGATGTTGAAGCAGACCTGTTGAAATCCACGCCTCGTTTAGTGACTCACAGGCCAGTTGAGGTAGAATTTGTACAAGTCTTATGTTTGAATAGGAGACTCCCTGGGCCAAAGCAGGCACTCCAGAACATTTATAGAATACTCGACTATTCACTTTAATCTCAATGTAAACGCATGAATTCATGATAAAAACCAGCTCACACCCTACAGATATAGATATTGCTTTCAGATTAACCTTCATCTACAAAGCTTGCTGACTTAAAAGACAAAGGAAACTCTCTTTTGTTATTTATTTCATTAGTCTATTGTCGGTGTAGTCCCAAAATGTTTAGCACGTCAGCAGTTTTTCAAGATTTAACTTTAAGATATAATATCCCTTTTAAAATACAGAAACGCAGCCAACCAAATGCATCAAAAGGCTGTATTTTGAAAGTTGCAGATCTTGAAAACTTGATTGCTGACATGTCAAACATTTCCGGACTATATCAACAATGGGCTAATGAAACAAATACCAAAAGATCATTTTGGGGTGGAATTTTCCTTTTAACAGAGGTCCCTCAAAAGTCAAAGTTCATTGTCATGGTCACTGCAACAACATACACAAACATTCACTGGAGAGGAAATGAACTGATTGATTTAAATCCTCTATCTTTCCAAGCCCTTCTGTAGTTGAGACATCTATATGTTTCAGTAAGTTACATGGCTTCACCTATATTTGCACACGCCACAATGGTCCCTGTATAGATGTTTGATTTTCTTTGCAGATCTGTTTAGAGAGCACATTTTTTGTTAAACAAACAATTGTACCCCCTGTCGCCGTGTTGAAAGATCATTTAATTTCTTTACACAAAATAAATGACGTCTCCCCATACCATTTCTCCTAGCGCATATAGTCTGGTGTTCATCCCCCTTCAAGTCCTAGCCTGCCCAGACATGCCAAATAGGTTTTGAAAAGACCCTCTAGTATTACTGAAGGACACTGGAGAGCTTTAGAAATCCTTTTTTTGTCTTGGTTTAAACAGACAATGCATCTGGAAAAGGCTTGTTGTAAAGCAGTCTTTAGTGACTGATTAGCTTTTTTGGGTCATTGAGCAACAGCTTAATATTTATCCATGTGTTGTGCAAGAGATTTTTTTTTGTCTTTATTAACTACGAAGTTAGAATAGTTATGGTAGCTTGTATTGTTCACTGTGAACTATGCGCTCATCTTTTGGCTAAAGTATCAAAATTCTCATGTTTCTTTTCTGTTCTTCAGGCAAGGCTTTCGACATCACTTACGTGCGACTCAAGTTCCACACCAGCCGCCCAGAGAGCTTCGCCATCTACAAGCGCACAAGTGAGGATGGACCATGGACGCCTTACCAGTACTACAGTGGCTCCTGTGAGAAGACCTACCAGAAGACCAACAGGGGCTTCATCCGCACCGGACAGGACGAACAACAGGCACTGTGCACAGACGAGTTCAGTGACATCTCACCCCTGACTGGAGGAAACGTTGCCTTCTCCACCCTTGAAGGCCGGCCCAGTGCTTACAACTTTGACAACAGCCCAGTTCTTCAGGTAAAGAACAACATCTGCTGTTTTATAGCATTCTAGAGACCTTGACATAGGAACATTGTGTGATGCTTTTGTTCCAGCTATGATCCCAGACTTGTGTGTCCCTGGGTGGCTATTTTATTTAGCTTTATTTTTCCAAGGTTGTCTGCAGGCACAGAGTATGTAGTGCATCATATATAGGTAGTGTTGAGGCAATCAATGATGTGGACAGAGTAATGATAAGTTAGCCCCTATACTTGAGATATTTTGGCCTGGACATTTGCTGTTGGCAGGCATGCCCAATGGAAGGGAGTAGCACACTAGTTCAGTTGGGAAAGTGTGAGAGCCTGACCAGTGCCAAGTGCTGCAACGTTGCGAGGTGACGCCCCCAGATTTCCCACTACAGTACTGATTGAGTTTGGCTCTTACAGAGGCACAGCTGGAGATGTTTGTTGCGCATTGCTTTTAGCAAGGGAGAATTTGTGTGTGTGCTTCCAGACACAGCACAACGATACTACTAGCCTGTAGGGCTGGAGAATTGCCAGGGACCTCACAATACAATATTGCAGTTTGATGTTTGAAACATATTGCTTATAGTGCTGAAAACATGTTGGCTCACTTAAAAGAAAAAAAGATGGAGAACAATCTATTGGATAAAAAATTACCTGGGTTTTTGCACAGGTACAGCCGACTAGCGCTAGCTAATGCTACCTAGCAAAAACAACAAAAATCTAAAACGTTTTCTTTTTTTAATCAAAATGTTGATATAATATTGTCAAAAATAATATTACAGTATGTATCTATCTGTTTTCCTCCCATCACTACTAACCTAGATCAGATTTTTAACTCAAATGACTAACATTTATAGACTAACCGTTTATATCCTTAACCTACTACTTACTTACTATATTAATGTAATGTTATATATATATAAAGGGTTTATCTTGAGTGCTTTGTTAATTAAAAGTAGTCCACTGATGCCTGGTAATTTCAGATACATTTTAACGTTATGATTCTTGTTTTTACAAAAACTAGTCAGCTCATGACTCATGGTACGTATTTATCTGCTATTGGTTGTTCATGCTTTTTTGCGCCTGTGTAGAATACCCTGGCTTTCAAATGTAATGCTCTATCTCTGGCAAATGAACAAATTTAGCTCTGGCGCCATATACTTCCCTATTTGACGTTCTCGTGTGACATATAGCTATATATATACCAAAGCCCACGACTCTTTTTGTAATGGATACCTTTGGGGCTACGTTGCAGGGATAGTTGTATTTGTTAAGTGGAGTCTGTAATATTTGAATGATTGTTTAAGATTCCTAAGGATATGGAATATTTTTCGTACAACAACAATCTACCAAAACATTTTAATATTGGGCTAACTCTGTATACAGAAAATATAGCCTACAGGTAAGATCATGAACAGGAGATAACCGTAACAATTCATCCAGCTATACAGTGCATTTGGAAAGTATTTAGACAGCTTGACTTGTTCCACATTTTGTTACTTTAACAGCCTTATTCTAAAATGGATTCAGTAGTTTTTCCCCCCTCATCAGTCTACACACAATACCCCATAATGACAAAGCAAGCACGGGTTTTTAGACAATTTAGCAAATGTATAAAAAAATTGTGATTACAGCCTTGAGTCTTATTGGGTATGACGCTACAAGCTTGGCCTGTATTTGGGGAGTTTCTCCCATTCTTCTCTGCAGATCCTCTCATGCTCTGTCAGGTTGGATGGGGAGCGTCACAGCACGGCTATTTTCAAGTCCGGTCTTTGGCTGGGCCACTCAAGGGCATGTGTTATCTTGGCTGTGTGCATAGGGTCGTGTCCTGTTGAAAGGTGAACCTTCGCTCCAGTCTGAGGACCTGAGCACTCTGGAGCGAGTTTTCAAAAAGGATCTCACTATACTTTGCTCCGTTCATTTGATGTTATTTTAATGGGGAAAAACTGTGCCTTTATTTTTAAAAACAAGGACATTTTGAAGTGACCCAAAACATTTGAACGATGGTGTATAAGCGGATGGAGTGATAGTGCCAGAGATGTCAAAGGGGTAGACGAGCAGAGCCTTTGGCCCCGTGCCTGAGACAGACGGAACCTGCTCTGACTCATGGCTGCCCTATGGATGTGTCAGACTGTTCTAGTAGAGTTAGGCTATAAGTGGCATAACATTGGAGCTGTTGTCAGCAAAAACTCAAGCCTGATATGTTTTGAGTTAGTCTACTGGTAGTAGTTAGGCTACAACTAATTCTGCAGAATGTTTGTTGGCAAATAATTTTGCCTGAGCAAGCAATATGATGCACACATTGGACTGCATTTACAACTCCTGTTCAAAAATAATTAAAACATTGTATTAAAATGTTGAACGTAAAACAGGCTTTTTAAACCTGCATGTGTGGAAAATAACAATCTTAATGTTACTCTTCCGTTGTTTACTCCAGATTTGTCCTCTGCTGTAATTCTAAACAAGCAAACAAAAGGCTTCTATCTTCTCATTCCAGAACCAGTCGGATTCCATGAGAATGTCTGAGGTTTAGATTAGTGTGGCTGTATTTCTGTTTCTTCTAAATGGCTGCAATAGGACCAGGGATAGGGCTTAGTCTCTCGTTTAAAATGTCAACTTTAAACCTGAAAAAGAATTCCTTTTACGCCAAACAAACCTATCGTGCAGTTCACATTAAAATCTCCAATCCTCTCTCCTTTTTCTCCTCCGTCAAGAGAAGTTGTAAGTTAATAACTCTCCATACATATTTAGCAGGCAAGGCCTGGCAGATGTTTGTCGAGTCTGACCTGGTTGCATTTTAACACTGTGTCCTTTTTGTCTTTTTTTTCTTCAGGAATGGGTGACAGCCACAGATATCAAAGTGACCCTGAACAGGCTCAACACATTCGGAGATGAAGTTTTCAATGATCCCAAGGTCCTGAAATCCTACTACTACGCTATCTCAGACTTTGCAGTGGGAGGAAGGTGAGAGTGGTTGCCTCGGCATTATGCTATCTCTATCTTGCAACAGCTTTTGGCAGCTTCCACTGCCTGGCTTTTCCCTTGTGTACAGATTTTTTTCCATTTTATTTTACCAATACCATTGAGTATAGCAATTTCACACACACAAATGTATTTTTTATGAATAATTCATCGTACAAATTTTTATTTTATTTGGAATTAGAAATTAGAGCATAAAAATAAAAAATGGCAACAAATAATGTATTCCTATAAAATTCCTTTAACGGATGAGGCCTTGTCTGTTAGCCACACAGCGTGTTTTCTTTAGTGCAGATTCACACAAAAAATGTCTAATCCACGATCGTTATCAAACCTCAAGTGCTCACAATAGATGTTTTTGTCTGGGTGATGTTAGCTAAATCATTCATCTAAAGTAGCATAGTCTGATGACTTTTGATCAAGTTCATATCTGGCCCCATTTTTACTTTGTGTGGGTTCATTCTCAGTGGCTCAACCAAGAATCCCCAAAAACTATCCCTCCCTAGTTTTGAACTGAAAAGCCAGAAGAGAAGAGGGGTTTCTGACACGTGTTAAACTTACTCCTTGCCGCTGCAGTGTCTTTTCAGCTTAATCTGTTTTGAAATATAGAGCAGATTTCCATTACACAGCCACGTTGTTGGCATTCCTGCCTGGTTGTGCTGGATTATAGTCCACGGACACCGGAATGGGGCAGGCCCCGAAATGACGACAGAGTTGAGTCCAAAGACCAGGCCAGTCCAAGCTCTGGCGTAGTAGGCCTACTCTACCTGGTCTACTCACTGGTCAGCCATGTCAGCACATCTACCAGCGAGCCTATATATTCTGAGTGGGAACTGGATCTAACTCATAGTACAGGTATTACAAAATGGAAAAGACAGTGAGGGAGGTTTGCTTTTTAAATTTTTTTTTTTTAGATAAACAGCCTATTCTGTTTAATAGGCCTCTAATGCTATAGTGTCTTCCTTCCTGTTGTCAATATTTCCACACTTCGCTGCCAAGGAAAACTTGAAACAATACACAAAGGTTGCTGCCATGCAAGTCTTCTCTTGTTCGGAAGGGCTCTTTCGAGGTGTCTCAGGTGGAGAATGTTCAGCCCTTCTGCATTGGGCAAACCCAATGGAGTTAGCAGTCTAAATAAAACTCTCCCAGTGCTGAAATTGATTTGGCTAAAGGTGTAATAGGAATGTATTTGTTGATGGATCATTAAGTCAAATTATCTTGAAGTGTTTTTGTGATTCCCAACAACACATACTTTGAGTTATGACTTTCAAACGAACAAGATGTAGGCTACAAATAGTGGTGTGTTAGATGGAGTCCACATTGACGCCCAAGTTTCTGCTATCGGTCAAATGTAGATAGATGAACACCTATTTGTAGATGACTGTAAATATAATCATGCTACTATCATGTGATAACAGGTCACCCCCTTAAAAAGCTTGCATACAAATGTGACTGATATGATTGCGATGAAAATCAATGCAGTTGATATACCATATGGTTGGAGTGTTAGACTGTTTAACCAAGTAATTAAGTCTGTTAGGTTAATAAATAACTGAGTCGAATTTGATATTTACAGTCAGGTCCTCTAAGACCAGTGCAAAAGACCACTGGTCAGAGACCATATTCATAAAGCGTCTCAGAGTAGAAGTGCTGATCTAGGATCAGTTTTGCCGTTTACATCATAATGAATAAGATGACATAGACAGCGGGGACTTGATCCTTCTCAGAGAGGCTTTGTGAATATGGCTCAGATGGTTGAATTGTGCATTGTAACTCTCACGATGACAGACTCCACTGTTCTCTGCTGTTCCAGGTGCAAGTGCAATGGCCATGCGAGTGAGTGTGCGAAAAATAACGGTTTCGGCAAGCCGGTTTGCAACTGCAAGCACAACACGGAGGGCGATGACTGCAATGTGTGCAAGCCGTTGTACAACGACCGTCCCTGGAGGAGAGCTACAGCCAATAACCCTAACGAGTGTCTGCGTAAGTCAGTCCCCTGCCACCCCAAATCGTACCCTATTCCCTATATAGTGCACCACTTTTGACCAGAGCTCTGGACCCTAGTCAGGGGCCCTGGTCAAAAGTAGTGCACTACATGGGGAATAGGATACTATTTGGGACACAACCCAAGAGATGAGTATCTGCGTAAATCCCATAGCAAGAGATCCTTCCTGTTTCTATGCAGGCCAGGCAGACATTCATATCATACTGCAAATGCATAACTAATCAGGTTCAGAACAGTCCACACCACACTTCTCACACCCACTTCCATACCCACCTCAATCTGCTTCAGGCCACATAATCTGCCATTTAGGCGAAAGTACGCCTGATATGTGAAATGGGCCAAATGAAATGCCCCACCCTTTAATGCAGGGAAGATTCAGTATGATATTGAATTTCCATATGTGTTTCTACCACCACCTCTCACATATACATTGAACCCATCATACATTGTCCCTAAAACGTTATGGGGTAAACTGATGGCTTGTTTACCAAAGCCTGGTATGTAAAATGTGCTTTTCCCACTCTGAAATCCGGCAGTTTAAATTCTACTGCTTCCTCCCTAATATACACATATGTTGATCTCACGCACACAAAAACAAATGGCTACTTTTTCTGGTGGTCCCAGCGTGCAACTGTAATGGCAAGAGTGCAGAGTGCTACTTCGACCCTGAGCTCTACCGTGCCACCGGCCACGGAGGACACTGCCGCAACTGTGCCGACTACACAGACGGGCCCAACTGTGAGCGCTGCCTGTACAACTACTACAGAGACACATCTGGCACCCGCTGCCTGCCCTGCAGCTGCAACCCAGTAGGTAAGTGTCTGGAGTCTATACCAATAAATCTGTATGTGCATCCAAAATGGCACTCTATTCCCTACATAGTGCACTACTTTTGACCAGAGGGCTATAGGCCCTGGTCAAAAGTTGTGCACTGCATAGGGAATAGGGTGCCATTTAGAATGCAGATGTGCTGTTTCTATTGGGGTTAAAGGATAAGTCCAGTATGAAGCCAGGCTTTGTTTTGAAGGGACTGTCCTTGATGCTGTTTTATGGGATTCGGCGACAAAGTCTTAATTAGGGCTGGGAATTGCAAGGGACCTCACAATACGATACTGTCACGATACTTGGGTGCCGATACAATATGTGTTGCGATTTGATACTGACATTTTATTGTAATTTGATGTTCCAAACATATTGCTCCATTTACTGTATGTCTGCTGCAGAGAGACAAAAGAGAGGGTGAGAATTTTTTATTAGTAATGGAAATAAAAGACCTGGAGAACATGTTGACTCACTATTTAAAAAGAAGCTATAGGATGAAAAATAACAGCGTTTTCATTCATCCTCTGCTCTGTAACCTCATATGCTACCCTTATTGTGCAATGTGTAACCTAATGAAAATCACTGAAAAACGCATGTGACATCGATACTGCTAACCCAATACGGGTTATTAGAACAAGACTGTCCGCATGTGGTGTGAATTACCTGTGCTCTTAAAACACGATTGTCTGCATGTGTGTTAGAGGTCAACCAATTAATCGACATGGCCGATTATCTTATAAAAAAAACGATCAGTCTTCACATAATCACTAACTACACATGGTTTATGATATTACTAGGTTAACTAGCTTGTCCCGCGTTGCTTATAATCAATGCGGTGCCTGTTAATTTATCATTGAATCACAGCCTACTTCAACTTTGCCAAACTGGTGATTTAACAAAAGCCCATTTGCAAAAAGGCACATTCATTTCACAAATGTACCTAACCATAAACATCAATGCCTTTCTTAAAATCAGTACACAGAAGTATATTATTTTAAACCTGCATATTTAGTTTAAAATAAATGCATGTTAGCTGGTAATATTAACTAGGGAAATTGTGTCACTTCTCTTGCGTTCAGTGCAAGCAGAGTCAGGGTATATGCAACCGTTTGGGCCGCCTGGCTCATTGCAAACTGTGTTTTCTTCCTAAGACAGACCGTAATTAATTTGACAGAGTTTTACATAACATTGAAGGTTGTGCAATGTAACAGCAATATTTAGACTTAGGGTTGCCACTCGTTCGACAAAATACGTAAGGGTTCTGTATTTCATTGAATTAATAAACATTTTGTTTTCGAAATTATAGTTTCAGGATTTGACCATATTAATGACCTAAGGCTCGTATTACTGTGTGTTTTATTATACACTGCTCAAAAAAATAAAGGGAACACTAAAATAACACATCCTAGATCTGCTCGCCAGAGGTAGCCTGACTGCCATTAGGTACCGAGATAAGATCCTCAAACCGCCCTCCATGCCAAAATTCATTCAGATCTAGGATGTGTTATTTTAGTGTTCCCTTTATTTTTTTTGAGCAGTGTATTATGTTAAGTTAAAAATAAAAGTGTTCATTGTTCATTCAGTATTGTTGTAATTGTCATTATCTATATAAAAATCTTCCAATAATCTGTATCGGCGTTGAAAAATCCTAATCGGTCGATCTGTGTGTAGCAGTGTGCTGAAATGATGAACTGAGGTTGATCTGTGCTTCTATTTCCTCTACTGCCAGGCTCTCTGGCTACTCAGTGTGACAACACAGGACGCTGCAGCTGTAAATCCGGTGTGATGGGGGACAAGTGTGACCGCTGCCAACCTGGCTTTCACACATTGACCGAAGCAGGCTGCAGGTAAAAACCAGCACTAACAAGCCAATCACTGTTACCAGCCACTCAACATGTCATCAGCCACTCAGCATGTCATATTTATCTTTTTACTGCTCCAGATCAAACAATCTTAACGTTTTATTATGGTTCCTTCGAATGTATTTATCGTTTGCGCATCATGTGTTTATTTGGGAGTGAGATGGAGCCCGTCAATTTTAGGGTGTATCCCAAATGTAAAATTTATTGAACTTGGCAAGTCAGTTAAGAACAAATTCTTATTTACAATGACGGCCTACCCCAACCAAACCTGGATGACGCTGGGCCAATTGTGTGCCGCCCTATCACAGCCGGATGTGAAACAACCTGGATTCGAACCCGGGACTGTAGTGACGCCTTTTGCACTGAGATGCAGTGCCTTCGACCGCTGCGCCACTCGGGACCCTACTCCCAATATAGCACACTACTTTTGACCAGGGCCCTGTTCATACGTAGTGCACTATAGAGGGAATAGGAATCCATTTTGGATGCAGTTTAGAGTTCTGCGCCAGGCTAGCAATTGTCCTTTTACTTTATTTAAGGGAATAAACATGCTCGCAGCAGGTCTGCTTTAGATGGTGGCTGTCTGACCCATGCTGTTCTTCCCCTCTCCCCTTCATCGTCCCTCTGCTATCCAGACCTTGCTCCTGTAACCCTTCCGGAAGCACACAGGAGTGTGATGTCCAGACAGGCCGTTGCCAGTGCAAGGACAACGTGGAGGGCTTCAGCTGTGACAGGTCAGCGTCAGACCTACTCGCTCCCTCCGCCACAGGGATTCATTACACACACACACACACAACACAGACAGCACACACACAAACATGATTTCCTTATACCAAAAAGATACTCTAACAAGGTGTGTTTTCAGTTAGGGATGTATTTTTGTCTGGGAATATTTATGGGTTTAGAGTGACACAGGGTTACGAAAGACTGTTACTTGCAGTGAGATACAAGTTGGCTCCATTCGGCTCGTGCAACACAGTTTACAGGAATTGTTCATTGGGGAGGTAAACTGTTTTAAAGGTACTTTGCTTTGCAGCATTTCAGCTCCTCTTCTGTTATCACATCCTTATGTTGAACTACAAATGTTTAAAAGCAGCCCCTGACACACAGAAACACAGGAGAGTACCCCTCTCTCAGTGAAAGAATGCTCTGTATGTGTGCAAAAATGGAATTAGACCGGCCACATGGTTCCCCTAGCAGCAAAGGAGAAAATAGCCCATAGATAGCTCACCCCTCCCCACTGAGACAGACTGGCAGCCAGGCCTTCTATGGCTTCTCCCAAGCCCAGTCACCCAGCCAGTCACCGCTGGCTTGTTTGCTGCCTGGAACACTCTTCTCTCTGCCTTTGTGCAATGGCCACCACCTAACCCCCTCTCACCCCTCTACCCCAGATCTCCCACCCCCAAAAACAGCACCTTTCCCCTCCACAGCCCCAGCTCCACAGACACTGGTGGGTGACACATTCCTCCCAGCCACCCAGCTGGGCCACAGATGGAATGAATGCCCCCCCCCACCCCAGTGTATATTTGTCCCAAATAGCACCCTATTCCCTATAATGTGGCCTGGTCAAAAGTAGTGCACCATATAAGGAATAGGATGCCATTTGGCACACTACAGTTTGTCAGATGCTGCATGGTCACTCACAACAAGAGACTGAAATTACAGACCGGTGTTTGTCTGTCTACCTTTTAGACGACAGCAGTTTCACAGTCTAATAAATTGTCATTCTCCCTGGCTGTCATTCGATTAAACTGTCAACGTATTTTAATCTCTGTTGAAATGTATACCCATATCATATGAGGACTCGAAAGGTAGTGTAGGACTCATTATAGAATATAAGCTACGTCTCAAACTGAATGTCAATAGTTTCACATACAGTGCCTTCAAAGTATTCATACCCCTTGGCTACATAAATATTCACACCCCTGAGTCAATACATGTTATAATCACCTTTGGTAGCGATTACACCTGTGAGTCTTTCTGGGTAAGTCTCTGTGAGCATTTCACACCTGGATTGTACAATATTTGCAAATGTTTTTTATTTTTATTCTTCAAGCTCTGTCAAGTTGGGTGTTGATTGTTGCTAGACAGACATTTTCAAGTCTTGCCATAGATTTTCAAGTACATTTAAGTCAAAACTGTAACTCGGGCACTCGGGAACATTGTGTTTTGGTAAGCAACACCAGTGTGGATTTGGCCTTGTGTTTTAGGTTATTGTCCTGCTGAAAGGTGAATTCATCTCCCAGTGTCTGGTGGAAAGCAGACTGAACCAGGTTTTCCTCTGGGATTCTGCCTGTTCTTAGCTCCATTCAGTTTATTTTTTTATCCTGAAAACTCTCTAGTCCTTAACGATAACAAGCATAACCATGACATGATGCAGCCACCACTATGCTTGAAAGTATTACTTTGGTGACTTGTTGCAAACAGGATTAATGTTTTGGAATATTGTATTGTGTACATGCTTCCTTTTCACTCTGTCAATTAGGTTAGTATTGTCGTGTAACTACAATATTGTTGCGCCATCCTCATTTTTTTCCTATCACAGCCATTAAACTCTTAACTGTTTTAGAGTTACCGTTGGACTCATGGTGAAATCCCTGAGTTGTTTCCTTTCTCTCCAGCGACTGAGTTAGGAAGGACGTCTATCTTTGTAGTAACTGGGTGTATTAATACACCATCCATAGTGTAATTAATAACTGCACCATGCTCAAAGAGATATTCAATGTCTGCTTTTTACAATTTTAGCAGTCTACCAATAGGTGCTCTTTGTGAGGTATTGCAAAACCTCCCTGGTCTTTGGGGTTGAAATGCACTGCTCGACTGAGGGACTTTACAATTATCTGTATGTGGGGTACAGAGATGAGGTAGTCATTCAGAAATCATGTTAACAATTATTGCACACAGTGAGTCCATGCAACTTATTATGTGACTTGTTAAGCACATTTTTACTCCTGAACTTAAAGGGATGAATACTTATTGATGCAAGACATTTCAGCTTTTCATTTGTAAAAATAAAAAATCCACTTTGACATTATGGTGTATTGTGTGTAGGCCAGTGACACAGAATCTCAATTTAATACATTTTAAATTCAGGCAGTAACACAACAAAATGTAGAAAAGGTCAAGGGGTGTGAATACTTTCTGAAGGCACTGTATCCAATCCTAAAGCCAAATTTTACCTCAGTTTTGTACTGGCAACTTTTTATGAAATCGATTGACTATATGTTGACTATCTATTTGCAGATTTAGACTTACCCATTGCGCATATCATTTTTTATGGACGTTGCAATTAAAAGGCTGTGGTTTATTTTAGGTGCAAGCTGGGCTACTTCAACATGGACCTGCAGAACCCTCAGGGTTGCACTCCGTGCTTCTGCTTCCAGCATTCCTCTGTCTGTGAGAGCGCTGAAGGCTACAGCATTGACACAGTCTCCTCCACCTTCAACCGAGGTGAGCCCATACACACCTTTTCATTATGGGCTGTTCTGGCTCGGACAAGGCCTATAATTTATTAAGCTGGAGGAAGTTTCTAGAAATATTCCAGAAGTATGCAAATATCACTTAAGTTTTGGAACAGATATTTGGGATGTAAAGTTATTTGATAGAATTGAATGTAACACATTTGAAACCTGTTCCTAGATGATGAGCAGTGGACAGGCCAGCAGCGTGACAGCTCCAGTGTTTCAGTCCAGTGGTCCACTGGTGGGGAGATCTCCCTCATCTCCGATGACTACTTCCCAATGTACTTTGTGGCTCCAGGTACTCTGTGACTGACACCAACTCAAACTTTTATTGTGAAAAATGCATTTAAATGTATTTATTTTTTATTTTTATTTTTTAGGACTTCATTTAAGTGAGCCTATGGGGAAACCATGTTACTGCCCCAAAGACCTATGGGAGATGGTGTCTTATCTAAAATGTGGCGACATTGTTGAAGTGATCCTAACAAGTATTTTTTGTCATGTCATTACTGTAGAGCGATTCCTGGGCAATCAGCTGCTGAGCTACGGCCAGAACCTCACCCTGAACTTCCGGGTGGACAGGAGAGACACACGTCTCTCAGCCGAGGATGTGGTTCTGGAGGGGGCTGGTCTCAGAGTGGCTGTGCCTCTCATTGCTCAGGGAAATGCCTATCCTGGAGAGAACATGCAGACGTTTGTGTTCAGGTGTGTAAAAATCATATAGATGTAACCCAGAGATGTGTATAGAATACCAGCACAACAAAAGTTAATCATTTGAAGTTGGCTTTTTACTGCATATTCCTTTGTAATAACATAATTTAGAAATTGTCACAGAAAGCAAACGCATAAAGTTGTCGTACGTTATCTGATGTTGTGAATGCCCCACTAACTGCTTTTTTTTTCTGTCAGGCTCCACGACAGCACAGACTATCCCTGGAGGCCCACCCTCACTCACTCAGAGTTCCAGAAGCTTCTGCACAATCTGACGTCCATCAAGATCCGTGGCACCTACAGCGAGAGAAGTGTGCACTCACTCTTCCACTCACCCCATTTCACTATGTAAACCATGCATATATCCTGGTTCAGGGCCTGTATTCATAAAGGATCTTAGAGCAGAAATACTGATCTATGATCATGTTTCCCCTGTCCATATAATCTGATATAATAAAAATCTAAAACACACAAAAAAACGGATCCTAGGTCAGCACTGCTACTTAGAGACGCTTTATGAATATGGGTGGACTACAGTAGTATCTGTCGGATTGGACCATGACAAGCGGCAAGTTAGTTCGGTCTAGCGAACTGATAAGCTTGAATTTCATATCCTTTTATCAGTTCTGAGGACATCATGGAGAGGATGTTGGAACTCCAGTCTAGTCATTTATATTAGTGCGCAGGTTATGGCTGAATACTTCTCATTTCCCCTAATGACACAACGTGGTGGTGATTATTTACCCTGTTATTGAAGTCATCAGTGCTTCTCCACCTGCATTGCTTGCTGTTTGGGGTTTTAGGCTGGGTTTCTGTACAGCACTTTGAGATATCAGCTGATGTACGAAGGGCTATATAAATAAATTTGATTTGATTTGATCAGATCCTCTCAGAACAAATATCCACATAAATCTAAGGACAAAGCCATATATTAATATTCAGTTACCCCATTACTTTAGACATGACCAGTGAGGCCTAATCAATGCATTAAAAATTAAAAGCTGGGAGACAAGAATGTTGGTGGTCTGTATCTTTGATTCCATGTTCACGACGGTAGGCAAGGCACTTTGGTCACCGTTTCAGCCTAGTGGTCTTTCTTAAGACAAGATACGCATATGATCTAATCAGCGCTCATCGCTCCCCAGGTGCTGGTTACCTTGACGATGTGAAGCTGATCACGGCGAAGAAAGGTCCCGGGAGCCCGGCTCGCTGGGTAGAGAAGTGTACCTGCCCTCAAGGCTACATGGGACAGCACTGTGAGAGGTGCGCCCTGAGATACAGGAGGAGCAGACCAGACCTGGGGCCCTTCAGTTCCTGTGACTCCTGCAACTGTAACGGACACAGTGTCATGTGCAACCCCGACACAGGTCAGTGAGATGGCAATGACAGGGGTGAGTCCCAAATGGTCCCTATGTAGTGCACTACTTTAGAGCCGGGCCCATAAGGAAATGATAAATCCCAGAGGACTAGAGGATAGAGACCAGTCCTCAATCACCACATGACTGGTTGGGTAAATGTCCCAGACAGGAGTCATGCAGTAGACTTGGGCACCTGTGACCCTATTTGGAACTGCGGGGGGTTCAACATTAAATGTCCCCTTTATAGTACAGTGGAACAGAACAGCGAGTAACAGATTACACTGTCATCCAGTAATAACCCACTGCTATAAAGAGATTTATCTGTGTGCCCAATGGTTTCAAACATGACTGATAGGCAGGCTACTCTCTCCTCATCTACTCTAAAGAAGTGTCTGGATGGAAAAATAGTGGGGCCCTTTAAACTCTCATCTTAGACTCCCCTCTGGTGGCGGCTAGAGGCATGACGTGTGTGTTTTTGACATATACGTTTGAAGGGATGTGTGAATGCCTACACAACACAGCTGGGCTCAGTTGTGAGAGATGTAAAGACGGTTACTATGGAGACTCCACTGTGGGGAGTTCCAGCGACTGCAAGCCCTGCCCCTGCCCCGGAGGATCCACTTGTGCTGTTGTGCCCAAGACCAAGGAGGTTGTCTGCACCAACTGTCCTACTGGAACCACAGGTAATAATAAATGATTTGCTGTACACTTTTTTTATTAAATATATAAATAATCTGGTATTGAGACAGACAATAGACTTTAGACAACCGACTTTGTCGATACATAGAACCACAAGTAATTAGAACTGGTTGGAGTACTCTGTAGATTGTTTTGAAAGTCTTGAAAAATATTTTGGGGCGGCAGGGTAGCCTAGTGGTTAGTGTTGGACTAGTAACCGAAAGGTTGCAAGTTCAAATCCCCGAGCTGACAAGGTACGAATCTGTCGTTCTGCCCCTGAACAGGCAGTTAACCCACTGTTCCTAGGGTGTCATTGAAAATAATAATTTGTTCTTAACTGACTTGCCTAGTTAAATAAAGGTAAAATAAATTAATAAACTTTAATTATTTACTATTAATTCACAAAATATTAAAATACACAGTTAAAAACATAAAATGTCCATATTTATATGTACTTATTTCTTCCTTTAGTTTAGAAGTTGTTGGTATGTTCATATTCACATAATCCAAACTATGAATTGCGTCTTTCTGCAGGCAAGCGCTGCGAGCTGTGTGATGACGGTTTCTTCGGAGACCCCCTGGGGGGGAGCGGGCAGGTGAGGGTCTGTCGGGCCTGTAAGTGTAGCGACAACATCGACCCCAACGCTGTGGGCAACTGTGACAGAGAGACCGGGGAGTGCCTCAAGTGTATCTACAACACAGACGGTTTCTTCTGTGACCGTTGCAAAGAGGGCTTCTATGGAAACCCGCTGGCCACCAACCCCAACGACAAGTGCAAAGGTAAGACGAGAAAATGACCAGCATGACTTTTGGGTCAGTGTGTGTGTATACTCGCGTTCCACATACTGTACAGATATGGCTGATGTGTTTATTGGTAGTAAAGGATGGTCTCTTCCCCCTCCTGTCCCCAAATAGACAGTGTTCTGTTCCATTGTACCTTGTGTACAGTTCAGATAAGATGTACTATACAGAGGTGACTGATGCTTTCTGTGTTAGCCATGGATTCCTCTTGTCTCCCCTGTCCCCAGCCTGCTCCTGCTCTCCATATGGCACAGTGGACAGACAGACCAGCTGTCTACAGGTCACAGGCCAGTGCCAGTGTTTCCCCCACGTCACCAACAGGGACTGCAGCGCCTGTCAGCCTGGCTTCTTCAACCTGCGGAGCGGAACAGGCTGTGAACAGTCAGTAACAGTACCCACTTTGCCAACACCTCAATATGGATATTTAGTAGAAGTGTTTCTTAGTAGGAATAGAGGTCTATGAAGCTTTTCCCTGTCTGATTTTGATCACTGTACCTCAACTGTTATTTTCTTATTGGAAATAGAGGGCTGTAATACGTTATCTGTCGGATTTGGATCGCTGGTATGTTTCTAAGTTGTAATGTGTCTTGACCTTCTTTGATATCATGACAGATGCAACTGCAATTCTATTGGGTCCACCAACGGTCAGTGTGACATCGGTTCCGGTCAGTGTGAATGCCAGCCCGGCGTCACCGGTCAGCGCTGTGAACGCTGTGAGGTCAACTTCTTCGGATTCGGATTGTCAGGCTGCAAACGTACGCTTTCTCTTTCTTAAATCTCACTCTAATCTCTCTTTAACATGATGAAACTCTGAGAATGAGTCTTAATTAGCCATGGCGTTGTGTGACTATATTACTTGAGTAGGTTGTGACATGGTCTAATGGGAAGAGAATATCATCATAACCTGAAGACTGACGAACTGTATTTATTGTTATGTATTTTCAACCTCCGCTCTGAAATCACACTCATGTTTCAAGAGCCTCTTTAATTTTGGCCAGTTTCTCATCTCTCTTTATTTTTCTGCTGCTCTAGCGTGCGACTGTGACCCAGAGGGCTCCTCGACAGCCCAGTGTAAAGAAGATGGCCGCTGTGCGTGCCTTCCAGGCTTTGTGGGAGCCAGGTGTGACATGTGTGAGGAGAACTACTTCTACAACCGCTCTACTCCCGGCTGCCAGCAGTGTCCGTCCTGTTACTCCCTCGTCAGAGACAAGGTAAAGAATCTTGGTGTTTTCGTCAGTGGATTATTTTGTCAAAGTTGAGTTCTATCACACCATCTCTTCTCCGTCCTTTCCGGTCTCTCCACTGTCTCTGTCCAATAAACTTCAAATATCCTTATAAAATATATATTTAATAATGTTGTGTGCTTAACATGTCTGTACAGCTGCATAGGAACCCACTCTAAGCCTTGTGGTTTTACTCTTACGTAGGTGAACCAGCAGAGACAGAAGCTGCATGACCTGCAGACTTTGATTGACAACCTGGGCTCCATGTCAGAGACTGTGAGTGACAAGGCGTTTGAGGACCGACTGAAGGAGGCAGAGAAATCCATCATGGACCTACTGGACGAGGCTCAGACCAGCAAAGGTGCAGCAGGCCTTGACCCTTTCGGGGATTTTATGATGTTGACATGTAATGTCTCGCTTGCTTGAAGAGATGCTGTTCTATTCAATAGCCATTAGATGAAATTGATCATATGAATTTTTTAGGACATAATGGGTCAATCAAACAAACGTTATTGTCCCGAGAGGGGAATTTGACGGTGTCACTAGGTTGAAACAATGCTGTTCTTGTCAACTAGAATTAGATCAAATGAATCATGAATTTGAGTTTGTTTTTAGTTTTTATTCAAAGATTTAGGCAGAGATTAAACCCCAGTGTCCGGGGCCACACATGTACATATATAAACTCTGTAAAAAAAATGAAATGTCCCTTTTTCAGGACCCTGTCAAAGATAATTGGTAAAAAGGGTTTAAACACTGTTTTCTATGTTTGTTCAATGAAATGAACCATAAACAATTAATGAACATGCACCTGTGGAACGGCCATTAAGACACTAACAGCTTACAGACGGTAATTAAAGTCACAGTTATGAAAACCTAGGACACAAAAGATGCCTTTCTACTGACTCCGGAAAAACACCAAAAGAAAGATGCCCAGGGTCCCTGCTCATCTGCGTGAATGTGCCTTAGGCATGCTGCAAGGAGGCATGAGGACTGCAGATGTAGCCAGGGAAATAAATTGCCATATGTTCATACTGTAAGACAGCGCTGCAGGGAGACAGGATGGACAGCTGATCGTCCTCACAGTGGCAAACCACGTGTAACAACACCTGCACAGAATTGGTATGTCCGAACATCACACCTGCGGGACAGGTACAGATGGCAACAACTGCCTGAGTTACACCAGGAACGCACAATCCCTGCATCAGTGCTCAGACTGTCCACAATAGGCTGAGAGAAGCTGGACTGAGGGCTTGTAGGCCTGTTGTCTGGTGAGGACCTGCCTTACTTCACCGGCAACAACGTCGCCTATGGACACAAACCCACCGTCACTGGACCAAAAAGTGCTCTTCACTGACTAGTTGCGGTTTTGTCTCCCAGGGGTGATGTTCGGATTCGCGTTTATCGTCGTAGTACTGAGTGTTACAGCGAGGCCTGTACTCTGGAGCGGGATCGATTTTGGAGGGGTCTGTGTGTCACAGCATCATCGGACTGAGCTTGTTATCATTGCAGGCAATCTCAACGCTCTGCGTTACAGGGAAGACATCCTTCTCCCTCATGCGGTACCCTTCCTGTAGGCTCATCCTGACATGACCCTCCAGCATGATAATGCCACCAGCCATACTGCTCATTTTGTGCGTGATTTCCTGCAAGACAGGATGTCAGTGTTCTGCCATAGCCAGCGAAGAGCCAGGATCTCAATCCCATTGAGCACGTCTGGGATCGGAGGGTGAGGGCTAGGGCCATTCCCCCCAGAAATGTCTGGGAACTTGCAGGTGCCTTGGTGGAAGTTTGGGGTAACATCTCACACAAGAACTGGCAAATCTGTTGCAGTCCATGAGGAGGAGATGCACTGCAGTACTTAATGCAGCTGGTGGCCACACCAGATACTGACTGTTACTTTGTTCAGGGACACATTATTCCATTTCTGTTAGCCACATGTCTGTGGAACTTGTTCAGTTCATGTCTCAGTTGTTGAATCTTATGTTCATACAAATGTTTACACATGTTAAGTTTGCTGAATGTAAATGCAGTTGACAGTGAGAGGACGTTTATTTTTTGGCTTACATTGGAGTATTTCCACTCAGAATGGGAGTTGTGAATGCTGCTTTTGTTTTTTCAGATGTGGACAAAGGCCTGCTGGAGCGCCTGGGGAAACTGAACAGCACACTGACCACTCAGTGGAATCGTTTGCAGAACATCAGGAACACCGTGGACAACACTGGAACCCAAGCCGACAAGGCCCGCAACCGGGTCCGAGACGCCGAGAACCTGATCGGCCTTGCCCGCGAGGAGCTGGATAAGGCCAAGGATGCCATCAGCAAACTGGTGGGTCATCCCATAATTCATTTTTAAAAATGTGACGTTGGTAACTAAGGATGCATCCCGAATGTTACCCTATTCCCAATATAGTACACCACTTTTGCTCATATGGCCCTGGTCAAAAGGAGTGAATTATTTCGGGGAAAGGATGCCATTTGGGATGCAACCTAAGACACTTGGAGGACTGATCGCATGATCTCACAGCATTATCTAATTTGGATGTAGTATATTTTTATTGTTACTGTTCTTGTTGCATAAACTCTTAGTTCATGTTTGTTCCCAACCATAGCACACTGATGAATGCCTTTGTCCTGCATGAGAGAAACAACAGGAAGTTCATTGATTCCCTACTTTATTATTTTTCTCCTCCAGGACATCAAAGCACCCTCCATCAGTGGAGATCCTAACAACATGACCCTTCTGGCAGAGGAGGCTCGCAATCTGGCCGACAAGTAAGGACTGTAGCTACAATGATGAAATAATTATGTTTTCTGAAATGTATTGCTCCATACAATCCACTCTGGTTTCCTGGATATGCAATTCTTCTGAGTGGGAGGGGGGAAAGTGCACATGCCAAATAATAAACACCCTATCACCACTTTTGATCTTATTATTTGATTATATTCTTGCGCTGCAAGAAACCAAAAGACAGCTTTCTGCTTCGTCTATGAAAAACAAATCCAATCCCTCTGTTTCCTCTGCAGACATAAAATGGACGCGGATCAAATTGAGAAGATCGCAAAAGATGCCAATGACACATCCACCAAGGCTCTCAACCTGCTGACAAAGACTCTAGATGGCGAGGGCAAGACCAACCAAGACATTGATGAGCTCAACAGGAAGTATGTCACTGTCTGCAACAGCACTTTTCTGTGATTCCTCTCTCTCTCCTAAAAACAACAATTTAAATCATACTAACGTTGATCCTGTCTGGAGAATGTCTTATAAGCTCGTACAGGTTCAAATCCCGTCAACAGTTTTATAATTGAACTATCATGTTCATCCACTCAGGTACAATGAGGCAAAGGACCTGGCCAAGAACCTGGAGAAACAGGCCAACAAGGTGCATGCTGAGGCAGAGGAGGCAGGCGACAAAGCCCTGAAGATCTACACTAACCTGACAAGCCTGCCACCTTTCAACACCAAATCACTGGAGGTCAGTTACATGAAGTGACCGTAACCCTCTTTTAGGTGGAGACAGTGTCTCCATCCCAAACGGCACCCTATTCTCTATATAGTGCACTACTGGTCAAAAGTAGTGCACTAGAAATGGAATAAGGAGCCGTTTGGAATGCGGCCACTCATCAGGAATCATTTCAATTATTTGATGTATTTAACAAACCTTTGAAATATGTTCCCAGTCTGAGTGAGTGACCGGTTACTCTTCAGAGTCATTGAAAGGGTTTGTGTATCACAAGACATACATGTAAAGGGCCGTCGGACATTACTGAAGTAGTTTTAAAGTCTGGAAGGATAACTTATCTTGACATCCGATTATAGGACGAAGCGAGCAAGATCAAGAAGGAAGCATCTGACCTGGACAAGCTGATTGACAAGACCGAGAAAGAGTACAACGACTTGAGGGATGATCTGCGAGGGAAGGAGACTGAGGTCCGCAAGCTGCTGGAGAAGGGCAAGACGGAGCAGCAGGTAGGACAAGAGAACTTTACTTTGGGTTGCAAAAATTCCAATAACTTTCCCAAAATGTCCAGGTTTTCCAGAAATCCCGGTTGGAGAACTCCCAGATTTCCTGCTAATTCCCTCCTGATTCCAGGAATCTTCCAACCAGGAGTTCTGTAAAACCTGTTTTTTTTGGGAAAGTCACCAGAATTTCACAACTCTACTTTTATTTTGTCTTTCTGGTGTCTATAAGCTTTGCTCTAAATAGATCTATGTCTCATGTAGAGCTTGTGATGGTTTCACCCCCTTTGAAATTGCTAGTGTGTGTCCATTTTAAGATTTAGCTTTAACATGCCTCATTAAACAAGGCATGCAATTGAAAATGACCACATTTGCATATGTGACGAATTACCACGGCATTGATTGGCCTCCTCACTCGTTCAGCCACTAAGTATAGTGATAATGAGCAAGCCGTGAAGTCAGAATTATTCTTATTAATTGAGCTGTTTTGTCTGTTTTTGTTGTCCATGGGTTGTGTCCCAAGTGGCACCATATTTCCTATAAACTGCACTACATTTCCCAGAGCCCTATGGGGAATAGGGTGCCACTTGTTATACAATGGAACTAATGACTGTCTCTATCTGTCCCTGCAGACTGCCGATCAGTTGCTAGCTCGTGTCGATGCTGCCAAGGCGCTGGCTGAGGAGGCCGCCAAGAAGGGGAGGACCACGTACCAGGAGGCCCAAGACATTCTGGGAAATCTGAGAGGTACTTAGTAGCAGGGCTGGTGGAGAGGCCAGGGAAATGCCCCTTTCTGCCTGATGGTAGAGGATTTATTCAGAATGGTTGGAGTGAAAACCATATCGAGACCACAATGCATTTAGCCTCAGATGGATGTTAAAGAGAGAATACCATTGTTGTATAAAATATGGTTATAGTATTGAGATATAGTGTGTTTACTCAACCTTTCTTCTCATTGTCTTTGGTGCGTCCAACACAGACTTTGACAAGCGGGTGAATGACAACAAGACGGCAGCTGAGGACGCCATGAAGAGAATCCCAGAGATCAACGCTACCATCATCGCGGCCAATGAGAAGACCAAGCAGGCTGAGGGGGCACTAGGCAACGCAGCTGCAGATGCCAAGGAGGCCAAGAGCAAGGCAGAGGAGGCAGAAAAGATAGCCAGCGCTGTGCAGAAGGTACATAATATTACTGGTATATTGTTATATTATAGCTAGGTAATTCATGACCATTTATGCTACTGTCTTGAAATGACGTGGCCAAAATCAGTGGTGGCCTCTTGATATAAACGGTGTTTCTCAGTAGATTAAATGTTTTGAATATCTATTATTTTTTTGGTCATCAAATGTGATGTTTCACATAGAATAATAAACCCACTTTCAAACTGACAACATGCACTAAGCCCCCTCTGTCCCCCCCTCATCTGATGTATCAAATAATAAACTATTCAACCTATAAGAAATTGTATACCTGCTTTCAAATTGTCAACATGCATTAATCCCCCTCTGTCTGTTCACCCCACAGGGTTCTGCTAAGACCAAGGCGGATGCAGAGAAGGCCTTTGAGGACACTATGATGCTGGATGGGGAGGTGAACGGCATGATGGACCAGCTGAGTGCAGCCGAGGCAGAGCTTGCCAAGAAGAAAGCTGAGGCCGACCAGGACATGATGATGGCTAGCATGGTGCGTGTCTGTCTGGTCGGCATCCCAAATGGCCTATTCCCTGTGTAGTGCACTACATTTGACCACGGCCAATAGGGCTCTCGTCAAAGGTAGTGTATCATATAGGGAAATAGGGTGCCATTTGGGATGTAATGTTCTCTGTCTGCGGCTCTGTTGTTTAAATCCCATGATGTCATTAGATTCTCATAACCTTAGGAACCCAATACTTTTAGGAATTCCTAGAAGATCTCTTTGGGTTGGAAACCAGAGAGCTCTGAGAATGTTTGAATAGAAGCTGTCTACACAGAGCTTGAGTTGCTCAATGTTTGTAGTTCTTGTCAAAGTTGTTTAGAGAAAAAATAAACAATGAGGCTAAACATTAAGAAAAGGAAGTGGATGAACACTGCTGAGGGTTAAGGAAGTCTCAAGTGTTTTACAACTGTTTTTGTTCGTTGTGGTCTGAAATTCTGACTCTGACATGTCAACTATGTTGTTTTGGCATTTCAGGCATCGGACAATGCGAAGGAAGCGGAGGACAACGCCCGCAAAGCCAAGAGTGCTGTCAGGACCGTTCTCAACACCATCAATGACCTGCTCAAGTCACTGGGTGAGTGAATGGTATTTGATTAAGCAAACTGGTTATTTTTGTGGAGGTAAGAATACAAGCAGGGATATAATTAAGTATTGTCATTTTATGTAATCATTGTTTCTGGCTTGTGCATTGTGTATAACCAAACAATATTCCATCAGTCAGTGTTTTACTTGCACAAGTCAAAATGACTACTGACTGTCTTATATCATTGAGCTAAAGCTTATACCTCCTCTGTCCCGGTTCAGGCAACATTGACAAGGTGGACCTGAGCAAGTTGGGCTTGATTGAGGGGTCACTGAAGCAGGCCAAGGACAAAATGGCAAACAGCGACCTGGACCGCAAGCTGGCGGAGCTGAATGATGTGGCCAAGAGCCAGGAGGAGATGATCACCGACTACGACAGGCAGATCAGGGAGATCCGGTCTGACATCGCCAACCTCAACGACATCAAGAACACTTTACCTGACGGCTGCTTCAACACCCCATCCCTAGAGCGACCTTAACCCCCCCTCTCTCCACCACCTGTACCCTCCTTCCTCATATCCCGTCTGTACCGCTCCTTCCTCATATCCTGTCTGTACCGCTCCTTCCTCATATCCCGTCTGTACCGCTCCTTCCTCATATCCCGTCTGTACCTCTCCTTCCTCATATCCCGTCTGTACCGCTCCTTCCTCATATCCCGTCTGTACCGCTCCTTCCTCATATCCCGTCTGTACCGCTCCTTCCTCATATCCCGTCTGTACCGCTCCTTCCTCATATCCCGTCTGTACCGCTCCTTCCCACGTCTAACACTCGGGCAGAATGCCACCTTTTTACCAAAACCTTTTTTTCTTTCTTTCTTTTTTCTTTGCTTTGTCTTTGTTTGTCTTTTTTTTTTACAAGAGAAGCTCAGTTTCATGGTTTTAAAGAAAGAGAAGAAGCCGCTTTGACATGCAGAAACGTGAAATGAACTAAGGGCAGTCGACAAACATGCATCCATTCTCCTTCGGTGCAGCAGGTTAGGAGAGTTGTGGCATACCTCGCTCCCGAGTAATGAAAACCCACATGACTGCACCACCTCCAGACTTCCTACACTTCTACGTGGAGGACCGTTACACCGTCTTGTTTCATCACAACCTAAACCCCCCCGACAGAAAACAAGGAGAAATGTCCTCAGCCTTTTCAGATGGGTGCATGTCATATGATATAGCATTTGTTTTATTTGATATGATATCTAACAAGTTATCCTTACCCATCATTCTAGACCGAAGGGCATGCTGGGAATGGTTTGTCTGTGAGATCTTTTTAGCTATAGGCATTTTTCAACTTCCAGTACATATGTGCCATCCTTGGTGTTATCAACCATTTGTTTAAAAAACAAGCAGTGAAGGAATTCTCACAAGTTTATACATTTTGTTTGCCTTCATTCGCTTCCAAAGCTACATATATTGCATGGAGAAAGTATTCCTGTTATAATTACACATTTTTACAGTATTCAACTCTACTGCACATTCTGCTCCATACCCACATTAAATAATACTACAGTTTACTATAGAATACTACAGTACTTCGTATAGAATTCTGTAGTAAACTGTAGTATACTATACTACACATTGCACTACAGCATTTCCCAAACTCTGTCCTCTGTCATTTCCCAAACACCGCTGATTAAAATAATCAACTCATCAAGCTTGGATTATTTGAATCGGCTGTGTAGTGCTAGGGCAAAAATACAAAAATGCACCCCTTGGAGTCTCCAGGACAGAGTTTAGGAAACGCTGCTGTTGTATATAACGATCATTGGCAGTACTTATTATAGAATCGTGTAGTATACTATAGTAAATACTACAGTATACTATGGACCACAAAAATACTACAGTAATATCTACAGAAACACTGCAGTAATTACTGTAGTGTATATATATTACAGGATTTAATTTGTCTACCCTGCCCATTCCCATATCCCAATTTGTGGCACCAATAAGTTACAAGCCTACGTTTGGTATCGTATAGATTATATATTGTGTTCCCTGCAGGTTATAAAAAGGAGCAGAAGCTCTGAACTGTCTGTTCAGACCTCAGTCCTACCTACCTACAGGTATGGTACATTTTCTTTTGTGTATTTTTCCAAGTAGGTTTCCTCAAGGATATCATGTCAAAGATAATAAAACAAAAACATTATAGTAAATACTACAGTTATTTCCGCTAAAAACCCTACAGTAAATACTACAGTCCGAAAAAACACTACAGTAATTACTATAATATATACTAGTTTTTTCTTACTAGACTGTTTACTATGAACAGTAAATACTACAGTATACTACAATCATGTCTGCAAAACTACAGTAAATACTACAGTATTGACTGTATTTTTACACTACATTCACTTTTCACTACAGTATTTTTTTTCACTCCACTGAATACTACAGTAAAGTCTCCAAAAACACTACAGGGAATACTATAGTATTTAACGATAGTATACCTTAGTATTTTTTCATGTGGGCATGCACAACTGAAAAGCTGTTAAATGAAACCAGCAAGTGGGTCTTTAAAATGACTCTGATATTTTTGACATTTGAGACTGTCCTCTACCGCCCAGTGAAACCATATGGTTAAATATAATTGTATGTAAAAATATATATATATATAATTAACACTACAAATCTTGTTTTTTGTCTGATGTTTTTTCCTCCCTAAGCTGCTGCTTAAAACAGGTGTATTGCAAATCACACATTAATATTTTTTAAGACAAAATTCTACACTATGCAACTTTGTACATTTTGCGTAGCAAGACTTTATCTGATACACTGGTGCTAATAATTATTTCAAATGTTATATTTTTGTGTGAATGTTTTTTATTATGATATAGAGTGAGGAAATATTATGTGTAAATATATGCTTAAATGATTCAGGGCTGGCTGATTGTTAAACCCAAGACCCAGCGGCCACCTCGTATAGGTTCTATCGCAAAAAATCAACAAACCTCCACATAATATATAAATATATATGATAAGTTCTGTGGTATAATATGCTTGCTTGTGTACATGGCTCGGTGTTGCCTCATAGCTCTGCCATTATTAATTTGTGTTTAATTATCTGTGGGTGGTCACCAATTAATTGATGAATGCTTTTAAAACGAGATCAAAACAATGCTTTGAAAACACCTTTATCCTTGACTGATAACTTCAGGACTGTGTGAGGGATGGCCCTAAAGAAGCCATCGGTCTACATTAAGCCTATCGTTTCATTTTACTGAATTTAAATCGACTCCCAAGAAAATAATAGTTCACCATTTAGTGTTGTGTCTTCATATGTGGTCAATATTCACATCACTTAGTTCCTAACGAGGGCGTCACGATTATCGCACACATTACGTTTCAGACAAACATTCTTTTCACACATAATTGTCTCCTCACACTTTCGCTACTCGGTGTCCTCGCATTTCAGTAGAACAGCAGGGATTTTGTTGATGGGTCCAGAACATCAGCCAGCCAGCCAGCCGCGATACAGTGAATGAATAGGTTATAACCTGGAGACCACTCATCCTTCCCATTCAACAGCTCTCATCCTCAATACACCAATACTCACTCCTTTCCTTAGCCTGCCTTCTATCATGTTATTTGATGGATAGTTGTTAGCTAACCTTTTACCCACAATTATATAGATGTGGCAGCGGCTAAAACGATGTACACTGCATTGAACCATCTTCTGCCGTCTCTTAACCCTCCAGGCTACCACACTGCTGTGGAAGAATGTGCAGCACATACTGTTTGATGTATAAAACAGTATTTCTAATTTATAATGTCTCAAGTATTTGTATTATTTTGTTGCAGTAGATGATGATATGTATGTGTTGCACAATCTTGTTGTGGTCATTTGGCTATGGAGGGCATGTTCTGTTGTACAATATAATACAAAGGCACCAATTCACTGCAACGTTTAATTTGTGAGGACCCGAGAAAACCCTGTTTGTGACCCAATTGCCTGTAAATCCAATCGTAACATTTTAAATAATAAAACAAATATGACAGGAATTGCTTCCGTTGACGTGTGATTATGTTAATGTCATGCTGCCTCAGGGTTCTTTCTGTACGTTGCATTTGCTGAAATATATACAATTTCTTATTAATCTCTTATTTTTATCTCTGTTTAATCTTGAGGTTATTTAGTCTTTAGGACGTTCAGGAAAATATATTTCAGTATATGTTTTTTTTTTTTGCCTCGTAGGGATTGTGAAACACTGTTTGATAAATCATTATTTGATGATGATCTTGAAATGACTTTAAAATAAATGGATGAGATTTCAGAAACGGGTATGCATTAAAATATGTACTTTTAATGAATGCCTATTGATGCCACAATGTTCCTTGTCTGTGCAGTGAAACATGCCAGTGTATTCGCAGAAATAAGATGCAACCCTTCCACTGCTGCATTCATGATCCCCAAAAAATCCCCTTCACTCTCCAAGCGAGTTTAGCAAACACGTTTTGACTGCACGTTGAATTGACACGATCAGAAATGTCTATTGAACTGCTACATTTTTTTATTGAAATTGGTCTTTTGTGTCATGTTTTGCTTTTAGAATTATTTCTGTACATGCAGGAAGGGGCCCTAACAAATCACCGCTCCTGTGTGTTTGTGTGTGTATGTGCGGAGGGTGTGGTGTTGACAGGGTCCTGTGCTAGCGGGAAGGGTGCGGCTGTTAGGGCGCGTGTGTGTGACTAGTGCACACCTCAGTCGGTCTGATCACCGTGTCAGAGCATGACACTGTAAGGGTGTGGCAGCCATTTTCAAACAGTACAAAACTCATAGCCCTTAGGCACCTTTTTTCCCTTATCAGGAATGTACTCATCCCTGAAGGATGTGTCTTTCTGTTTGTCTGGCTTCACGTCTGATTCCAAGGGTGTGGCTATAAAATGTTAAAAGGTACATTCCATGAATCTGTACATTTTTTAAATCATGGAAACTTTTACAAATGAGTCATAGGAAAAATATCAGATTTATTGAACAGGTGACTAGAAAAGTTGCCTTGTGAACTGAACAAATATGATCATGTGTATGAGGTGTGAAATTCAGATTTTCAAGCTTTGTCTGTTCTTTCACCTGGAACTGACTTGTGTCCCTTTTTATGGTGTTATTATGCTTCACATGGTGTTCCCCACCCAAAGTCGAACAATACCGTCCATATGTTCAAACACGAAGTGGGTGAATCATTCTTATTCTGGATTGGTAAATAACTGCCAACCCTTGAGGGGATGGAAACAAGCATTATTACTACGGTGAATGTTCTATACAAAGTGCTGTTGCTCAGGGACAAATTTATTTTTCCAAATAAACAGACTTAAGTGATGTTGGCAGATGATAGATATTGGATTGAACAATTTCCAGGCTGCGTTAAATAGGTCTTCTGACCTCAATGGGACTTCCTGGAATAAATGAAAGGTTTATATAAATAAGAGGGGGGGGGGGGGGGTTGCTGCACATGGTTTAGCTTGATTTAAGCAATCAAGTTGATCCTGATATTGAAAACCGTTGAACACATTGAAGAAACTTACAGCTTCCACTGTTTGCTTGTGATAAGTGACTCATCTTCGATTTTCACAGTGTTCTAGGCTATTCCGTTGTAATCATCAGCAAAACAATGACAAACCTTTTAAAGGAAATGGCAACAACTATGTCAGGTCTTTTGGTTTGAGGTTTTGGTTTTCATATTTTTTCTATTGTGGGGTGTTCTCTTAATTTTGCACTGTAGACATTTTGAATATTATTTGTAATTATGCTTTTGATGAGAAGGTGAAAATACACAAGCATAATCCAGTTGTATTCACTATTCTAGTAACACCATTAGGATACATATTTCTGTTGAACTTTTTCTATTTAAAGTCTTCACTTATTCATGTAACATATGGGAATTAGATCTTCTAGATTCACATTTTGAAATGTTCCTTCGCGTATGTCTCGTTAATTGTGAAGCGGATGTAAACATTTCTGTAAAAATCCTGACTGAGCTTTTTCATGCTGCATCAAACAACCCTTCTCTTTATTCATGTCTTGACAATGTCCATAGTAGTGATACAGAGCCCGACATTTCCTGTGAGAGTGGGCACAGCCAGTGTATGGCCTCTGAATCACACGTGAGTAACCTTCCAGCTGTGAGACTGTCCTCCACATGCCACAGCCTGCCACGGGGAGGTGTTAAAAGAAGCTCACCTGGGGATGTTGAGCAGAAACATCAGGTGTAGCTGGCCTGATCAGCCTGTTAGTTTGATTGTACTTATATGAGAATTTTGATCTACTTAATTCCCGTTCGATTTTCTGTGACAATGATGAGCAGTTGGATATTTCTGTGTGGACTTTCTCTTTGTACCTGGTCGTCTATCCAAGGAACCTACAGATATGGAGGATGTAAGTGTCTAACTTTTTACCTAATGAACAATATCAAAATCCTAAATTGTAGTTATGTCTGCATTCATAATCAGCCTTCAGCATTTTAAAATTGGTTGTTGCTTTTGAATTGGGGGCATGAATTTAGAATTATTTGACCTCTTTCACACTCGGAGGATAGGAGGTAGCCGACAGAACACAATTTTAGCTAATTGGGCTACCTGCAGCAGTTGTGTTCCTGTAAATCTGTGTTTGTGTATTCTGTCTTTTGTAGCTAAAGTAGATATAAAAATGACACTTGATCTAAGGATATTTACCACAGGTATGCTTTTAGGGAAAGGGGGTTTATGATTTTAAGAAACATGATTGTACTACGGAGTTACATAACTATAATACTATATTACATAACTATACTACTATATTGCTATACTATAGTCTATGAAGGTCTCCCCAGATCTTGATATTAAGCTGGATGTTTACTTGTAGTACTCTGAGCAAAGATAAATCCTCAACACTTTCCTTACTGTGTGGTGCGGTGGTAAATATATCCAAAGTGACTTAGCCATGCGCCATACAAAAACTTAGCCATACAATTTACATATGGGTGGTCCCGGAAATCGAACCCACTATCCTGGTGTTGCAAGCACTATGCTCTACCAATGGCGCTACAGAGGACCACCTGTGATAAGTTGCTGAGTTAAAAAAAATAATTTGGACAACCATACTGACCTGGAAGGCTTGAGTCACTGCATTATTGATGGGTCTTCCCCAAATGGCAGCCTATTCCTTAGATAGTGCCCTACTGAGTTCCACACAGTAGTGCACTATATAGAAACAGGGTGCCATTTGGGACACAGACAATAACTCATGTCTCCTCTTAGGGCAATACGACTTGATGTTCTGAGCTCTGTACCTTTCTATATTACTCCATCGACAAAAAGAGCTACAAGCTGCAGCCTGTCATTATCACAGGAACTCCTCAGAGTTATCATTTAGTGTGTGAAAGGAGAATTTGATATCCTCAGGCTAATTTATGCTTGGTAAAATGGTCATCAAATAATTGATGACAGACAGTATGTGTTGGCTATGTTTGTACAAAACATTACCAAAGAAAACAGACAGATATTTGTTTGATTGCAAACAGTGTGTTGCCCACAGTGGGTGTGCTTGATATCAGAGTGAGTATCTTTCGTCTCTCATCGCTTGGGAATGAGGTATTATGAGATCTGAGTCTGCTGACAGTGGTTTAAACTTCACACCACTGTGAAAAAGGACAGTCTGTGCAATTCCCAACCCCTCCTTACATTGTATAAAGATAATAGCCTACATAATTATACATTTTTTCTGTGTTGACTGTCAAAGGACTATACTTAACTCTTCATGGTCAAGAAGATTTGTGAGGGGAAGACTGTTTATCCCATAGCCTGAACAAATACACCCAAATTAATGTTTTATGATTTTAGAAGGTTAGATCTCATCTAAAACACAGTTTTCAATTCACAAATGTCCCAACAATGTATATTTCACCCCTGTAGCAGACATCTGTAAATGCAATGGAAAGTCACGTTATTGCTTGCCTGACTCTGGGGGCCTCCATTGTGTGGACTGCCAAGACAACACTGAGGGAAGGCATTGTGAGAAGTGCAAGGAGGGATTCCACCACCAGAGGGCAGGAGACAGTTGTGTGCCGTGTAACTGCAGCTCTATAGGTGAGTGAACAGAACAGGATGGAGCAAGAAATGATAACCATACCTGGGCCCGTATTCAGAAGCGTCTCCAAATATGAGTTCTGATCTAGGGACAGTTTAGCCTTTTAGATCATAATGAGTAAAATGACACGGGTAGAGGGACCTGATACTAGATCAGTAGTCCTTCTCTGAGACTCGATGAATACAACTACTGGTGTATTTGATAGTGATTTCCCAGATGTCCAGGTGGTGAGGTAATGTATGGTGTTTCTTCCAGGTTCTGTAGGCGCACACTGTGACAGTAGAGGACGCTGCAGCTGTAGAGCGGGAACACAGGGGGAGAAATGTGACCGGTGTCAGAATGGAACACCTATCAGCTCAAATGGCTGTGCTGCTAATGGGTAAAACTTTTTATCCACACTGTGTATTCCCTTAACTAAACCTTAATGTTGAGCTTTGGATTAGACAGATGACTGACTATTAAATGTGTTCATGTATTTCTTGTGCAGTGGCCAGCTCACTGACAACTCCGTGACAGCTCAATCTCTACCTTGCTTTTGCTATGGACACTCGACTGAGTGCTCCACAGCCAAGGGATACTCCGTTCACACAGTCACCTCAACCTTCGACGATGGTAGGTTTACACCCATTCAGCTGATCAGAACATAAACAGCAGTAATATATACACTAGTTCATTTGGTTTAGTATCAGTAGGTTAAATGTCTGCCAATCTTCTGTTTTTCAGGGCCAGAGGGGTGGCGAGCTGCCACTGTTCACGGTGTGACCCCGTCTCAAGTCCACTTCCGCTGGTCCCCCACTCATCATGACATTGAGGTCATCTCCAAAGACATCCTGCCTGTTTACCTCCATGCCCCTGGTGAGAGCTGCTCTCTCTGCTCCCTGCTCTTAATATTGATCCCTCACTGCCTTCCTTAGGAGAAACTGCACTACTTTTGAGCCATAGGCTCTGGTCAAAAGTAGTGCACAATATTGAAAATAGGGTGCCATTTGGACGCATCCTATGCTTTTTCCCAACAAACAAAAAAACAAAGGGTGCAGGTATGAAAGTATGCAATATTATAGTGAGTACTGGATGTGTTACACCACACGCCTCACCATACAGTCACCATTCATCTATTAATAATCTGGTTTTCTGTCTTATTTTGTGATGACTAGACTCTTACCTGGGCAACCAGGAGCTGAGCTACGGTCAGAACCTGTCCTTCTCCCTGAGGCTGGACCGAGGGATTCGCCATCCGTCCATGGCTGATGTGGTGCTGGAGGGATCTGGGCTGAGTGTGGCAGCTTCCCTGGGAGACCTGAGGACCATCGTTCCCAGTGGACAGAAGATTACTTACACATTCAGGTTGGAATCAGCCAGAGCACTGTGCTAGACAGAGAAGCTTGATTTTAGCTTTAGGCAAAATGTAACGTTATAAACCTTTTTTTAAACTATTGTTCCCTGAAGGAAGGAAACAAGATAAAACACACAGCTATGGGGTCTCGCGAGAGCGATAGCGTATTCCCGTAGCTGTGTAATCCCGTAGCTGTGTATTCCCGTTGCTGTGTATCCCCGTAGCTATGGGTTGTACCAAGTGTACTGACAGTCTCAGGGCAGGTACAAACATAATTTGATCTGCGGGAGATGAGTATGCAGGTGTGGTGGATAGTGAGATGGATGCCAAAGACATAAAAATTGAGAAACATTAGAGACGATTTCACATCGTGGATGTGAAGGGGTCACTGTTTATCTCACACAGCTGAATGTAAACGCTTAATAACAGTTAGTAAGCCAGAGGGTCATCTGCTTGTCTGATTCAAATTAATTCAAATTAAGTGGAAAATGGCTAGTTGCCAAGCAGCTTATCTCTAAATGGTCAGATCCAATCCTGTCTAATACAACAAACTGTACCATACCATTACTGGGGTCAATTCGAGTTGAAGGCAGTCATTTCCGAAACTGATTTCAATTGAACAAAAACAAAAAATGTACAAATGTTTTAAATAAATAGATTATACTCCTCAGTTTATTGAGAAGTCATCGACCATACACCACATTATTGTGACCAATATAGTAGCCTAATGCTAATCCTACTGTTTCTTGTTTTGTTTCCATATTTATTCTCATATTCATTATATCTACATAATAATTGCAAGAATAATTACACCGTAGCAAGGACAAGGTGGTGTAAAGTGTGACTGTGAAATACATAAGTATAATACTCATGTTTCCTCAGGCTTTAAACATGCTGTGTCTTACATTCTCAGACTGGATGAGCAACAGGGCAGTGAATGGAGGCCCCACCTTTCATCTCTCCAGTTTCAAACACTCCTCCACAATCTGACTGACATTAAAATCCGTGGGACATTTGGAGAAAATGGTAAGTACTTATTTTTGTATCCCTCAGACTATAAGATTGGTTACTGTGTACATCAACAGATCCTTGGTGTTACTTCTTCTCCTCCATATGTTGTAAATAAGTACTTTGGAACCGGTTTAAATCTAGTTTTTTTTTTTTATGTGATCTTTATAAATAAGTAGTACACATTGTCATCACATTGCCTTGTCTTCATCTTTCAATCACTCAATAAAAAGCAATGCCTTACTGTCCTCTAGGGCGTGGTTACCTTGACGACGTGCGCATGGAGTCTGCCCGTCGAGGTGCCGGGTCCCCAGCTGCATGGGTACAGAAATGTAGCTGCCCAGTGGGATATGAGGGCCAGTTCTGTGAGAAGTGTGCTGCAGGGTATAAAAGAAGTTCGCCAAGCAAAGGTCCATACAGCTCCTGTGAGCCCTGCAGCTGTAGAGGAGGAAGCTGTGACTCTGAAACAGGTCGGTGACATTTGAACTTTGTCCAAGTGTTACTGTATGTTTGTCTTAATAGATTTAGTTATTTTGTTGTTAATGATGAGATTTGGGACAGACCTCCTTTTACAATATGCACTTCCCTGGATAAATTATAGTTATAGACATGTTCAAATCAATTATTGAAACATGCCCTAAAATTATATGTGATTTTGTGTTATTGTTCCACAGGAGACTGTTACTCTGCAGATGAGACCCCTGGTCGCCAGATCTGCCCGCCAGGGTACTATAATGATCCTGCCCAGCCACAGTCTTGTCAGAAGTGTCCCTGTCCCAATGGAGGTGCCTGCTCTGTGAGCCCAGGTTCCCTGGAGGTCAAGTGTGACCTCTGTCCACCTGGCACCACTGGTGAGTCATAGTCACAAATGGCATCCTATTCCCTATATTGTCCACTTGGGTCCTGGTCAAAAGTAGTGCAATATATAGGGAATAGGGTACTATTTGGGACACAACCACTGTCACAGATCATGTCTGTTAGATGGGATACACTATTAGGGCATTGATCTTTTAATGTCAGCTATTTGCATATTTTATATATATACTGCATATACAGTACCAGTAAAAAATTTGGAAACACCTACTCATTCCAAAATAGGCAAATCTGGGTCTTCCTTTCCTGTGGTGGTCCTCATGAGAGCCAGTTTCATCATAGTGCTTGATGGTTTTTGCAACTGCACTTGAAGAGACTTTCAAAGTTCTTGAAATGTTCCTCAGACTGACCTTCATGTCTTAAAGTAATGATGGACTGTCGTTTCTCTTTGCTTATTTGAGTTGTTCTTGCCATGATATGGACTTGGTCTTTTACCAAATAGGGCTGTCTTCTTTATACCAACCCTACCTTGTCACAACACAACTGATTGGCTCAAAAGAAGGAAATAAATTCTACAAATTAACTTTTAACAAGCCACACCTGTTAATTGAAATGCATTCCAGGTGACTACCTCATGAAGCTGGTTGAGAGAATTCAAATGGCTACTTTGAAGAAACTCAAATATAGAATATATTTTAATTTGTTTAACACTTTTTTGGGGTACTACATGATTCCATATGTGTTATTTCATAGTTTTGATGTTGTCACTATTATTCTACAATGTAGAAAATAGTAAAAATAAAAAAAAGCCCTTGAATGAGTGGGTGTGTCCAAACTTTTGACTGGCCCTCTGTGTGTGTGTGTGTGTGTGTGCGTATATATTTATTATATATATATTTTTTCATATTGTACCTACCTCTTCCTCCCTCCTCACTCTCAACAGGCTCACATTGCCACACCTGCCAGGATGGTTTCTATGGCGATCCCTTGGGTGAAGATGGCATCCAGAGGCCTTGTCGGCGCTGCCAGTGCAACGGACACATGGACCCGAACACTGTCCGTAGTTGTGACCCACAGACAGGGCAGTGCCTGAAATGCCTAAAGCATACCACTGGCTTCTTCTGTGAGAGCTGTCTGGAGGGCTATCACCACAGAATGCCATCAGAGGCATGCAAACGTAAGGACAGCACCTTGTTCGCTCCCCATATCCAGCTCTTTCACACTTAGACACATAGCTCCTCCTTTAGATTCCAACAGTTAAATATTGTCTACAATTTTATATACATTTTAACAATTGTTTTCATTTTGCGTTCTAGCTTGTGGCTGCAATTCTCAGGGCTCTCTGTACAACAAATGCAGTGACCAGGGCCAGTGTTCTTGCAGAGAAGGCTTTGAGGGTCTGAAGTGCCAGCGTTCCGCGTGTCCCTCCTGCTTCAACCTTGTCAAGACTGAGGTAAAACCCACTGGGATTATTTGATCAATGCCTTGTCTTTCCATTGAGGTCAAACATGTCACAGTGCTCTCTCCAATGATTAAATGGCAGCACTTGGTGTTCATCCCTAATGGCACCCTATTCCCTATATACAGGCCTTGGGAATAGGATGCCGTTTGAGACGCAGACACAATAACTGGACCAGACATTAGGCTACAGCAGGCTGTAATATTTGTCCTGCCTCACCCTGTCGCTGATTCAACATCCTTATACAGTAGCTTAGTGGGTTAACGAAGGAATAGTTGGAATTTTGTTATGAAAGGAAGAGGTTTACAGAGTTGTGATCTTGCATCAGTATTTCTTACAAGATTCCTCTCAGTACATGTAGCCTACTACCACCTGGGAGGGGAAAGTACTTACCAGATAAATGAAAGAGTTGTGTTGGTGTGCAAATGCCACGTAATCTGGAGCTGCTGGCGTTGTGTCCCAAATGGCACCCAAGTGGAACCAGGCTATGTGGGGTGGCCAGTCCTCTTCTGGCTGTGCCGGGTGGAGATTATAACAGAACATGGCCAAGATGTTCAAATGTTCATAAATTACCAGCATGGTCAAATAATCATAATCACAGGCAGAACAGTTGAAAATGGAGCAGCAGCACAGCCAGGTGGACTGGGGACAGCAAGGAGTCATCATGCCAGGTAGTCCTGAGGCATGGTCCGAGGGCTCAGGTCCTCCGAGAGAGAGAAAGAAAGAGAGAATTAGAGAGAGCATACTTAAATTCACACAGGACACCGAATAGGACAGGAGAAGTACTCCGGATATAACAAACTGACCCTAGCCCCCCGACACATAAACTACTGCAGCATAAATACTGGAGGCTGAGACAGGAGGGGTCAGGATACACTGTGGCCCCATCCTATGATACCCCCGGACAGGGCCAAACAGGAAGGATATAACCCCACCCACTTTGCCAAAGCACAGCCCCCACACCACTAGAGGGATATCTCACACTTGCTTCTAATTACACATTCTGAATGTACTATATTGTCCTACAGTATTACTAATGCAGAGGTGTGTGTGTATATATATTATTATTTTTATTTTTTTGTCAACCTTTAATTAATGTCGCTAACCCAGACCCAAATCTTTTGTGAATGCTGGCCTCTAGCCAGCTAACTTTTTGAGGACTCTCTAAAAACACAGCACTTCAATACAGCTATGACCGGAAGTGACTTTTCATAGCAGGTTAGGAAATCATTTTTGCTAACCCTAGCCCTTTTTCTAACTTTAACCTAATTCTCCTAACCTGCTGCGTAAGTTATCCTAACGGGAAAAATCACTTCCGGTCGTAGCTGTATCAAAGTGGCGTGTTATTAGGGAATGTCATATTTTTGTCTATCACCAGAGATGAACCTTTCATAAGCTATTTTTAAAGCTTTCCTATCCCGTTGGTTCATGTGTTGCAGATGGAGGGGTATAGTCGTAAACTACGGGAGATAGAAACTCTGTTTACAGGCATGGAGAGTGGCAGTCTACCAGTTAACGACGCCCAGATGGAGAAAGCCATCAGAACAGCAGAGGACATAGTCACAGACCTGCAGAGAAATGCACAGACACTCTCTGGTAAGTCATTCATAACTGGTTATACAACATAGATAGTGTCAGAGGATCACTCATTTGCTAATGAATCAACATATATTAAAACCATTCAGGATGGTTATCAGGCATCTGAAACATGGTGAAGCAATGTCCATGCACTGTATCTCTGTCATACCCCAATGTATCACACTCAGTTTGTGACGCAATTGGTTTAGAAAGTGCGAGAGCAGATCTCATGTTGGTGGTTTGTTTTCTTCTATTGAATAGAATCCGAGAAAGACTTACAGGCCCGGCTCTCAGACATCAGTGCAACCCAGCTGAGTGAAGGCAGAGACATCCAGGCGATCTCCAACACCGTTGACAACATCAAGCTGCAGGACCAGAAGTACCAACGACAGGTATCTGATGTCCAGACACTCATCAGTGATGTGCGGCGCAAACTTGAAGAGGCAAGATTCAACATCAAACAAGCTGTGAGTAGTACAGTAGTATTCTACTCCGTAGTATTCTACTTTTGTCACTGATGTCATTGTCATCAAATAAGGAGAGAGTAAAGGACAGATGAATATATCCAAATGTATGCTTGTTAATAATCCATTTCATTAGTGTTTACCTTCCACCCCCATGTTAGGAATTCCCCTTAGGTGATGCAGGGGTGGGCACGGACACCCTCTCTTCTCTGGTTCAGCGTGCAACAGACCTGGCTGAAAAGTTAGTACTGCACCCCTCCATGTCACATTTATACAGACTGGAATATCCCATGTTAGAAAATGACTTGTGGTGCTCTGAATAACTATGTTGTGACTGTTTATTAGACAGCAGAGCAAATCGGAGACAATGGAGAAGACATCTAACGGTGCCCTTGCAAAGTCAGAGAAGTCCCTGGCACTCATGAGATCGGTCATGACAGGGGAAAACAAGATCAAGGAGCTTATCAGTGATCTTAAAACCAAGTAAGAAACTCATGTCTTCATACAATACGATACCCATGATCTCCTGTGAAAATACAGTAGACGATATATCCTCTACTAACAGCCATGTAATGATCTGCATAATAACATAGTTGATGAACCGTTGTTGTTAGATTGATGAGATTAACCCTTTAATTTTTCTCTGGTCAGGTATGATGAGAACTCAGCCCAGGTGAAGGCCATGGAGAGCCTGGCTACTCGCCTGAGCAGCTCTGCCCGAGATGAGAGCAGGATGGCAACTGGCACTCTGGAGCAGATAGCCTCCCTGGAGCCGGGAATCCCTCGTCCTCTCAAGGTACTGAGCAGAGCAGGCCTCTCATCAGGCTCATTTCTCTCTGGTCTCTATTTGGTGACCACTTTCAGGTCAAGTCTTCTGAGATACCTTAATCATAATAAACATACATTGATAGTTAGTGTCTGGGTCCTGGAAATGAAGGAGATAAAGACATTCAATTTCAACACCTTTCACTATGAACGCCTTTCACTATGAACAACTATTGGCAGCTGAACCTGTCTCAAGGCATGTCTGTCAAGCTAGATCTCTAAATCGTTTCCTTGCTAAGCTATGTTTAAACACAACAAAGCAATTAATGATCAAGAACATGAGTCAGCAAAAAATGCATGGGGGGACGACCTAATTAAAACCTGGCTGGTGAGGAATCTAGGGCAGTTCTCCACAGATTTGTGAGCATATGTAATTACACTTGCACAACACACTGAGTCTGACTGAGCTTATTTTTCTGGCAGAAGGACATTGACAGTGTGTTGGCTAAATTGGATGGCCTGAGAGAACGGGTAGAGAAGAACCTAACAGCGTACCAGGCACTGCAAGAGGACACCCAGGAGGACAAAGCCGCAGTAGAGGATCTTCTGGCCCAGGGGAAGGCAGCTCAGCAGGTACACTAGAGGCCTTTCACTACTAACTTGTCATCATTTAGACATCTTTCTGTGTAGGATTGGTAGTATATTAAATAGTATTACTTATATTCCAACCTCAAAGGTTTCTGAGAACTGTTTTCATGTAAACCTCTGAAATTCACTGTTAGATTATCCAACTGAACTATTTCAAAAGTGTCACTAATGACTTCACTAAACCTTATGAATGGTAATAACTGACACAATGTTGATTGTTTTACAGAAATATGACCAGCTTCTTGGCAGAGCAAATAATGCGAAGGCTGACACAGAACTGGCTCTGAAGGATATCACAGATAATATTGATGGGGTGGATAATGCACTGGAGATGCTTAGAGGTATGAAAAGCCTTTCATATTTCTATAGGTCTCATTCCCACTACAGCACAGTATAAATATGAATAAACTATCAGCATTATATCTGACAAGGCTGGCCCATACATTAGAAAAGCACAGTCACACAGCAACTGTAATTATGTCTCAGAGCTTTTACTCTTGAGTGTACAAAACATAAAGGACACCTGCTCTTTCCATGATATAGACTGATCCGGTGAATCCAGTTGAAAGCTATGATCCATTATGGATGTCACTTGTTAAATCCACTTCAACCAGTGTAGATGAAGGGGAGGAGACAGGTTAAAAAGTGATTTTTATGCCTTGAGACGATTGAGACATGGATTGTGCATGTGTGTCATTCAGAGGGTTAATGGGCAAGACAAAAGATTTAAGTGCCTTTGAACGGGGTATGGTAGTAGGTGCCAGGTCAAGTGCACTAGTTTGTCAAAAACTACAACGCTGCTGGGTTTTTTCACGCTCAACACTTTCCCAAGTGTATTAAGAATGGTCCACCACCCAAACGACATCCAGCCAATTTGACACAACTGTGGGAAGCATTGGAGTCAACATGGGCCAGCATCCCTGTGCAGTGCTTTTGACACCTTGTAGAGTCCATCCCCCGACAAATTGAGGCTCTTCTGAGGGCAAAAGGGGGTGCACCTCAATATTAGTAAGGTGGCCTTTATTTTTTGTGCACTCACTGTATTTCTCAGTTTAATTAATAACGATTTACTACAGCACTACCGGCAGTTACAGTAGGTGAAAATTAATCATTAAAATGTTGTTTTACTTTTCACCAAATACAATGATTCTCTCATCTAGAAAGCATATAACATATTTCTGACATACTTTCTGCGACATAGCAGGGTAGATATATTTAAATAATCATTGTAAATAATGATACACTATTCATAGGTTGCACCTCCGTCACATCATTTCATTGCTATGAATGTTCTCCGAGCTGCGCTCTACTGGCGATGCAATAGTGGCGCCCTAAAGTCGTGATATGCCCAGTCATTCTGGATGGAAGCTAACGACTGTTTAGTTAAAATTACTATTACAATTGCCTGGAAATACGATGACATTGTTTAAGTAGTCAAATGTTTACTAGGAAACAACATTACCAGCAATATCATGTTGTCAAATTTACTTTAGACAGATGGCAATGTTGTTATTAACTAGCAAAGTTTGTAAAAAAAAAAATAGCTAGCAATACTAATGTTAGTTAGCTAAAATCCTCCCCTCAATCTTAGCTAACTAGCTGCATCTATACTGCGTCTAAAGTCAATCTGGTGACATCAAAAGGTTGTCGTTCTAATTATTTGCCTCCTTTTGAATGGCATTGTATTTCCAAGGCACTGTAATGCACTTTTGCTGAAGCCTCCATCAGCACTCATTGACAATGCATTGAGTAGAATTCTCAGTAAGGCATCAGTCCAAAACGAACGTTCAAAACAATATTGTGACGAAACATGCAACCCTTGAATAGACACACATGCCAGAAATCACTGATGCTTATGTCTGAGTCTCTTGTATTCTGCAGGGTTTGATGGCCAGATCAACAAGAACAAGGCATTGGCCGACGAGGCCATAAAGAAACTCCCTGGCATCAACGCCACCATTCATCAAGCTGTTGGCAACAACTCAGAGACCCTATTCATCATAGGCAGTGTGACTGGAGACTACAATGATGCACTGGGCACTGTCAGCAGCCTCGAAGCTGTGGTCTCTCGACTGGAGGTACCTTAACAGACCCTTTCCTTTCAATAGAAATATCCAACTGGGGTTCATATGCTAATCCACAGCTTGTGCCTTTAGCTAGAAGCTCTAGAAGGAGAATGTAAGTTGGGCAAAACAATGAGGTTAATGTCTCGAGTCACTTACGCTTATGAGTCGACTTGATTCCAGACATGGCCTATTCACACCCAAGATACTAACATTTTAAGCTACCAGGCGTGATTCCAAATGTATTTTGCCTAGCATGCATGGAAACTTCGAGATGAGCTCATTTGACTTTGTTGATCTCCACAGGGAATGTCCGGCTCTTTACCAGTTCCTCCTGCTGGTCTGTTGAAGGACGCCACCAAGCTGAAAGAGGACGTGCAGGGTCTGCAGAAGCAGGCAGTGGCCACTGTGGCCAAAGTGGCCGCAGAGAAGGCTAACGCTGAGATACAGAAAGACAGAGCAGCAGAGGTCCGTTTCAGGGCGATGCTCTCAGACATGTTAAACCTAAACAAACCTGGGTCGATATAAAGATGGTTCTTAAAATAAATATATTTTTCCCAATTAAAGGTCTGTAATGCTTTGTAATGTTCTTCCCTCCTCAGGCTTCAATTGGAGCAACTGGTGCTTACAACAATGCCAAGCACACCAGAGACGCTGTGGGAGAAACACTCCTGGTCATCAATAACCTTCTGAGCATGATCGGTATGTTCCACTAACAACTACAAACAGCTAACTCGCACCAAACAAAATCACTTGTTTTTTGTCTTATTGCCGCACCATCCCATCTTCATATAACCACTGTTTTATGACATTATTATGATGTTTGTTGGTGCTGACAATTGGTACTCTCCTAAAAGGTAAACCTGGCAGTGTGGACGAGGAGAGGCTAGGGGAGTTGGAGCAGTCCATCACCAGCGCTCGTGGCCAGGTCAACCTACAGCTCCAGCCTCGACTGCAGGACCTAGAAGGGAAGGAGGCCAGCCAGAGGACCAGGTTGACTGGCCTCAACCTAGATATCGATATGATCCTGGACGACATCAGGAACTTAGAGGACATACACGCGAACATCCCTAAGGGCTGCTTCAACTCCCCACCTATTGAGAGACCTTAATCCCCACCTATTGAGAGATCTAAGTTTACGTCCCAAATGGTACCCTATTCCCTATATAATGCACAACTTTTGACCAAGGTCCATTAGACTAGTCAAAAAATAGGGCGCAATATAGGGAATAGGGTTCCATTTGGGACTCAAATATATAGGGAATAAGGTGCCATTTGGGACACAGATTTAGTGTCTGAATGTAACATGGTATTATGTAAGAGAAAAGGAGTGTTTAACTAAATGTATGCATAACTGCCTGCAACAACAAAAAAATCTGTGAAATGTTCAAACACAAGGAGCAATATTTTGTCAATGGTAATGCGATATTTTCAGTGATCTACTAAGTGTTAAAAACAATGTATTTTCTGTTGTATTCTGTCAAATAAACTTCAATATTTATTCCTTAACAACACAAACCAGGTGCTACTAAATGCAACACACAATTAATGTGGATGTGTTTCACGTGAGAGAGAAAAGCTATCCTTTTGCTTTTCAACTGAGGAAATTACTAATCATGTAAGCAACTACAACATATCTATTGTTACACACTTGGTTTATTATGGAGGTATTGAAAGACTGAGAATGTTATATTGTGTCAGCCAGTCAGTCCACAGTCTAAGATGACAAAATACAAATCATTTCCAACCCAGATCTGAAAGTGGAATTGTAGCTCATTTTTACATAGGATTCCAAAAAAATGTATGTTTTCAGGACTCCTTACCAAATAATTCAATGAACAGAATCAAATATAAATCAAACCTCTCTTCATATTATATCTATAAATCATCTACTCATACAATCTCCTCAGGTTCTATGAGACCTTCTCTCCACACTGGTTTAATCAACGTTGTTTCCACATCAGTTCAACAACACAAAATCAATGTGATGACGTTGAATCAACGTGGAAAAATGATTGGATTTGCAGAAAGTCATCAACGTATTGGAATTTTGTATTTTTTTCACCCAACTTTTCACCTAAATTTAATGACATGGACATTTTGATTTTTTAAAATTTTTGTGTTGAATTCACGTTAGTTGACAACTCAACCAAATTTAAATCCAAACTAGATGTTGAAATGTCTTTTGCCCAATGGGCTGAGACTATTATACTAAACATTGCCCTATTACTAGGACCACGACGATGCTTATTTTTCATATCAGATTTTCCACATCTTGTTTATCTAAACCAGTCTTTAAAGAATACCAAATAACTGATGTTGTGTATTTGATAGAAAGACTCAAGGGATGCATGTATAAAGACCATCTGCTTGAAGGGATATTGGACCCAGTACAGTTTGTTCATTACACTCGGATGACACATAAAGAAGCAATATTGTTTGTCTAGAACATCTTACACACAGTGTACTATTGATAGTCTTGCATCATGCCAGGCTTATACAACGCTACAATATTGACAACTAGTAGCACTTGTGTGTCCATTTCTTATAAATTATGAACCGTGAGATTGCAGGAAGCAGTGGAATGTATTTTGCTTCATCTGATATTAAGATTGAATAACCTAATATTCTTAGCCAAATTGACACTTGTAAAGCTAGATATGAATGCAAGATGCTTTGGTAACATTTAGACACTAATTAAACCAAATAATCGTCATTATTTTGCATTGACCAATTGGGCACAATGTGCACCGCAGGAGGCTGCTGAGGGGACGACAGCTCATAATTGCAGGAACGGAATAGCATGGAAACCATGTGTTTGATGTATTTAATACCCTTCCACTTATTCCGCTCCAGCCATTACCAAGAGCCCGTCCTCTCCAACTAAGGTGCAACCAATGTCCTGTGATATGCACATACTGTATACACCCTATTACCCTGTGAAATCATTACTGCACAAATCAATGGTTACACTCAATGCCCATTAAACTGAACTGACTAAAGAGTCCTGGCACTGAACATGAGAAGCTTCCGTAAGAAACTATTGATCAAAGGCTATGTCCCCACTTCCTTTGCAGAACAACATTAGAGCACATTTTATATCAGGTTGATAATATTATGACAGTGTTGAGTGCAACGGAGCGGGAGACTTATATCTGTGAATTCATCCCCAGGCACATGGAATGCACTTCTGTAGTTTGTGCTGTTGTTTTTTCCACTAGACACATTTTTGTAAGAATCTCGAGTAACTAGCTACATAGTAAGAAAGAGGTTAATTGCATTTGCTTTGGGAGTTGTGGTAATTTGCTTCGTGACAAGCAGGAGAAATGTGCAAAATCCTTTGCACACAAAAATAAATCAATGCACAAATCATTGTCTTATGTGCAAACAAATCTACATTTTGCACGAATGCCCACTGAAGACAAAACATTTAGGCATTGATATGCAATCACAGATACATCAATACAGATACTTCTGTAGAATTATAGTGAATAGAAAATGAAGTGAGAGGTGGGTACCCACTATGTTTGTCTTTTTGCAAACACTTTCACAACATATATCTACGAAGTGAGTAAGTACTCATGCCAAAACAAAAAAACGTTCTAAGCATGCAGTCTAAGAACCGACAGATTTAAATCAAGCAGCAAAGGTCAACATTCATTAGGTAACAATCTCTGCACCCTCTCTTCATGACACCAAGGTTGCATCCCAAATGGCACCATATTGAATAAAAAGTGCACAATTTTTTACCAGAGCCTAATAGGCCCTGGTTAAAAGTAGTGTACTATATAGGGATTAGGGTGCCATTTGGGACAGACAGAAACACTATCCCATGCAGCCTACACAAAGTCAGTTGTGAAGGTGGTCCACTGTACACACAGCTCTTAAGCACCTCGCTGTACAGTACATCCACAGGTCCGATGAGTCGTTATGATACAGTAAGAAGGGAAATGCATATCTAATGCTCCTTCGAATGGAAAAGCAGTAGCTCAAGAGGAGTATACATTTTACATGAGAGACAGACAGGGACAATTTGACAGTAGGCCGGAGCAGTAGTTCCTATCCAGAGGCATTGATGTAGAGCTGACTCTGCAGGATGTAGTCGATGACTGTCTGGTTCAGGTAGTCCACCACATGACCGTCCCCGTGCTGCAGGGCCAGTCTGATAGAAGGGACATAGAATTAGAATGTGATATGTGAACAGCTTAGTTCAACTAGAGGCGGTTTCCCGGGAGTAGACAAAGCCTAGTCCTGGACAAAACAGTAAGCTTAATTGAAAATTTCCATTGAAAAAGCTTTTTAGTCTAGTACTATGCTTAATCTGTTTCCGGAAAACAGCCTCCTAATGTTCAGCAAATGTTTTGGTTAGACCGAAGAGCCACTAAACAGCTACTGAAGTGGTACATTAAAGGGAAAATCCACTCAAAAACTATCTTTTGGTATTTTGCATCATCATGATGACGTGGCAAGTGACACTTTTTTTTTTTGAAAGTCCAATATCTTGAAATCTTGAGTGCTGACATGCAAAACATTTTGGAATTGTATCAACATTGGACTATTGAAAAAAATAGCTAAAGATTGTTTTGAGTGGATTTTCCCTTTGACAGATACATCTTTGTGAAAAAGAACCAATCTTTACCAGAGTCCACAGTGAATAAAAGACAGTAGATTCTATAATTATGTATTATTATTTATTAAATAGGCCTAATGGAGGCCCAAAATAGGATGGTTGCTAACTTATAATTCCCATTTACCTGCTCTTGGTTGAGCTGACAATGGACATAGGGTGGTTGGCATCGTCTTTTACTACTGTAATGTTATCCTGGAAAAAACACACATAGAGAAAGTTTTACGTTATAAAATGTATCAATGGATATTTATCATTTTCTATGGTACAGAGTTGGTACCATGTTAAGACATGAACATAATAAGCTTTAACAGATTACATTATCATGCGTATTGGGTTTCCACTTTTAACCAAGCTCATGACTCATATAGGCTCATAATGCAGATACTACCTTGTTCTTGCGCAGCACAGAGGAATGGTTCATTATCCTCTCTGTATCAACTCCATCCCGAGGCACAACAACAATCCCAAAGTCTCCCACAATCACCTCCATCTGCAAACCATTTGTATGACACATTGCAGTGTTGCCTTATAATTCTGATTAAATGAGTCACTGTCTCGGATGCAACATTATGCATATTAGGATATTAAATAATTATCATTCATGTCCCTACGTGGAGACTGGATAGATTAAAATGTCAACATTATTCAAAACTATTAGTCTTCCAGTGTCCCCTTCGGCCTCTTTAGAGGTCTTACTATGTCTGCTTAGAACTTCAGGGCAAGCCATTAGGACAAGTATGTACTGTATACTATGTAAAGTATGAAAATGACAGTCTTACAACACTTAAGAAGACAGGGAAGTGAAAGAGTGAGAGGGCCTACTTACATCGCTGTCTTTCCATAAGCCAGGGATGCAGAATGACTCCAGAAGATCACTGCCACACAGAAGCAAGATGCGCAACTCTGGACAATAGACATGAAGACAGAAATTAGACACCCAATAAACAAAAAAGTACATGGATAAGATAACTTCCTGTTCAATTATTCGATAATGAAGAAAGTTATTTTTGTTTGTGAAGGGAAAATATAATGACCCAAGTTAAAAGCTTTTGTATTCTGACAATATATAGTCGGTATGCAATATTGGTAGTACATCAATCTTATGGAGACATACGAAAGAGTGTTAACTCACCAATTTCCTCATATCGCATTGCAGGGCCAAGGTTGGCATTTTCATCTTTTGATATAAAAGAAATAAAGATAAAATAAAGGGTTATGAATCAATCATTGTGAACTTACTGTACCATACAATTACAAATGTATGATTTTCAGGAAGTTGCTTGTGTAGCATACTACTTACCCACAAAGGTAAAACGATCAATGTGGGGGCGAACACAGCAAATTTTGCCCAAGCTCTCACTCATCTTCCCCCAAAGCTTAACTGTTTAGGTATGAGGAAGCAAACATCAGACATTTTCTAGTAGCAAATTACATCCATTGAATAAGTTATAGAAAGCAGACAATCCATTTCTTAGTACATTACAACAACCTTTCCTCCTTCTCATCAATCATAAATTATATTTCAGATTCTGAGCTCTTTATTGTTAACCTAATGAAAATGGCACGAATGAGATCTGAAAGACATTTGTGTAGCATATATGTAAATAATCCCTCACTGGCAGTGGGCTTGTTGTTCATTGTGTTGTGGTTCTGATAGATGGCAGTCTGAGTCTCATTCTGTGGTTGGCCGATCACTGGAGTTGTGGACGGTGTGTTCACATTGGACAGAATGCACCCTGTGACTCTCTGTGGACAGGAAAAAAACAAAAATATAAAACAATTTTTTTAACCTTTATTTAACTAGGCAAAATAACATGATAGGCACCTTCAGTTCCGTTAAATGGCATTTGATCAAGCTTAGGTCAGCACCACAAATAGATTGCCCACATTCTGATGGAAGGATTTGTCACATATTACAGCAGTGTTTTGATATACTGTAGTGTTCTAAATACGGTAATGTTTTGTTGCCATGGGAACAATTGCAGCATACAGTAATGTTATAGGCTATTTCTAAAAACAGTTCAATTTGCCCTGTCTTTATTAATATTTAGTGGGCCGTGCATGAATGTATTATCTATGAATAAGTTCCATACACCGTAGCTAATTCTGTTGCATCCAATGTAGGCTACCTTGAACTCTTCTCTCTGAACTACCACAATTTTATCTTGATATTATCCTTCACTGCTAAATGTACAGCTCATGCAATATACAAAGCCACAGGAAGTAGAGGTGCTGAGGGTTCCCCTGATAAATCAAAAAAATATACAGTACCAGTCAAAAGTTTGGACCCACCTATTCATTCAAGGGCTTTTCTTTATTTTTACTTTTTAATAATAGTGGATAATAGTGAACACATCAAACTACGAAATAACACACATGGAATCATGTAGTAACCAAAAAAGTGTTAAACAAATCAAAATATATTTTAGATTCTTCAAAGTAGCCACCCTTTGCCAGCTTTGCACACTCTTGGTATTCTCTCAACCAGCTACACCTGGAATGCTTTTCCAACAGTCTTGAAGGATTTCCCACATATGCGTAACTCTTGTTGGCTGCTTTTCCTTCACTCTGCGGTCCAACTCATCCCAAACTATCTCAGTTTGGTTGAAGTAGGGTGATTGTGGAGGCCAGGTCATCTGATGCAGCACTCCATCACTCTCCTTCTTGGTCCAATAGCCCTTACACAGCCTGGAGGTGTGTTGGGTCATTGTCTTGTTGAAAAACAAATTATTGTCCCACTAAGCGCAAACCAGATGGGATGGCATATCGCTGCAGAATGCTGTGGTATCCATGCTGGTTAAGTGTGCCTTGAATTCTAAATAAATCACTGACAGCGTCACCAGCAAAGCACCCCCACACCATCACACCTCCTCCTCCATGCTTCACGGTGGGAACCACACATGCGGAGATAATCTGTTCACCTACTCTGCGCCTCACAAAGACACGGCGGTTGGAACCAAAAATCTCAAATTTGGACTCATCAGACCAAAGGACAGATTTCCACCAGTCTAATGTCCATTGCTTGGGTTTCTTGGCCCAAGCAAGTCTCTTCTTCTTATTGGTGTCCTTTTAGTAGTGGTTTCTTTGCAGCAATTCGACAATGAAGGCCTGATTCAGGCAGTCTCCTCTGAATAGTTGATGTTGAGATGTGTCTGTTACTTGAACCCTATGAAACATTTGGGCTGCAATTTCTGAGGCTGGCTACTCTAATGAACTTATCCTCTGCAGCAGAGGTAACTCTGGGTGTTCCTTTCCTGTGGCGGTCCTCATGAGAGCCAGTTTCATCATAGTGCTTGATAGTTTTTGCGGCTGTACTCGAAGAAACTTTCAAAGTTCTTGACATTTTCCGGTTTGGCTGACCTTCATGTCTTAAAGTAATGATGGACTGTCATTTGTCTTTGCTTATCTGAGCTGTTCTTGCAATAATATGGACTTGGTATTTTACCAAATAGGGCTATCTTCTGTATACCACCCATACCTAGTCACTGTAACGATGTGCGCTGAGAGTCGGCAAGCAAGTTCAGGGAGTGAGTGTTTTAATAAATAAATGCAACATAATACAAAACAAGAAACACAAACAATGCACAGGCATGAAACAGAAAGAATGACGCCTGGGGAAGGAACCAATGGGAGTGACATATATAGGGCAGGTAATCAAGGAAGTGATGGAGTCCAGGTGAGTGATGATGCGCAGGTGCGTGTAACAATGGTATCAGGTGTGCACCATCACGTGCAGCCTGGTGACCTAGAGGCCGGGGAGGGAGCACATGTGACAGTCACAACACAACTGATTGGCTCAAACACATTAAGAAGGAAAGAAATTCCACAAATGTACTTTTAACAAGGCACACCTGTTAATTGAAATGCACTCCAGGTGACTACCTCATGAAACTGGTTGAGAGAATGCCAAGAGTGTGCAAAGCTGTCATCAAGACAAAGGGTGGCTACTTTCTCAAATATAAAATTGTGTTTTACATTTTTTTGGTTAATACATGATTCCATATGTGTTATTTCATAGATTTGATGTCTTCAATATTATTCTACAATGTAGAAAATAGTACAAATAAAGAAAAACCCTTGAATGAATAGGTGTGTCCAAACTTTTGACTGGTGCTGTATATATATATTTTTTAAAAGATATACATACTTTTTCCCAGTCACAAAATGAGTGAACTAGGCCTTCATTAGTCCTGTATTAGTGGAGAAAAATACTCCCCAGCCTGAACCCTCCGCCCACAAACCCCGGCTTACCTTCATGAGGTCACGATGATGCTCCAGCACGCTGCATGTAGTCTGCCATGTGTCCTGGTAGCACTCCCAGGGATCCACTCTGCATGAAAATAACACATGATAGATGAACAGCTGTGTACTTCTGGGCCCCTATTTATAAAGCGTCTCAGAGTAGGAGTACTGATCTAGGAGCAGGTCCCTCCTGTAGATTCATCATAGCCTAAATGGCAAAACTGATCCTAGAACAGCACTCCTACTCACGCATTATGAATACGTGCCCTGATCTCTATCCTTTTCCCTATATAGTGCACAATGGAAGTGGTCAGATGACGCGGATACTACACTACAGGACTGTTTTGGAAGCACAGACTGGAATGTGTTCCAGGATTCATCCAATGGCATTGAGGAGTACACCACCTCAGTCATCGGCTTCATCAATAAGTGCATCGACAACGTTGTCCCCACAGTGACTACACGTACATACTTTATCCCAACCAGAAGCCATGGATTACAGGCAACATTCGCATCGAGCTAAAGGCTAGAGCTGCCGCTTTCAAGGAGTGGGAGGTTAATCCGGGCGCTTATAACAAATCCCGCTATGCCCTGCTACAAACCATCAAACAGGCAAAGTGTCAATACAGGATTAATACTGAATCCTACTACACCAACTCTGACGCTCGTCGGATGTGGCAGGGCTTGAAAACTATTACAGACTACAAAGGGAAATCCAGACGTGAGCTGCCCAGTGACATGCGCTTACCAGACGAGCTAAATGCCTTTTATGTACGCTTTGAGGCAAGCAACACTTAAGCATGCATGAGAGCACCAGCTGTTGTGGATGACTGTGTGATAATCCTCTCGGTAGCCGATGTGAACAAAACCTTTAAACAGGTCAACATTCACAAAACCGCTGGGCAGACAGATTACCAGGACGTGTACTCAAAGCATGCGCGGACCAACTGTCAAGTGTCTTCACTGACATTTTCAACCTCTCCCTGACAAAGTCTGTAATACCTACATGTTTCAAGCAGACCACCATAGTCACTGTGTCCAAGGAAACGAGGGTTAGCTGTCTAAATGATTACCGCCCCGTGGCACTCACGTCGGTAACCATGAAGTGCTTTGAAAGGCTGGTCATGGCTCACATCAACAGCATCCTCCCGGACAGCCTAGACCCACTCCAATTCGCATACCGCCCCAACAGATCCACAGATGATGCAATACCAATCACACTCCACACTGCCCTTTCTCAACTGGACAAAAGAAACACCTATGTGAGAATGCTGTTCTTTGACTTCAGCTCAGTGTTCAACACCAAAGTGCCCACGAAGCTCATCACTAAGCTAAGGACTCTGGGACTAAACACCTCCTTCTGCAACTGGATTCTAGACTTTCTGACGGTCCGCCCACAGGTGGTAAGAGTAGACAACAACACGTCTGCCACGCTGATCCTTAACACTGGGGCCCCTCAGGGGTGTGTACTTAGTCCCTTCCTGTATTCCCTGTTCACCCACAACTGTGTGGCAAAACACGACTCCAACACCATCATTAAGTTTGCTGACGACACAACAGTGGTAGGCCTGATCACCCACAACGATGAGACGGCCTATAGGGAAGAGGTCAGAGAACTGGCAGTGTGGTGCCAGGACAACAACCTCTCCCTCAATGTGAGCAAGACTAAGGAGCTGATTGTGGACTACAGGAAAAGGCGGGCCGAACAGGCCCCTATTAACATCGATGGGGCTGTAGTGGAGCGGGTCGAGAGTTTCAAGTTCCTTGGTGTCCACATCACCAACGAAATATCATTGCAAGCGGCACTGGAGCGCCAAGTCTAGGACAAAGAGGCTCCTCAACAGCTTATACCCCCAAGCCATAAGACTGCTGAACAATTAATAAAATCGCCACCAGACAATTTATATTGACCCACCCCCCCCCACCCGTTCCCTTGTGTACACTGCTGCTACTCGCTGTTTATTATCTATGCATAGACACTTCACCCCCACCTACATGTACAAAGTACCTCAACTAACCTGTACCCCTGCACACTGACTCTGTACCAGTGCCCTCTGTATATAACCTCATTATTGTTATTCTTATTGTGTTACTTTTTTATTATTACTTTTTATTTTAGTCTACTTAGTAAATAGTTTCTTAACTCTTCTTGAACTGCACTGTTGCTTAAGGGCTTAAGTATTTCACGGTAAAGTCTACACTTGTTGTGTTCGGCACATGTGACAAATAACGTTTGATTTGATTTGAACAAAAGCAGTGCAAAATGTAGGGAATAGGGTGCCATTTGGACGCAGCCTTGTTGTTCTGGGCAGATAGCCACTGACTCACCTGATCCAGTCGGACGACTGGACTGCCAGTTGACACATGGTGAGACGATGTCTGCTGGGGACGAGGCCCTGTGAACACATGGTGGGATTGATAAAGCTTTCAAGCAGTCATTGTGTTCATTGTGTGTGTCACATGGTGTGCACCCTATTCCCTATATAGCGCACTATATCTGGTCAAAAGTAGTGCACTATGTTGGGAATAGGGTGCCATTTACAACTCATACATTGTGTTTATTCAATTTATTGTATGTCTCTGCATGGTAATCCACTGGTTTGACATGTTTTATTTGTGAGGAATATAAAATGCACATTGAAACGGCATTTCTCGTACATTTACTATTCATGTTTTCTGTTTCTTATAGAGAGAGAAACTGGGAAAAGCTTTTCATTCATTCCAGAAACGGCTCGGGAGAATAGATGACGATAGTATTAGAGGTGCTTTATGTAATCTGAATGCAACATGAACACTTACACAGGAGGACCACACAAAAAGGTCACACAAAAAGGTCACATTCATAAAAATAACCACAAGCTATCGCTCATGTGCGTCATTACTGTAATTATACTCATGTCAGTCAAATAAGAAATGGGGATTCTTTGTTAGTTACTCGAACTTCATAGATACCAAACAAAGCCGTCTGTGAATATACTGTTAAAGAAGTTCTTACCGGTTTGCCATAGGAGTCATGTACAGGTGAAATGATACCCCCAATCACAATGAACTTCCCTGTTTTGTGCAGGTATTCTCTGGCTTTTTCTGTAAAAGCAGATACAGTATGTAACTGTCAACATACTTATCATGGTTCATAGTGTGCATAATATTACAGTTTTAATCAGGTAACCTGTTTGCCATCAGCAAACCTAAAAATAAATTAACCCTGGCTTGCCAGTATACATGCAAATGAATTCATACATAATATCTCCAGGGAGACCAATAAAATAATTCCAGAAGCCATGCTTTAGTTTAAGCTACAACTTAAGTCTACAATAACAGTTGTTTTCAATTGGAAGTTGATTGATGAGAACTTTTTGTTTCTACCACAGGGCAAGAATTCATCTATTCATCTATTCACTCTATTGTTGTGGAGTAACGTTACTGCCTGCATGCCACCAATAGAGAAACTCATGATATGAGTCCTCCTCAAGCAAGCCTGTCTGTGGAAACTTACTGAAGACTATATGTTGCAAGTATACCAGCTCAAAGTGTATGATCTACAATGCCTGTGCAAATTGAGCAGAGCCACTACAGATAGAGTCATATACATGAATATGATTAGAGAATGTATTATTCATGCAAGAAGACGGTGTATGAGAGAGGAAAGTAAGAAAGCTATGTTTTGAGTTGAATGTTAATGAGAAAGTCAGAAATCTGGGGTTGCCCTGAATCACTATTGAAATGCATGATCTGACACCATCCAAAAGTCCTAGTCCTTGGTATATGCATGTATTTGCTTCATCACTTTCTGTTCTTTCATGTAATCCTGCTGTGAGTCAGAAGGGCTCACTGGGGAGTTTCCATTGCTCCCTATGAGCAACTACAGTACTTTCATTTTTCCAGAACTGCCACTCCAAGACATGCAGAGAGGTGGTGTGAAAAATAGGTCATGGAACATGGATGCTTTCCTCCTCTGCCCCATAATATTCCAGGTTCACTTACCACTGCTGCAGCATAATGATTTCACTCAAGCTATTCTTATGACTATCTCTTAGGATTTAGTTATTTTTTCAGGGTACTAGCCTATGGTGTACCCTAATTTTGTATGACAGTCATTTAACTATCTTTTATGATAACGGTTTGTATTATAAAATAGAGTACTTTACTAGTTCTTCTGTGATTGTTTACATCAATATACTGATGCATCTGGCTGGCTGTTGAAATGTGAAATCTCCCTAATTGTGGCACTGTGCCATTACTGAATGGTGTGTACTGGATCAGTAGCCTAATATTTAAAGCAACAAGAAAACCATGATGAAATAGTCCACAGATATTTAATTGACGAAATGTTAGTTGAAACTAATTACAGGTAAGGCAAAGACAATAACGCAATTGCCTCTATGGATCAATCAAATTGCAAGTCTGCAGTCACAGAACATGAAAAAGAAAGGATATACAGGACCACACATGTCAAAATGAGAAAATATTTAGTCAAGAGATTTAGATTTGCCATTTGTGTTGGCTTGATATTTTACTGCATTTCCATGAATTGGTGAATACCTGTTGTGTTTAGCCGATTGTTTTACATTATTGCTCGGCTTCACAGTAAGATTGATTGTATGCTATCATGATTTGAGATACGATTTCTCATTCGTTATGAGTGACGCAGTATGTGCAATCAGGCAACCAATGCCCAAACATGCTCAAGATGCCCCCTGTGTCCAGTGGCTCAACATCCGTATACTGCAATACAGTCTCAAAATAGCCTAGCCTACTTTATCAAAATCCATTTGCTATTGTTTTTAGGGCTGGTCGGGCTATGCAGCATACACCAACGTAGACGACACTGAAATTATACTGTGCGCTCAATATAGTAATAATAACCTGTAGATGGAATGGTTCTGGTGTTAATTCATGTAATTATTTTAAACATACGTGGTGTTCAAAAACACGTGAAATTCAATGACAAGACTTTAACTTAATTGACATAATCATATTTCCGTCACTGAGGCCGTCGCCCATTTCAGCACCCCCCTCGTGGACAGCGAATACCATAAAGGTCTATGGCAAAACGCCTACCCAACATCAACCAATTCTGACATTATAATACTGATATATAGATTAATTGCCATAGTAATGTAGACCCCTGAACGCCTTCTCATTCTTAAACTAATATCCTACCCACAACATCTGGGGCACCAAAACCCCTTCAAAATATACAGAAGAACGCATAGGTAATGCTTACCAAACATATGAATGTGTCCTTTAGTGATGGGGTTAAAACTTCCACATGACAGCAAAATAACGTGCGTTTTAGTGTTGTCCGTCATGATATGATTGGATATGAGTCTCTTTTTCTGCAACTACCGATTTGTTCTTCTTTGTTTTGCTGTTAGCGACCGCAGAGAGAGGCGAGGTTAATTTGGATGCGGCAGTGTCCAAGTCTCCTCGCAGGATACAGAGCGTCACTACACTCTATATTAAAGGCACAGGACCAAAGGCACTCACAGCACTGGACATTGGAAAATGTTTAATTTTACAATACAATTTAAAACAATAGGTAGGCTACATTAGCTTTTATTATAGACTTAATGTGGCCTCTGGCAAATTTGCCACATAATGGGGCATGCCACTGATCGAAATGATTCTTCCGTTTTTAATTAGACCTACTACTCCAGTATTACTTTGCTTCTGACTTGAGTAGCCTAGACGGTTTAGACATGAGATTAAGTGAGAACACTGAATGAACTGTTGTTAAAAGGGCTGATGGCCTTAGTCTTATAGGCTTACCTTATGTGAAAACTCCACTCAAAACGATAGATTTATATATGTTTCATTAGTCCACTGTTAATACAGTCCCAAAATGTTTTGAAAGTCAGCAGTCAAGTTTTCAATATATTGGACATTCAAGAAGCAAAGTGTCACTTTGTCACAAAATGCATAATTTGATGTGGCAAGTGGGTTTTCCTTTAATGTAAAGAACATTCCATCCTTGCTGCGCTGGCACTATACCCTCAAGTTGCATTTATGGTTTGTGTGGCCCATGGGCAATTTACCATTATAATCATAATAATTAGGCCTATACATTTGCTGTGATAGCTTGACATAATATACAGTATATCATGCATTTAATAATTCAACAAATAATTGAGTTTATGTTAATTGGTTATATAGTGAAATTAAACGTATTTTCCTCATAGACTCCATGAATGTTAGTGTAGACTACCATGTTATCTTTAAAATTGGTCTGGTCTTGGGCTCCCTGGTGCTACGCTCCATAACAGCAGGGTCGCTGGTTCAAGCCCCATTCTGGCTGTTCCAAATTTGATTTGTCTTTTAATCACTACATTGGTGGCAGAGGTGGGATAATTCTGCTGCCTTTTTAAGGTTGTGATCCCCTGTTGTGTTCCCCTGTTTGCATTGGGGTTGGCTGTGTGCAGTATTGCAACCTCCCTGTTGTGAACGAGCATAGACCTAATATATCTGCCAAGAGGTCAGGACCCTTATGGCAAAGTTGACTCGACTTGTGATGTGAAAAAGGCAATCGAACTGTAAATGTCTGGGTGATTCCATTCTAGTATAGCCTATAATTAACCTCTTAGTTAACCTAGGTTAACCTAGTTAGCCTAGGTACATTTTGATAATTTTCCTAATTCCGCCCAAGGCAATTGAGGCCAGAATGGATATATTATTGTAGGTCAGTGTGACCGCGAGGCAGGCCCACTGGCTTGAAACAAAACTTGACTATACCTTGTGCCGCTCACAATTTGCATGGTGTACATTTACCACGTTCACAACAGCTTGGAACTCGGACATTCCGACTTGGAAACTCGTAGAATTATTTGGTCAGAGTTTCCCACTCGGAAAGTATCGGAATCAACCAATAGGAAGCTCTACACAAAAAACCATACGCAAATGTTTAACTCAGAGGTTTTTGAGTTTCAGAGTTGTCAAGAACGCAGCAACTGGGCCGGTGGCTCTGTTAGTGACAGAGTGACGAACAATATGGCGCCGGGAGTAGCTCTTGCTTTTGGACCAGTCGTTGTCTAAAGACCGGCGATCGGACAGGATGAACCTCTGCGCCCAATATTTACGGTAAATGTGAAATTCTACATTTTATACGTTTTTTTCCCTTCTCACCTACTGCTTAATCTTATTTGCGATATCGCCATAAATGTCCGTTCTGTCTAGCTAATTAGCCAGCAGTGTTAGCTAGCAACGCACAACACAGGAAAACGCGTTATTTGAGCTAGCAGCTAATGTTACCATTTGAACGGAATTTCACTAAAGGTGCCATCCTTGTTGTTTTTATTCGTGTTAAAAACGTATGCGACTGTGAGTAGGGTCAGTTATTAGCTATGGGTGTTACTGCTAGCATGTTAGTGAGCTAAAGTACACAGTAGTTTTCTAGCTCGCTAGTAACGTTAGGGTGACTAGCTAGTTAACGTTAGCTTGCTCGGTCGATACGATAACACGTTAGCCAAGTTTTTACTAACCATTATGGTTATTTCCATAGCAAATGAATGGAAGTAGTATGTGTCGAAAGGAAAATTGATAGCTAGCTAACGTTACTAAGTTAATTCTCGAGCGCGTTACTTAGCGAACGGATAACTAGTTTAATCATAGGCAGCCGTTAGCCAGCTAACCTAGTAGCGCCCCTGCCCTTGTTTGGTAGTTAGCTAACGTGTTAGCCTGCTGGGCATGTCGTTTTTAGCTTGGTAGCTAGTTAGCTAATGGATGTCAACCTGAGTCCGGATGTCTACCATTTAACTAGCTAAACTGGATTAGTTAGCTAACGTCAGTCACTGCAGTGTACCTTCTATATCCACATTGATTACTAACAATATATATTTTTTAAATGGCTGGCTACATGGGCCTTGGCTTTAGCAGAACGTTACCTAGCAGCTCAGACCAGTGTCAGTGACATTGGATTATCCAGGCAAGGATGTTGTAAATCAAACGCCAAGTAAAGTCAGCAAGCCAAATGTAACCATAGATTCATCCACTATAAGCAATCTAAAATCGTAGCCAGCCAGCGACTGGCGACAGTCTTTGGCTAACGCTAGATTAAATGTGGTATACATGCATTCCAGTTTGGCCTGTTTGAGTGCGAGTTTGCTGGATTGACAATTCACTGTGCATGAAACTAATAATTTGCTGTTTTTATGAAAATATACAGGTCCTTTGTTATACCAGAGAGCAATTAGCTAATATTTGGTTGACAGATATTGGGATGTTAGAGCAAATCGTGCTTCAAGAAATACAGGAGCAGAAACACTTCACCCCCTACACTGGTAGCGCGAGCCCTGTATATTAGTATTCTTCATCCCTAGCCCGACCATTGAGCTACACGGTGAAGGATAATAACAACAGAATATGGCCAATCCTGCTTAGTTTACGAGATACCAGTAGTATTGTATCATTTGAATCCATAGTAATCCAATAATGCATTCTATTGGCGATGGAAAGATGTGATCATGAGAAGTAGTCCATTACATAAGACGAAAACATATGTTTCCTCCTGTTTTCTGGCAAATAGTGCTTATTTTCCATTGAAACTAGTAGTATCTGTAGTTTTTTGCCTATCCCTTTCCAGCATGTCAAACCACAAATAAAATCTCCTGTTACATGTTTGATTGAGTTTAAGAATTAGTGGCAGAGGACTAGCACACCCTGTCGTTAATCCCCATAGTTTTCATGTTAATCTTTTTAGATATCCAATACACTGATCTTAATTCATTATGGTTTATGCTAGGTAGCGTCGTAAGATGTGGTTCTCAGTGGGTCTGTATTGATTGACTTAGCTTGCCGCCTCTTTTGTTTGTTTACAACCGAGCAGGCAGGCAGAGGCCCTGAAGGCTGACATGACAGGTATGTTCACACCTCAAATTTGGGCTTGCTTTGTTTTAATCATCAACCCCTGCATATAGAGTATGAATTGCAGACAGTATTGCTTTTGATTATATCTTCTCTTAATGTTGACATTTTTGTTCTTGAAACTTTTATACTTGTCTGTTTTTGGATGTTGATAATCCCCACAGCCGGGACAGGGATTGCATATTTGTCATATTCTACATATGTATCTATGAATAGTCTTACTGTTGAAGTCCTATTTGATGAATGTTTAGCCTATAGAAATATAATCTCATTCTAGTGGTTTAGTATCCATCTGAAGTGTATAAAAGATCAGTGAGTGTCATCTTTTCCCCTAGATTTTAAGCTTGGTGCAGCAGAGGTCTGGACTTCAAGGCAAGCGCTTCAGGACTTGTACCAGAAGATGCTGGTGACTGATCTGGAGTATGCTTTGGACAAGAAAGTGGAGCAAGATCTGTAAGCCCCAGTTTACATTATATTGATTATGTTATGAAACTGATTAGCCTGCCTACTACTATCAATTATCTTGCTAGGTCTAGGGGTCTTAGTCTTGCTTCCTAACAATTAGATAGTCCTCAATTATACAATTATATGTGTAAGATTGCAAGACAATTAGAAAGACGGTAGATATATTTAGTGAGTTAGCTTGCGTTCATGCACAATACAACTGTTGTATTGTTGGAATTAGATTGATTATCATCAGCTGTTTGATTAAACTAAAAGGTATTTAATTTCCTCTATTTTTCAGCTGGAACCATGCTTTTAAAAATCAAATAACAACACTACAGAGTCAAGCCAAGAACCGAGCCAACCCCAATAGAAGTGAGGTGCAGGCCAATCTGTCCCTATTTCTCGAAGCAGCTAGTGGATTCTACACACAAGTAAGTTGCAACTAAAACGTAGCCTAACTAGGGCTGGCACAATTGCCATATAACTGCGTAACCAATGTTTATGGATGAAGACAGTCATGAAAATAAAATGTCATAACCATAAAAACAAGTGTGTGTGTGTGTACACGTACACACAGTATATTCAGACCCCATTACTTTTTCCACATTTTGTTACATTACAGCCTAATTGATGAAATTGTTTTCTCCCCTCATCAATCAACACACAACACCCCATAATGACAAAGCAAAAAACAAACCAAAAAATATATGTGTGTGTGTATATAAAAAAAGTGCTGCGGAGATGGTTGTCCTTCTGGAAGGTTCTCCCATCTCCACAGAGGAGTTCTGTCAGAGTGACCATCGGGTTCTTGGTCACATCCCTGACCAAGGCCCTTCTCCACCGATCGCTCAGTTTGGCCAGCTCTAGAAGAGTCTTGGTGGTTCCAAATGTATTTAATTTAAGAATGATGGAGGCCACTGTGTTCTTGGGTACCTTCAATGCTGCAGAAATGTCACTTTGTCATTTTGGGGTATTGTGTGTAGATTGAGATTTTTTTTAAATTTTAAATACAATTTAGAATAAGCCTAACGTAACAAAATTTGGAGAATGTCAAAGGGTCTGAATACTTTCCGAATGCACTGGATAGTGTATGTTCATCAGAAATTCAAATTATGCTTGAAATGTATTTATTAAGTTTATTTGAACAGGGAACAATGTACAACATAATTTACAAGCTTGATGTATTCATTGCGTGCTATGAATATGGGACCAAATACTGACTCTTTTTACTACTTTAATACACAAGTGAATTTGTCCCTTACAATGAAGGGACTATGTACAAAAAGTGCTGTAATTTCTAAATGATTCACCCGATATGGATGAAAATACCCCCAAATTAAAGCTGACAGTCTACTCTAGTCTACTGTTTAATTTAAAATCCAAAGTTCTGGAATACAGAGCCAAAACAACAAGAAACGTCACTGTCCCAATACTTTTGTAGCTTCCTGTCTAAACATGAAAACATTATATACAAAAGAACAACATTCATACATCAAACATTTAATAACAAAAGTCAGGACAGTTTCAAAACTGGGGTCAACACATTACACAAATTATATTTGAAGATCTACAATGTGAAAATGAGGCAGAACTCAGCTGCTCTTAATAATAGTTAATCCTGGCCTCTAACAGTTACTACAGGAGCTGTGTACCGTGTTCAACGTGGACTTGCCTTGCCGTGTGAAGTCATCTCAGCTTGGAATTATCAGCAATAAACAGACCAACACCAGCGCCATTGTAAAACCCCAACCCAGCTCTTGCTCTTATATCTGCCAGCATTGTCTCGTCCACCTCGGAGACATCGGTGAGTGTTGTCACATTATCGCTACAAAATAATTTAACTGCGCAGACCATTTTGTGGTCAAAACAATGCTTTGAGGAGTTTTTTTTTTAATATGCTACCCCTTCCAGCACGATATCGCAACCAAACCAGCCAAGCGGAGTCCTATTACAGACACGCAGCTCAACTTGTCCCTTCAAATGGTAAGTACTTTATACAGAAGTTTTCCTGTACAGTATTTGTTTACTGACACACGCAACATTAATGTGCTTTTTTTTCTTTCACCTGACAAGGAAATCATTTCCGTATACGGAGTCTTCTGTTGATCTGTCAATGTCTCTCCTCCAACAGGTCAGCCTTACAATCAGCTGGCCATCCTGGCCTCCTCTAAAGGGGACCACCTCACAACGATATTCTACTACTGCAGGAGCATTGCCGTCAAGTTCCCTTTCCCTGCAGCCTCCACCAACCTGCAGAAAGCTCTCGCTAAAGCTGTTGAAAGGTATCATTGAGCATTTTTATTTTAGCCTCATTTCAATTGCTCTTTTGAAGATGTTTTGCTTAGCTTTATTTATTTTCCCACCTTTATCAACCATAATTTGGGATGGGACTAATGAGCATTTTGATTTACATCTTAACTGGTGTTGATATCACCCAGCTGGTTTACAGTGTATGGAGTTAAAGTTGTTCCATGTATACTTAATCCCTGTCTCGTCCTCAGCCGCGATGAGGTCAAAACAAAGTGGAGTGTGTCAGATTTCATCAAGGCCTTCATCAAGTTCCATGGTCACGTTTACCTGAGCAAGAGCCTGGAGAAGCTTAACAACCTGAGAGAAAAGCTGGAAGAACAGTTTCAGGTAATGTTTTAAAGTAAAGTTTAAATCCTTGCATACTTTGTGAAGGGGAACTAAGGATATACACCTTTCAAACCAAGACGTGTTTCCACCAACTTAAGCAGCCTGTCAACTTTTTGCCGACTTTTCTTTATAGATGAAAGGTATTACTGGCGACAAAGCCTCTATTTTATTTCTGCCTGATGACCTGGTCATGATTGCGGTAATGTTCTGCTTACGGCTTAGTATGAAATGTATCTGTAATGCTGAGGCAGCATTGGCACGCACACTATGCTCTTAAGGTCTTGGATGGTTGCTAAGCAGCGCCCCTTACTACTATCCTCCTGGCAGTTCTAAACTTTGCAAGGCATGTCCCTTTACCCATGTTTTCGCATAGCCCACTCATGCACTGATTTCTTAATCTCAACAAGATGGATCCATATATAATTCCTGTTTGAATAAATATCACTGAATTACATAAATATCGGAGTAAAGTAGGCTAATGCAATTGAAGCCATCAAATTGTTGCTTACTGAAATTTCCAAAGTTATCCAATAGTTATAATGCATTTGAAGCAATAGACTATAGCAATAGTGTGTGGTCAACTATTTCAGCGCTGATTTGAGACAAGCGTGGGGACTCTATCGTCTTGATATATCAAACAATGTCTGGTAATTTTTAGAAAAAATTAAAAGTATTTATATTGAATTTTTTATTTTTTGACTGACTCGCTGTTTGGATATTGGTTAGGCTACAATTAGCCTAGGGAAGTGTTAGCTAAGTTGAGGTGAGTGCTGCTCGTGATCATCTTGTCAAGTTGGGGGGGTGGGGTGCTGCTGCTGCTGCTGCTGAGGAGTATTTATGTCTGTAATAAAGCCCTTTTTGTTGGGGGAAGAACTTGGCTCCCCAGTGGGTGGGCCTATGCCCACCCATGGCTAAGCTCCTGCCCAGTTGTGAAATCAATAGATTAGGGCCTAATGAATTTATTTCAATTGACTGATTTCCTTATATAAACCCTGTTCAGCTAAATCTTTTAAATTGTTGCGTTTTTATATTTTAGTTCCGTATAATTTAACAAGTGGATTATTTTGCTCTTCAGTCACTTAGTAGACTAGGCCTACTCCTGACCAAATGCCTGTGACTTAATCAATCAGTGTGATTTTGTTTCACTGAATCTGTCTGTATTTGGTTAACTCTCTGGCTGGGCAAATATGTGGAGGTGGTAAAGCACATCTATTTGTTTCCTCATCTATCACTGACCAGAAACATTTAGCATGCAATAATGTAGCCTAAATCAAGAGCAGGTCTATTATTTTGCTCTATCACGTATAGGCAACTGTCTAAAAGCCCACGGAGGCTGTGAAATATGAACATGATACTTGCATGCTTTTGGAAAATATAGATTGCTGTTATTTTCTATCGGTATCATGATGAGGATACTCAATGTAAGACCCTGCTCCCTAACAAAGTGGAGTGGAGTGAGGGTAGGAAAGAGATGAAACAGGGATCAGAAAAGCTTGGGCTCTGTTTATAAATTATTACTTTTTTTTTATGACAGCGGTTCCACACGTTGCCGTGACTCAAGTTGTGTGGTTAAAAATATTATTCGTATTTTGTGTTATATTTCATTTATCTTCATAGCCTACTATAAAATCTGTGACTGTGATCAGGGTAGCCTAAGTGTGTCTTGTCTGTTTAATTAACTATTGATTTCCTCAGGCTGCACAGACTAATAACATAGTTAAAAGCTAAATATGGCATTTTATTATTTTGAATACATTTTATTAGGCTTATGTTTCTTAAGACCTGCCTAAAACAAATTAATAATTGATTTCTTTGATGGTGTTTATTCAATGGATTTATTAAAATAGACACAGGCTCATATCTACTCCAACTTGCCGTGCACTGGCGATTAGAAAAGCTTATCCCGGCAAGAATGTGGCAAAAAAAAGACTGAATTGGTTTTGAAACAAATATTAGCAGATCTTAAAAATAAACTTTAAAAAAATTGTAATAGGCAACATACTGTGAAGTCTGTCTGTAAGCGTAGATAATAGTGGTCTTGGATATGTACCATTCTATGAAAGTCTTTGGGCCGGTTTCCCGGACACTGATTAAGCCCAGTCCTGGACTTAATTATTCTCAATGCAGAATCTGTATCCAGGAAACTGCCCGAAGATGTCTGAAGCTACCCCAATTCCATATGAAAGTAGCGTAAACATCCTTGTTTTTTTGTAGCGGCTGATTCTGCAGAAAGCCTTCAGCTCCCAGCAGCTGGTCCACATCACAATTATCAACATGTTTGAGCTGCACCATCTGAGGGACTTCGGCAATGAAACAGATGACCAGAGCTTCAGCTCCGAGGAGCAAATCGGCTGGTTCCAACTTCTCGGTCTCTTCAGTATGTCCCCAACTCCAATTGTCTCTCAATATGCACGATACATCTTACCTTGTGAATGACATGGCTGTTCGTGGTTATGCAAATGCTGTTTTTAGATTTGGAGTTTTACTTGCTTTTTAAAAAATAATCTGGAAGTACAGATCGATGTTACCAAATCAGTTATCTTAGATTGAACTGTGTCAACTGCAGGGTGCTTTCTCACGGCCCCACTATCTAACAGATGACCTGTTTCTCTTTCCTCGACCTCACTCTCTGTGGAATTGATTCAAGGAGCCAGGTTGTTGTTGGTGTTTTAAGGCCCTCTTTCTTTCCCACAGTGTCATTTCTTGGTGTCATGTGTAGCCGAGCACTGCTGAACAAGAACCGAGGAGAGGAGATCATGGGAGAATGTCCATTGCCAGCCATCAAGGTGTCCCTGGACTGGCTCAAACTACGACCTACCGTTTTTCAGGATGGTGCCGTGGACAGACGACAGTAGTATGTGTATCTTTTCTTTTTCAATGTCACTGTTTGCCCTCTAGGTGTTTAGATACATTCTGCCTGTCTGGTGTTGTAGCGTGTTTTATTTGTTTTGGACTTTTTTCTTTTAGATCTTAGCAATAGCAGTAATACTTTTGAATGTGGTTTTGTATTGTCTACATTTAGTTAAACAAGATTTTGCTCTTATTTCACCTTAGTGTTTGGCCTTGGCTGGTGTCCATTCTGAACAGTTTCCAACCAAAGGAAGAGGATGTTTCCTGTGCATCATGTAATGGCTATTCGATATCTCTGCTTTTGATATACAAATTTGTTTCACTTTTTGTTGATTGTCTCTAAATAATGTCCCTTACCTCTCTCTTCCAGTGACTCCACTTCCAGAGGAGTTTGAACTGCAGGGGTTTTTGGCTCTCAGGCCAGCGCTACGGTACATACAGTACATCCCCTTTTGGCTCAGCCTCTCTTCCATATAGAATGTGTCGTTGTGTGCATACCATGTTTTATTGTATTAACCATGGTCTGCCACCCATTTTTGTGTACTCCTTTTCCAGGACCCTTGACTTCACTAAAGGCCACCAGGGTGTTGCTGTGGACAAGGAGGGTCTGCCAGTCCGTGCCCGTCATCAGAGGCTCATCAGCCTGGGGAAATGGGTGGCAGACAACCAGCCAGGGTGTGTCTTCCTCTCTACCCATTACTGTTTTGAACTACCACATCCATAACAACAATATAAAAGCAGTTTCCATCTTTGAATAATTGCTTACTTTTAAAAGATGCAACAGTATTTCACACGGCCTGTGTATTTTGGAGGGGTTGGAATAAAGCAGAAGACAAGTTTGCTTTGGACTCCCATGTACATTGGATAATAAAATAATCTTGTGTGTACTCTGTTTCAGGCTGATTCAGTACAAAGTCAGCGACGGCCTGCTGCTGTTCATCACCGACATTGAGGAATTGGCCATCGAGGAGCCCCAGGAGAAGGATGCCCCTGTGCTCCAGGAGTCCTCCAACAGTGAGCAGACCCCCAACGAGGGCAACATGGGCCTGAAGTCAGTCCTGTCCATGGGCAAGACCCAGAACAGTGTGTTGGAGATCGGCGAGAGGCCCGTGGTGACCTTCAAGGAGAACATCAAGCCCCGGGAGCAGAGCAGGGAGCCCAGCCGCAATCACCACCAGAAGGAGGCAGGGAAGGAACGGAGGGACTTCGGCAAAGGCAACGGGGTGCCGGGAAAAGGAGAGCAGAAGAGGGATGGCAAGAGGAAGAGTGAGGTGAAGAAGAACAGCCATGAGAAAGCTGCAGACGCAGGGAAACAGGTCAAACAAATAAACTGTTTTTCTTTAAGTTGGGATATATCCTGTGATTGTATGTATGCATCCCACATAGCACCCTACCCCCTATAGAATGCATTACTTTTGACCAGGGCCCACTGAGTGCCCTTTGGGATTCAGACATGTTTATTGTGGTTGAAGGCTTAAGTACTTTACTGACTGAGTTTGTGTGTCTTCATGCAGGTGAAAGCCCAGTCGGATATGAGGAAGACGCCAGTGTCTGAGGCCAGGAAGACTCCAGTCACTCAGACCCAGACTACCTGCTCCTCCCAGTTCATCCCCATCCACCACCCGGGAGCCTTCCCTCCACTGCCCAGCCGACAAGGTACTAGCACCACCTCTCACAGTGCCTAGATTTGAAAAGTTTGACACTTAAAAGATTTTTAGATCTAAGAGTAGTGAATAACCTTCTCTGTTTTATGTTGAAACTGTTTGCAGTTCAATTGTATTCTGCCATGTGAATAAATTAAATTAACTTGATCTTTCCAGGTTTCCCCCCTCCGGCCTATGTGATCCCTCCTCCTGTGGCGTTCTCCATGAATCCGGGCTTTACCTTCTCTACGGGCATGTCTGTCCCCGGGCCGTTCCTGCAGTCGGCCTCCCACCCTCAGCAGCCCGGTGCCCAGCAGGTAAAGGGAGACATGCTCAACTCTAAGGGCCAGAATAGCGGACACAGATTAAGCCTAATCCTGGATTTAAAAGGACTTTTAATGTAGAATCTCCATTGAAAATGACTTTTAGTCCAGGGCTATGTTTAATTTGGAAAACCACCCCCTGATCCTCTTGTGCAAACATATACAAATGTGCTTAGAACCAAACAACGATACCATAAAGAAGTATTTTTCATGGCATCCAGCAGGTGCAGGTTCAGACTGGGAAGCCGTCGCACATTCCATACAGCCAGCAGAGGCCGTCAGTGCCAGGGGCGATGAACCAAGGGGCCCCCCAGGGCCAGCCCCAGCAACAGCCTTCTCAGACCATGCAGCAGGTGCAGCTCCAGGTCCAGGCTCTTGTCCAACAGCAGCAGTCACCCACCAAGCCCGTGCAGCCAGTACAGCTGGGCAAAAGCCCACCTCACCATCCAGGGATGCAGCAGGTAAATTATAGATCACAATGGTTCTGGTCTGGTAAGATACTAATAGATAACATCAGTCCAGTCTGTTGAAAGCCAGAATGGTTATTTACAGGATAGAGCATTGGACTTGTAACCGAAAGGTTGCAAGATCGAATCCCTGACCTGACAAGGTAAAGGTCTGTTGTTCTGCCCCTGAACAAGGCAGTAAACCCACTGTTCCTAGGCAGTCATTGAAAATAAGAATGTGTTCTAAACTGACTTTTAAATAAAGATTTTTTTTAAATAAAAAATGTTTTCTGCCGGAATTAATGAGCTTGTCTGTTAGAGGCAGTTTTACTGTTTTGCGTTGCAACTTGAAATGTATGACGGGCGTCATGTTTTTCCTGCATAGATGGACTGTTTTAGTGTGTTGTGCTGCAGGGATTTTTTTGGGACAAATGTCCTGTTTTCCTCCTGACCAACAGTACATGCAGGTAGATCAGGCTGGACAGATGTGGGGCCAGCAGCACCAGACCCAGCCCACCATGCAGAAGATGCAGGCCATGCAGATGCCTGTCAAGCAGCCCTACTACATGGGAAGCCCCCAGGACCCCCTCAAGCTCTTTGAGCAACAGCAGTACGCCATGCAGACGGTGCCCCAGCAGAACAGCATGGACAAGAAGATGAAGTACCCGGATGTGAAAATGCAGGATTTTTACTGGGACCCTTCCTACCGCATGGGGGATAACAGACCGATGGTGGGGGAGAGGATGGGCAAGCGGCTGCCCCCCGGGGCCTTCCACCCAGACCAGGACAACACACCCAGAGGGCCTCCTTTTGAGGTGAGTCTTGGTGTACTCCTCAACCACCTAGACCTAAGTTGCATCCCAAATGGCACTCTATTCCTTATTTAGTGCGCTACTTTTGACCAGGTTCCATTTGGGACTAAACACTGCAAATTAGGGAATGGAGAGTTTAAGGAGAAGGAAGGGTTGTGGAATAGGTTTGGTCTTATGCTCTTTCTTTTCTATAACCAGTTCCATCCAACCTTTTTTTTATGTGAGTAAAGTATATGGCGGATAAAAGTCATGACAGTCCTGATGGAAACAGAACATTTGCCTGTAAACTTTCCAAATGTTCCAAACAAAATACGCTAGACGAGGTGGGATTTAAAAAAATATATAAATAATTATGTGCGATATGATGATTATGATGATTATTAAATCAATATTTGAAGTAAACTTGGAGTCATGCGAGGACGTGGTCCTCCCACTACTTCGGGAAAGTATGCAGTTTATTAGGCTACAGATGAAATATGTTGTGAAAGTACAAGGTGATGAGCTTGATGCTTCTTTCCAATAAATATCGAGGGTCTTATTCTGGTGACATGATCATCGCTGCTTGCTTGGCTGTCATTTGACAAATAAAAATGATCTTGCTCTTTTCGCCATAATAATCTCATGTTAGTTAAAGGCCTATCCCCACTGTATCTGCGAGCTGTTGGCTAGAGCGCAGTTGCCAATATCAGAGTGGACACACTTGCTATCTAACGCAACATTTTTTGTGCGAAAATCATCAGAGTTGAAAATGCAACGGAAACCCGATTAACTTGTTTTTTAAATTTCATACATGGGAATTTAACCGTAGAAGGTATTTTTATGTGCTCTGTCATCACACACAACCTTTTATCCTCAACAAGTCTATTTGATGGAAACGCATCTCTGGTGGTAAAATGCGCATGTGTTTTTAATGCGGATTTTAGAATATTCACATGAAAATCATCTGTCGTCAATTGGATGGCAACCTAGCTTATGTTTATTTATTTAAAAAATATATTTACAATTATTTAGTGTGTTTTACGATTTGGTGTATGGATGGTGTTACTGTTGTAACAAAGTGCTGAGAGGATGCGTATTGGGCTATATGATGCCTATGCTGAAGGGTACATTAGCCTACTCAACACTAAATGTTGGATTTGAGTCCATTGGGTCTCGCTGGACTCATTCATTGGCCTGGTGTATGCTTCGGAAATCCTGTCCTGGACTCACAGGAAATATGTCCAGCGTGTAAGTTTTAAAGATCTGTTATTGGACTGACCATACTTGTTGGTTGTTTGTGCAACCGATTGGGAGCTACAGTTGAAGTCGGAAGTTTACATACACCTTAGCCAAATACATTTAAACTCAGTTTTTCACAATTCCTGACATTTAATCCTAGTAAAAATTCCCTGCCTTATGTCAGTTAGGATCACCACTTTATTTTAAGAATGTGAAATGTCAGAATAATATAATTTTTTACATTTTACATTTCATTTCTTTCATCACATTCCCAGTTGGTCAGAAGTTTACATACACTCAATTAGTATTTGGTAACATTTCCTTTAAATTGTTTAACTTGGGTCAAACGTTTCAGGTAGCCTTCCACAAGCTTCCCACAATAAGTTGGGTGAATTTTGGCCCATTCCTCCTGACAGAGCTGGTGTAACTGAGTCAGGTTTGCAGGCCTCCTTGCTCGCACACACTTTCTCATTTCTGCCCACATTTTCTATAGGTTTGAGGTCAGGGCTTTGTGATGGCCATTCCAATACCTTGACTTTGTTGTCCTTAAGCCATTTTGCCACAACTTTGGATGTATGCTTGGGGTCATTGTCCATTTGGAAGACCCATTTGCGATCCAAGCTTTAACTTTAAGACTGATGTCTTGAGATGTTGCTTTTAATATATCCACATAATTGTCTTTCCTCACGATGCCATCTGTTTTGTGAAGTGCACCAGTCCCTCCTGCAGCAAAGCACCCCCACAACATGATGCTGCCACCCCCGTGCTTCACGGTTGGGATGGTGTTCTTCGGCTTGCAAGCCTCCCCCTTTTTACTCCAAACATAACAATGGTCATTATGGCCAAACAGTTCTATTTTTGTTTCATCAGACCAGAGTACATTTCTCCGAAAAGTACATTTCTCAGAAAAGTACAATCTTTGTCCTCATGTGCAGTTGCAAACCGTAGTCTGGCCTTTTTTATGGCAGTTTTGGAGCAGTGGCTCCTTCCTTGCTGAGCGGACTTTCAGGCTATGTCGATATAGGACGTGTTTTACTGTGGAAAAATATATTTTTTCCTCCAGCATCTTCACAAGGTCCTTTGCTGTTGTTCCTGGGATTGCTTTGCACTTTTTGCACCAAAATACGTTCATCTCTAGGAGACGCGTCTTCTTCCTGAGTAGTATGACGGCTGTGTGGTCCCATAGTGTTTATACTTGCGTATTATTGTTTGTACAGATGAATGTGGTACCTTCAGGCATTTGGAAATTGCTCCCAAGGATGAACCAGACGTGTGGAGGTCTACAATTATTTTCTGAGGTCTTGGCTGATTTCTCTTGATTTTCCCATGATGTCAAGCACAGATGCACTGAGTTTGAAGGTAGGCCTTGAAACACATCCACAGGTACACAGGTACACCTCCACAGGACATAATTTTCTGGAATTTTCCAAGCTGTTTAAAGGCACAGTCGACTTAGTGTATGTAAACTTCTGACCCACCGGAAATGTGATACAGGGAAATAATCTGTCTAAACAATTGTTGGAAAAATTACTTGTCATGCACAAAGTAGATGTCCTAACCGACTTTCCAAAACTAGTTTGTTAACCAGAAATGTGTGGAGTGGTTGAAAAACGAGTTTTAACCTCTACTGACTCCCCATCCCGTATGCGGGAGCGTAATCATTGTCTGACACAAATTATTTATTTTATTTATTTATTTTATTTCACCTTTATTTAACCAGGTAGGCTAGTTGAGAACAAGTTCTCATTTGCAACTGCGACCTGGCCAAGATAAAGCATAGCAGTGTGAGCAGACAACACAGAGTTACACATGGAGTAAACAATTAACAAGTCAATAACACAGTAGAAAACAAAGGGGGAGTCTATATACAATGTGTGCATGAGGTAGGCAAATAATTACAATTTTGCAGATTAACACTGGAGTGATGAATGATCAGATGGTCATGTACAGGTAGAGATATTGGTGTGCAAAAGAGCAGAAAAGTAAATAAATAAAAACAGTATGGGGATGAGGTAGGTGAAAAAGGGTGGGCTAATTAGCATAACGCAACGGACATAAATATCCCTAGAAAATATTCCTATTCATGAAAATCACAAATGAAATATACTGAGACACAGCTTAGCCTTTTGTTAATCACCCTGTCATCTCAGATTTTCAAAATATGCTTTACAGCCAAAGCTAGACAAGCATTTGTGTAAGTTTATCGATAGCCTAGCATAGCATTATGCCTTGCTAGCAGCAATCAAATTAAATTGTTTACCTTTGATGAACTTTGGACTCCCAGGTAGATAGCCAAAGTTCATTTTTTCACAAAATATTATTTTTGTATGCGAAATAGCTCAGTTTGTTCTTCAGGTTTGGCTGAGAAATCACCTGGAAATTGCAGTCACGAAAACGGCGTAAAATATTCCAAATTAGCTCCACAATATCGACAGAAACATGGCAAACGTTGTTTATAATCAATCCTCAAGGTGTTTTTCAAATATCTATTAGATAATATATCCGTCGGGACAATTTGTTTTTCAGTAGGACCGATTGGAGTAATGGCTACCTCTGTATTTTACGCGAGAGTCACCCTGGGAGCCATCAGGTGACCATTTATGCAATGTAGCCGCCTACGGCTATTCTTCAACATAAATGCGTAAAACTACATCACAATGCTGAAGACACCTTGGGGAATACGTAGAAAGCGTAAGCTGGTTGATAGCACATTCACAGCTCAATAGGGACTCATTGGAACGCAGCGCTTTCAAAATATGGGGCACTTCCGGATTGGATTTTTCTCAGGCTTTCACCTGCAACATCAGTTCTGTTATACTCACAGACAATATCTTTACAGTTTTTTACAATCTTTACAGTTCTATCCACAGCTGTCAATTATATGCATATTCTAGCATCTTGTCCTGACAAAATATCCCTTTTAAAACGGGAACGTTTTTTCCCCAAAAATTAAAATACTGCCCCTAGAGTCGCAACAATTAATGACTCCAACCTAAGTGTATGTAACCTCCGACTTCAACTGTATGTTATTCTTATGTAGTGTTACATAATGCTTGCAGGTTCCTCCCACTTCTGTTTTGGCCTCATTTTCATTTTTTCTAAAGTGTTCGACTTGACTAGGAAGGAATTTGAAAGTTGTAATACTATCTGGTTGTATGATTAATCTCCAGCATCTTACATTGGTGCCAAATTGTTATGCTTGAACAACTCCAACTGCAATGTATGGGCTTATATAATACCTTTTGGTAAATTAGACTCATAAACCCAGTGTATATTTGGAAAACTAGGCCTGTCTTTTTTTCTACCTTTTTTACTGGCTTCTCCACATCTTTGGGTAACTTATCCCTTTGCCAACCTATTTCTTACTGGCTTACCTTTTCTGTTTCTTTTTTCCTTCCATTCTTTTTTGCTTCATTCTCTCACTAGGACAAGAGCTCCCCTCTTCTGCCTCCAGACCTGTTAAAAAGTATATCAGATTTTGAGGAGGAGGAAGAGCTGGCCTTTACTAAGCCTCATGGTTTCTACCAGGCCTTGGCTGGCCCTCTTAGTACTGCTCCAGGACGAAATATATTTGTACGTAGTTAATTTCTCTTAATGTAATCCCCCTGGCTTAACCAGCATGTTAAACATCAGGACACGTATACATAAAGCCTGCTGATCTAGGATCAGTTTTAGAACATAATGAGTAAGATTACATGTACGGGGGGGGGCTGATTCAGGGTCAGTACTCATGAGGCGCTTTATGAATACAGGCCCAGATTCACCTTTACAACTAGTTTTAAGCAGCATTGTCTGGGATGTGAGTAGAATACTTAAGTGGGAGGGATATGGCTAATTTAGAAAAACAGAAATACACCCAGTACTTCTGAGCAGTCACTGCATTTTTGGAGGATTAGGCTAAATGTTGTCTGTTGCAATGCAGGATTCCTGTAAAATGTTGTAGGCATGCTTACATGATCCACAATGAGAGAAACAGACATTTGTACTTGATCAGGTTGAACAAACTGTAACTGGGATTACATGTGTAAATTTCAACCCTATCAGTATTGATAGCAAACATACAAACACCTGCAGCGTCGACTTGGGAGAATTTGCTGATGGAATAAATTACATTCATCAGAAGCTATTAGTTAACACATCTGATACTGTAACTGTTTTCCCCAACTCTCTCCTATAGTTGCCAAATCAGTCAAGAATGGAAAGTGGCTCTGAGGTGATGGGCCAGTCATCTTCTCTCATGCCCTTATCTGGGTTCCCAATTCAGGTCCGTATGTATGCATGGGAAAAGCTCCACCCTGCCCCTATACTTGTTTTGACTGCTGTTTGTTGAAAATGAAAATGTCTGCAGCATCTCACATGCAGTGGTTTAAGGTCATTCTGAGCCAGATTTGTTAATGAAGTCTCACTGAGCTTCTTTTTAAGGATGATTGCTCTGAAATACCAGTTGAGTTTTAAATGCCATGTTTAATGTTAACTACTGGCATTTGATCGTATGACAAAGGCCTAATTGTGTATTTTTGTTCTTGGTTTAGGAGAGTTCCTATCAAAACAACAGCATTTTCAGCCAGGCCTATGGGAAGAACATGGCTCCCAACCCCAAGACCGAAGCTCCCATGCTTCACCAGGAACCTTCTCTCTACTCCCTGTTTGAAGGAACTCCATGGTCCCCGTCCCTTCCTGCCAGCTCAGGTACCTGCCGCCACTCAATTCCCCCCCCCCCTTCACACCAAGCTGCCCATAAACATCACAACAGCACCCCGGTTAGTGTTAATTAACACGCTTAGGCCAGTTAAAATTGATAAACTGTAATGGATTTTTTCCCTAGAAAAGTGAGGCGAGCGAGGGGAAAATAAAACATTAAGTGGATAAGGAATAACAGTACTTTACCACATTGTCCTGGGCAGTTTGTACAGGCTCTGGGCAGAATGTGAGCTTCAGGAGTTATATTATTCCATGTGAAAACTTACACTGTTTTTCTTAAAAAGAATGCAGATGTTAGTGTTATAACCATGAGAAATTAAATGCAATGAGAGCTATAACTTTTCTTTATTCCTGATAGAAAATTAAAAGAACAACATGTTGACTCATCTGGAATCTTTTTTTTACCTCCAATGTTCTGTGTTCAAAGCCAATAGCACAATCACCTGCTGCTTTTTACTGTTCAACAGCACGGTCTGTTTTGTGCATTATTTCATGTTTATTCTGGTCTCTAGCATGTTCATTTCTTTTTTAGATTTATTGGAGCTCTCTTAATGAACTGCTTTCCTTCTTGCTTACACTTGGCTCATTGGCCTGACATGTTGGAATTCTTGAATTCTTTCCCCCTCAAGAACATCTAGACATCCACAATGGACACACATCTGGGAATGACACTGATTGTTGAATAATACTGCGTCTCCACTTGCATTGCATAGGTTAGCCCCTTGAAAGCAACTATCTGCTCATGATATGGATTGTCTTCTTTGAAAATCTCTGAACAACTTGTAAAAAATGTCTCATCCCGAATGCGTTGGATTGCTTTCTGTTCTTTAGACAGCCATACAAGCACCTTGGGTTCTCACATTCAACACAGTTGATGGTCGCTCTCACCTTTGCACTGACCATGGCAGCACTCCTCTTTACATTTTCTATATTTTGTGTCAGAGAAGGACTATCCTAGTCAGTGGTGTCCAGGCTGTATAGATCGTCACATGTCTGGTGCTCATGTTTGTCCACTGTCAATGTTGGATCAGGCACAAACCTTCAGTTCTTAAATTGTTCTTCTGGCAAATGTGGAGGACATCTTGAAATGACTGTCCTGGAATTGCTTGTTGTACTGTTCCTTGTCTAGGCCTTTTCTGCTGAGGTCATGCATCATGTCAACTTCTGTATCAATGATGTTGAATTGTTGTGCAATTTTGGCAATTTCTTCCTGTGTTGTGGGCTGATGTACTTCTACGTGTGTTCCTTTCCAGGCGCTCAAACCGACCAATCACAAGAGCTGCAACAGGATGCACACGCTTTTCAAAAGCCTCTTTCAGGTCTGGTTGTTTGGTGGCTCTTTCACTTAGGCATGTCATTGTGCTACTCTTCTTCACGTGCTTCTCATTTGATTCTTCCATCTTCTCCCTAGGGTTAGGGTAGCCAGGGCTGTTCCCTGAAGCCCCAAGTTTAGAAGGGAATTAACTCTCTCGGCAGGCTTGTCCCAGCTGTTTACCTGGTGCTGTTCCACAGGCGATAAGCATGTAGCATCCAGTTAAACAAACAGGAGTGTGTGGCATGCTTGAACAGAGGCATATGTGGTTCTGTGGTCTGACCCACCATCAGATTGAGTGATCAAGATGGACTTGTTGGGAGAGACATCTGCACTGTAGTTTTCTCCTCTGAGGATGCTGAGATTTTGAACTGTGTGTCGAAAGGGGGCTGGTTGACTGGAAAACCTTGTCATTGACATGAACTAGATGGTGATGCTGGAATGTCTGGGATCAACATGACAGATAGTACAAGTCCACTTGTGGTAATCATGGTCTGCAGCTGCTAGAACTGTCCCACTAACAGGAGCAGGTGCTTGGATGTCTGCCTGTTACAGGTCCCTATAGGCTGGCCAGGTTCTCCGACAGAGATGGTTGCCTTATCATCCACACAACATTTCACAGTCCTTCTGCCACATGCAGTCAAACTGCTTAATGTCGTCCCACTGTACTGCAACAAACTTTTTCTTGATATCCCTTGTCACCCGAGACTGGGCCATGAACTTGAGGTCAAACCTTCCTGTGTACTGGAGAGCAGACACGGACCATGGATTCTTGGGTGTGAACTACAGTCTTTGCCACTGAATTGAGGGGATTTTAGTTTCTGGTGGAAGACGCTTTTCCGCTGTCACACAAGTCTTCAACTGAGATAGCAAAAGGTAAGTACAAGTACTCAACATGTCTGCGATCGCTGACCTGAGCTGTGTATTTGTTAAAATACTTTGGTACTTCTTCCCAAAAGGATTGTGGTTTGCCATTCAGCTTCTTTAAATCCATGATCAGGTCTGGGTCATCACCATAAAGGAGGAACAAGGATACTCTCTCATTAAGTAGGCCCTGTTTACCATTGTTTGCTTATCTCTTGTCTGTCAAACTTATACATTTCTCTCAGGAAGTAGCAGTTCACTTTTGCATCATGTGCGTATTTGTTCAGGAATGCTTTTTGCATTGCTCTGGTGTGGTATGTTGGTATTTATTTTCTCAGGGTGGAGATGACTGAATCTTGCCTGGTCTGATGAACACAATTGTTGTGTGAGGATACCTTCCATATGAATGTCAGAGTGCCTAGGTAGTTACAACAGGCATACTTAAAAAGTAAAGTCAATGGAAGTTAAGTTGTCAGTCCATTTCCTTCACTCATGAAGACACATGGAATAAACAAGCGTACAGTCTAACACAATAGAAAAAAAGAGTCTATATACAGTGTGTGCAAATGTCATGAGGTAAGGCAATAAATAGTAGTAGTAGCAAAATAATTACAATTTAGCAGATTAACATTGGAGTGATAGATGAGCAGGGGATGGTGTGTAAGTAGTGATACTTGTGTGCAAAAGAGCAGCAAAGTAAATCAAAACACTATGGGGATGAGGTAGGTAGATTGGGTGGGCTATTTACAGATGGACTATTTACAGCTGCAGTGATCGGTTAGCTGCTCAGATAGTTGATGTTTAAAGTTAGTGAGGGAAATGTAAGTCTCCAACTTCAGCGAGTTTGGCAATTCGTTCCAGTCACTAGCTCTAACTCCAACTTTTTGGAGATGGAGCTACAGGATGCGAATTTCTGCTTGGAAAAGTTAGCCTTTGCTTTCCTGACTGACTGAGTGTATTGGTTCCTGACTTCCCTGAACAGTTGCATATCGTGGGGACTATTCGATGCTATTGCAGTCCGCCACAGGATGTTTTTGTGCTGGTCAAGGCCAGTGGAGTGAACCAAGGGCTATATCTGTTCTTAGTTCTGCATTTTTTTTTTGAAAGGGGCATGCTTATTTAAGATGGTGAGGAAATTACTTTTTAAAGAAATACCAGGCATCCTCGACTGACGGGATGAGGTCAATATTCTTCCAGGATTCCCGGGCCAGGTCAATTTAGAAAGGCCTGCCTGTAGAAGTGTTTTAGGGAGCGTTTGACAGTGATGAGGGGTGGTCATTTGACCACGGACCCATTACGGATACAGGCAATGAGGCAGTGATCGCTGAGATCCTGATTGAAAACAGCAGAGGTGTATTTGGAGGGCAAGTTGGTCAGGATAATGTCTGAGGGTACCCATGTTTACAGATGATGATTTGTGTGAGATTGAGGGCATCTAGCTTAGATTGTAGGACTGCTGGGGTGTTAAGTTTTGGTCACCTAACAGAACGAACTCTGAAGCTAGATGGGGGGTGATCAATTCACATATGGTGTCCAGGACACTGCTGGGAGCAGAGCGGGTTCGATAACAGGCGGCAACAGTGAGATACTTTTTTTCTGGAGCGATTAATTTTTTTAATTAGAAGTTCAAACTGTTTGGGTATAGACCTGGAAAGTATGACAGAACTTTGCAGGCTATCTCTGCAGTAGATTGCAACTCCTCCCCCTTTGGCTGTTCTATCTTGATGGAAAATGTTGTAGCTGGGTATGGAAATCTCAGAATTGTTGGTGGCCTTCCTAAACCAGGATTCAGACACTGCAAGGACATCGAGGTTGGCAGAGTGTGCTAAAGCAGTGAGTAAAACAAACTTAGGGAGGAGGCTTCTGATGTTGACATGCATGAATCCAAGGCTTTTTCGATCACAGAAGTCAACAAATGAGGATGCCCGGGGACACGCAGGGCCTGGGTTTACCTCCACATCACCCGAGGAACAGAGGAGAAGTAGGATGAGGGTACGGCTAAAGTCTATCAAAACTGGTCGTCTAGAGCGTTGGGCCAATGAATCAAAAGAGCAGATTTCTGGGCGTGGTAGAATAGATTCAGGGCATAATGTGCAGACGGGAATGGTGGGGTGTGGGTACAGCGGAGGTAGGCCCAGGCACTGAGTGATAAGAGGTTGCATCTCTGGACATGCTGGTTATACTGGGTGAGGTCACCGCATGTGTGGGAGGTGGGATAAAGGAGGTCTCAGAGGTATGATGAGTGGAACTAGGGGTTCCATTGTAACTAAAACAATGATAACTAACCTAAACAACAGGTTTAGGTTACGGCATAAAGCAATCACAGGTGTTGATTGGGAGAGCTAGCTAAGACAACGGATAAGACAACAACCGCTAATCGGTTAAGACAACAACCGGTAAAATGGCAATGAATGGACAGAGAGGGTCGGTTATCTACACATAGGGCCTGAGTTCGGGGCTGGTGCCGACAGATAAACAGAATGGAGTAGCGTGATTAAACTCTCTGGGATCGTTCGGGACGCTAGCGTCCCACCTCGCCAACAGCCAGTGAAATTGCAGGGCGCCAAATTCAAAACAACAAATCTCATAATTAAAATTCCTCAACCATACAAGTATTTTACACCATTTTAAAGAAACACTTCTCGTTAATCCAACCACCGTGTCCGATTTCAAAAAGGCTTTTCCATGAAAGCAGAACATATCATTATGTTAGGTCAGCAACTAGTCACAGAAAGCATTCAGCCATTTTCCAACCAAAGAGAGGTGTCACAAAAAGCAGAAATATAGATCAAATTAATCACTAACCTTTGAGGATGTTCATCAGATGACACTCCCAGGAATCAATGTTACACAATACATATGTTTTGTGTGATCAAGTTCATTTTAATGTCCAAAAACCTCAGTTTACATTGGCGCCATGTTCAGAAATGCCTCCAAAACATCCGGAGAAATTGCAGAGAGCCACATCAAATAACAGAAATACTCATCATAAACTTTGATGAAAGATAAATGTTTTACATAGAATTTAAGATTAACTTGTTCTTAATGCAGCCGCTGTGTCAGATTTCAAAAAAGCTTTACGGCAAAAGCACAATATTCAATCATCTGAGAACAGGTTCAGCCACAAAAGCAATACAGTTACCCACCAAATTGTGGAATCAACAGAAGTCATAAATAGCATTATAAATCTTCACTTACCTTTGCTGATCTTTGTCGAAATGCACTCCCAGGACTCCCGCTTCCACAAGAAATGTTTGTTTTGTTTGATTACGTCCATATTTATGTCCAAATACCTCCGTTTTGTTTGCGTGTTTAGTTCATTATTCCAAAGGCACAATGCTCGAGCGCAAAATCCAGACGACAAAGTCAAGGGTTCCATTACAGTTTGTAGAAACATGTCAAACGATGTTTACAATTAATCCTTAGGGTCTTTTTATAATAAATCTTCAATAATATTCCAACCGGACAATAGCGTATTCATTACAGAGGAAAAAGAAGGAACGGCACGCCCGCTTGACCGCGCAGCAAACAACTCATTGGCCTCAGTCTAGTCCACTTGTTGAAACAGCTCTTATTCGACACCCTTCCACAATTGAAGCCTGAAAAAACTTTCTAAAGACTGTTGACATCTGCTGGAAGCATTGGGAAGTGTAATCTGGCCCCATAGACACAGCATATTGGATTGGCAATCACTTAAATGAAACTACAAACCCCAGTTTTCCCACTTCCTGGTTGGATTTGTCTCAGGTTTTCGCCTGCCATATGAGTTCTTTTATACTCACAGACATCATTCAAACAGTTTTAGAAACTTCAGTGTTTTCTATCCAATACTACTAATATGCATATATTAGCATCTGGGACAGAGTAGCAGGCAATTTACTCTGGGAACCTTATTCATTCAAGCTACTCAATACGGCCCCCCAGCCATATGAAGTTTATGTGATGTATAGATCAAATCAAATTTTATTTGTCACATACACATGGTTAGCAGATGTTAGTGCGAGTGTAGCGAAATGCTTGTGCTTCTAGTTCTGACAATGCAGTAATAACCAACAAGTAATCTAGCTAACAAAAACTACTAGGAGATGATTGAAAAAGATGATGAAAAGAGATGAGATGAAGAGATGAAAACTACTACCTTATAGACACAAGTGTAAGGGGATAAAGAATATGTACATAAAGATATATGAATGAGTGATGGTACAGAGCGGCATAGGCAAGATACAGTAGATGGTATTGAGTGCAGTATATACATATGAGAAGAGTATGTAAACAAAGTGGCATAGTTAGTGGCTAGTGATACATGTATTACATAAGGATGCAGTAGATGATATAGAGTACAGTATATACGTATACATATGAGATGAATAATGTAGGGTATGTAAACATTATATTAGGTAGCATTGTTTAAAGTGGCTAGTGATATATTTTACATCAATTCCCATCAATTCCCATTATTAAAGTCGCTGGAGTTGAGTCAGTGTGTTGGCAGCAGCCACTCAATGTTAGTGGTGGCTGTTTAACAGTCTGATGGCCTTGAGATAGAAGCTGTTTTTCAGTCTCTCGGTCCCAGCTTTGATGCACCTGTACTGACCTCGCCTTCTGGATGATAGCGGGGTGAACAGGCAGTGGCTCGGGTGGTTGCTGTCCTTGATGATCTTTATGGCCTTCCTGTGACATCGGGTGGTGTAGGTGTCCTGGAGGGCAGGTAGTTTGCCCCGGTGATGCGTTGTGCAGACCTCACTACCCTCTGGAGAGCCTTACGGTTGTGGGCGGAGCAGTTGCCGTACCAGGCGGTGATACAGCCCGACAGGATGCTCTCGATTGTGCATCTGTAGAAGTTTGAGTGCTTTTGGTGACAAGCTGAATTTCTTCAGCCTCCTGAGGTTGAAGAGGCGCTGCTGCGCCTTCTTCACGATGCTGTCTGTGTGGGTGGACCAATTCAGTTTGTCTGTGATGTGTACGCCGAGGAACTTAAAACTTACTACCCTCTCCACTACTGTTCCATCGATGTGGATAGGGGGGTGTTCCCCCTGCTGTTTCCTGAAGTCCACAATCATCTCCTTAGTTTTGTTGACGTTGAGTGTGAGGTTATTTTCCTGACACCACACTCCGAGGGCCCTCACCTCCTCCCTGTAGGCCGTCTCGTCGTTGTTGGTAATCAAGCCTACCACTGTTGTGTCGTCCGCAAACTTGATGATTGAGTTGGAGGCGTGCGTGGCCACGCAGTCGTGGGTGAACAGGGAGTACAGTAGACTATTAAAAACAAATATCTAATTCATGACTTTATTGACAAAAAATTATAATCATATTAAAATGTTGTATAATAATGAGTTAATTACCTGAATGCATCTCCTATAAGGCGTTAACAAAATGTTCATACAAATATGATTAGGCCTCTCTCTTAGACTCGGCTTTGTAGAAAGTGAGTTAATCAATTTAGGTTTGACAAATTTTATGTAGCACTGGAAACAATACATAAATCCAGCCATAAAGTATAGCCTATTATCAAAATAAAAATGTTTGTTTATAACATGCCCAATTAGAAGCTGCTGATCTGCACGAAGTGTGAGAGTGCCACTGGCGATGTACTTTGCTGGACATGCTAGCTGTTCTCGGTGGCGTATCATCACTTTGTTTCACTGTCCAATCCGAGGCTGTTTGGGCTCTTGCTCATCAACTAGGTAAAGCGTCAAGGGAGAGAGGACAGTGCATTATCAACAAAGCGCTGCATATATTGCCCGAAAAATAAAATGACATCTGATTTAAAAAAATAAAATCAATAATTAACGGGTGGTGGAGACAATTAAGGAGGGCCATCCGTTTAAAACAGTAATTAAACTTTCTCCGGCCTTAGCATCTGAGTCAATATTTCAATATAATCTTTATTGAATAACATTTTATAAAGGCAGAAATTCTGTTAGAAATTAAGACATATTTGCATGTAATTATAATTATATTTCTCCATTTCCATAACAGACCACTCTACACCAGCAAGCCAGTCCCCCCATTCTTCCAACCCAAGCAGTTTACCTTCTTCTCCACCCACGCACAACCATGGCTCCATCCCCTTCTCTAACTTCGGCCCCATAGGAACACCCGACAACCGAGACAGGAGGATGGTCGACCGCTGGAAGGTGGAAAAGACGCGTAAGTCAACCTCATGACTCTAAATATATAAATTATATCCGTCTACCTCTTATACCCACTGATATATGTAATGAATGTCATGTTTGGTATATCAATTTAGCCATTTCCAGACATTTTGTGTTATTCTTATGTCATGGCGTTTTATATAATGAATCTCTGTTTTTGTCAAGTAGCTGTGAGTGGGTTTGGTCTGGACTACCTTCCCTCTGCGTCGTCGTCTTCAGACCACCGAACCCCTGAGAACAGCTGGCACCAGGGGAACACCCCCAGCAGCTCCTGGGCCGCCCAGGAGTTGCCAATGGAAGACTCCTCCACTGTGCTCCTGGACAGTCTGAAGGTACCACATGACACTTACCTTTAGGGTTGCAAAAGTCTGGTAACTTTCCACAAATTCCCAAGTTTTCAAGAAATCCTAGTTTGAGAATTCCTGGATTACAAGATTATTCCCTAATGATTCAAGGAATATTCCAACCAAGACTTCTGGATAACATCTGAATTAAGGGAAAGTTACTGGACTAAAGTCTCCTTTAGTCATTTAGAATTAAGCGACGTCACCTGTTATTGCCACTTATATCACCCCAACTTTATTTTAGGTCCTGTCTAGGGCTGTTGCAGTGACCATATTACAGCCACACCGACAGTTATGAGTCATGACTGCAGTCAAATTCCATGTGACTGTTGAGTCATGTTAATCTTCCTTTAGGCAGTTTGGACATGCTCTGGTAGTACCCAACTTGCTAATGATCATCAGGTCCTAATGGCCTGGTATACAGGGCTCTATTGTTCCTCCAATCAGATCCTAATGGCCTGGTACTCAGGGCTCTATTGTTCCTCCATCAGGTCCTAATAGCCTGGTACTCAGGGCTTTATTGTTCCTCCATCAGTTTCTAATAGTCTGGTACTCAGGGCTCTATTGTCCCTCTAATCTGACGTCAATGCAAATTAATTTGAATAGATGTATGTATATATGTCAAACATTTGGATGCCAACTCAACTCATTTTTAATTTTTACTCTCAAAACTATGAAATAACACATGGAATCACGTAGTAACCAAAAAGGTGTTAAACATATCAAAATATATTTGAGATTCTTTAAAGAATGTCCTTTGAAACTATATAAACTTGTGACCCGCAGTGTTTGTCATTTATACCCTGATGAAGACAGCTTGTCTGTCAAAATGTTGGTTATTAGGCTATTCAATTATTGCATCTGAGCTCCTAGTGTGCGGCTCTCCTTTTCTTTTTCAAGATTCTTCAAAGTCGCCACCCTTTGCCTTGATGACAGCTTTGCACACTCTTGGCATTCTTTACACACTCTCACACTCTTGGGTGGGGGGTAAATACAGAAGATAGCCCTATTTGGTAAAAGACCAAGTCTATATTATGGCAAAAAGACAGCCCATCATTACTTTAGGACATGAAAGTCAGTCAATACGGAAAATTTCAAGAACATTTAAAGTTTCTTCAAGTGCAGTCACAAACTACCAAGCGTTATAACTGGCTCTCATGAGGACTCCCACAGGAATGGAAGACCCAGAGTTACCTTTGTTGCAGAGGATAAGTTAATTAGTTACCAGCCTCAGAAATTGCAGCCCAAATAAATGCTTCAGAGTTCAGGTAACACACATCTCTAAATCATCTGTTCAGAGGAGACTGTGTGAATCAGGCCTTCATTGAAGAATTGTTGCAGAGAAACCACTACTAAAGACCTTAATGAGAAGAAGAGAATTGCCTGGGCCAGGAAACACAAGCAATGGACATTAGACCGGTGGAAATCGGTCTGATGAGACCAAATTTGAGATTTTTGGTTTCAACCGCTCTGTCTTTGTGAGACACGTGTATTTCCCACCGTAAGGCATGGAGGAGTTGGTGTGGGGGTGCTTTGCTGGTGACACTGTGATTTATTTAGAATTCAAAGCAAACTTAACCAGCATGGCTACGACAGCATGCTGTACCAATATGCCATCCCATCTGGTTTGCGCTTAGTGGGACTATTATTTGTTTTTCAATAGGACAATGACCCATCATACCTCCAGGCAGTGTAAGGGCTATGACCTGGCCTCCACAATCCCCTAACCTCAACCCAATTGAGATGGTTTGGGATGAGTCAAACCGCAGAGTGAAGGAAAAGCAGCCAACAAGTGCTCAGCATATGTGGGAACTCCTTGAAGACTGTTGGAAAAGGATTCCAGGTGAAGCCAAGAGTGTGCAAAGCTGTCAAGGCAAAGGGAGGCTACTTGAAGAATCTCAAATATAAAATATATTTGGATGTTTAAAACTTTTTTTTTGGTTACTGCATGATTTCATATGGGTTATTTCATAGTTTTGATGTCTTCACTATTATTCTAGAAAATAGTAAAGAAAAACCCTTGAATGAGTAGGTGTTCTAAACACAAAATTATATATTTGGTACATAATTGGTCTAGTCTAAATTCAACAAATTCAGAGTAAGCCAACAGTTATAGTGAGTTTGTATTTGATTGTGAATAGCCTAGTAATAGGGCATTTCTTATATTTTCATAATGAGTAGGCTGACACATTATCTCACCACCATGCATTTCCATCTCCTCCCTTCTTTCCTTCATTCCTTTCTTTAGATTGCAGAAGGGCTGTTTAATTAAATGTTTTTTTTGTTTGTTGTGAAAACATGTTACTGTTGATTTTCCCAAATAAGATTTAATTTGGTTTCTTATATTTAAGCTCTGGGTAGCTGCAGGAACAGGGTTGGAGAACATATGGCATACAGAGTTTGGGTAGAACATCACCTCTTGCACAGTTTAATAAACGGAGTAGCCTGCCCGACATGACTGAAAAATGTACCAGCTGGAAAGTGGACTCCATTCGCTATTCGAGTGCATACAGATGACATGTCTTGCCCCTGTTCCTGCCCATTTAATAATGGGCCATTCTAAATCGATTTTTTGGGGGGATATTTGTAAAGATTACTGAATTGAGGATAGTCTGATGGGTGAAAATATGATCACATGGTGAGAGAACAGCGTGTGCCGCCTGAGGCAAGGAACAAATCGTAAGCTCTTAGTCTCATCATGCAGCCCATATGTCTTTTGATTTCTAAGGTTTGTATAATTCACAGCTAAAGTTGCCAAATAACTCTAAATCTAGTGTATAGGACCCTTTTTCAAATGATGACGTTTACTCTCAACATAGCTACTTCATATGTGCGCACTCGCTCTGGAATGGGAAAAATATCCTTTGTTTTATTCAGCTATGTTCAATTATAATCTTCTCACGATAAAATTGAATGTAATATAAAATAATGCCACAGGACTTATTAGCATATCTTGTCAGCAAAATGATCAAGCCTATGGCATGGAGCATATCCAGATAACATACAGTAGGCAAACTCATACTCTGTTCTTCTGAAATACAAATTCTTCATATCATAAACTTTGTTTAGACCTGCCTAAAATAAATGGATTTATTGTGATGGTGTATATTCAATTAGATTTTTATAAGACGTGCCAAAGCCGTGCATCAGCGACTTGTGTGGGTGGAGTCCTGGAGATGCTAAACGTGTTTGTTATTTAACTGTAAATTACCGTGAGACTGGCTATCTTTTGCATGACCATAACCGGCTTACAAAATTTCATGACTGCCACAGCCCATATTGTTAAATTTATTTTCAATCTATCTCTGTGCTCCCCAGTCCATCTGGTCTAGCTCCATGATGCAGCCGGGGCCTTCGGCCCTGGAGCAGCTCCTCATGCAGCAGAAGCAGCAGAGGGGCCGGGGCACCATGAACCCTCCACACTGAAGGGCCTGCAGTCAGAAGCACTTGTGTGAAGAAGTAAGAAGTAAAAAAAAAAAACGAGCTCCAAATCGGAATTACCGGCATATGGAGGCTGGGGAAGGTGAAACGATGACCCAACAGGCTCAAAACACCCTTCTGCTGACGAGGAGGACTGGTGCAAGTCTACTCTCCCCTCTCGCTCTCTCTGTGCCTCCCATGGCAACGAGGGCGTGCAAGCACCTCCCACACCACCTCACTGAGCACGATTCTTACATTGAGGAAACTGAAAACCTCTGACAGCCAGTCACCATGCATACCTCCTGAATTCCTCTGGAGAGTGTGGGAATAAACAACCATCCTTCAGTCCATCTCACTTGGATTCTATGTATCTGGTCTCTGAAAACTATTCTTGAGCTGCTCTTGGTGTGGATTTACTATCAGTCTTTGATTTGCCTACTGGAGAAGAGAGGAGCCTAAAGGTGGTGCGGGGTGTTTTTGGGAAGGCAAGGTGGTCCTAAAACGGTAGATGTGGTGAAAAAAAGAAAGACGGATCTTTCTGAATTCTTGACAAAATTTTCTTTATCTCGGACAGAGAGCAAGGAGGAGGGGGAGTGTGGCTCGATGTAGCCGGGTTATGAATGAACGAATGAAGGCTTTAACAGCTATATTGCCACAGTCGTTGGTAAAAAGTGGGGGGAAAGTGTGCCTATCATACTGGGCACAGAACCGTTTGAAAATGAGACGCAGATTATGCTATAGATGCGATTTTCCAGTTTGCAGATTGTTCCTTTCTGTATAGGTTTTACAAGGAGGGAGGTGCATCTTCAGGTCAGTTGAGGATGACGGGAATGCTTCACAAACTCACCACAAAGTTCGCTCAAAACAAAAGAATCAACAAACTGAGACGGTGATGAGAAAATAGATGTAGGGATAGTATTATTAGCTCTAATAGAGATTTGCAATTATTAGAAATACTGTATTTTGTGATTTGTTCGTAGCAGTTTTAGCTTTATGAAATACTGGGTAACTATGTCCAATAGTTTACTGCTTATGGGGAAAGTAGATATTAATATGTTATCTTTACCCATCTTTCTTTGAGTAAACATGTAACTCTAGCTTATCTGCATAATTGTTTATTTCGTTCATGGTCTGCCTTTTAAAAGTTTTAAGCAGCTTTATTGGCTCTCTTTGTGCCTGGTCAGTGTTTTTTATTTTATTATTACTATCATGATTGGCACTGTCATGTAATGGAAACAAGCAAACGGGTCCAGCAAAGCTGCTGGTTCAGCAATATGGGGCACAAGCCAAGCGAGACACAGACCATCAGACAGACAGTTGGGCTGGGCTGTGGCTGGGGCACAGAGCAGGTGTAGTCCCTGACTCCCCTACTTGGCTTAGAACAGGAGAGAGAGACTGATTTATGCTAACCTCTTCACAACCACTACTATAATCACAACAGTTATCGAATTAACGCATATTAGGCCCTGGAGAGTTGCATGCTTGGTTTGCTTGTCTAAAGTCATAGCTCTGTTTTTTACATACCTCTGTGGTGTGTAAATAACTGAACTAATTGTTTGGTGTTAAGTTTCTGTCACTTGGGTTACGCCAGTGTGAATCTATCGGAAATGCCCAAGCCAGACACTGACTTTTTCCCCAAATAATGAAATCCATGAAGCACTGAGTGACAATCAGCAGACCAAGAGAGGCTCTCCAGGAACAGGGTTAGAGGCCAGTTGAGTCTAGGGGTCACTGTTGGATAGGGTTAGAAATATGACTATATACATTGGTACCCTCTATGGTTTAGGCAGCAAAAGGCATTTTGTATTTAAAGGGTATACAAAGACTTAATATCTTGTATGAGGGGAAAAACATGTTTTTATTTTCATGTAGAGAACATTTTATTAAACCCAACTTTAAATGATGTCTAATTTGTGTGATTGTGCTTTTCCTGTTACATTAAAATGATATTTAAAAAGAAAAGATAAATAGATTGGACTGAATGTTGGGACATATTCAGCCAGAAGCTATTTAAAAAAAAAATGAATTCAGCACATAAATGCTAGAGGGGAACTGGGCTGTAAAGTTGGCCCTGTATCTGCTCATTGTAAAGGGGTTCTGATTTCAAATGTGTGTTTGGATCATGAATGGTATTTGTCAGTGGTATTGAGCTTACCAGTTCTTGCTGTCTAGGTGGGCGGAAGAGGGAGTGAGGGGTAACGCACTAGAATGTTAGAAGCGCTCTGCTCTGGGCATCCTGCCATTTACTGCATTCATGTGGAATCTCCTCTGCTGCATCCTTAATAAACTGACACATCTAACAGTGGCTTTGGTTTTACCACATTAAGGTTTGTGGAAAAGAACCCTGCACTTTGAGCAGTTGTAACATTCCATACTTCTAATAGTCCTGTGGGACATTACAGGCAATGACAAATGACAGACGGCTATTAACAGTTCCCTGCACAGCTGACCAACCAACATCAAGCACTGTGTCCCAGTATAAGTTCAATATCAAGGAGAGAATCACTGAAAGTTTGAAATTGCATGAGGATTTGGAATTCTAAATGCTTTCACGGGTTATGGGGAGCGAGGTTGGAGTCCTTTTACCTGTGGGCGAGGGGTCATTCAGAAATGGGCTTGTGTTCTAAGCTTTTTGTTTCGTCTTTCTCTAGACATTCAGAAATGGTGGAATCGGCTATGCCTTTAAATAAAGTAAACCATGTTCTCCCTATCTTTTCACTGGACTGTCATTTTTCTGTGACTATCATGTACATTATGTATGGTTTCTAAGAAGGTATCATCTTGTGCACCAATTCTACTTTTCCCACAACTCACAATTCAGGACAAAAGTGTGTACAATACATTTGTGTATACCATTTCCATTCATACTGTATTCTGATATTAGTGTGGTTTAGAGAAAATGGCTAAATGGTAATAGAAAATGAATAATTTGACTCTGTTATGTAGCCTTATTGTCAAGGTGATCAAGAGGAACTGAGCAAGAATTTATTACTAGAAAATGTTTTTCACACAGGCTGTCACCCTCCCTCCCCACCACACACTCAGGAAATCCTAGGGGGCCATACTTGTGGATGTTAAGTTTAAACTTAAACTTTTTCTTTCTCAAAATCCATTGACCTAGTTGCACGTGGACACAGCCTGACACACTTAGCCCTATACTAACCTCACCAGCTGGCAGTGATTCTTTCTCGTAACATTCTGCATCAGCCAATTACGAATGTTGATGTTGGAAGTGATCAAACATTGGCCTTTTCTCAATTTGATTTGCTCAACTCCTGCATTCTCCCCTCTCTGTCCTTTTCTCACCACCTTTTGAAAAAGGTCCAACGTAATCGAGGAGAGGCGGCGAGGAGTGTGAACGTGGACGAAAATGCGCTATAATGAAATGAGAAGCTCCTCCACTTGCACATCATCAAGCAAATTACGTTTACAGGGGTGGATCCCAAAACAAATGTACAAAGTGAATACATTTTATAGATCAAAGGATAGGTAGCATATCGTTTTTAAATGAGTGCATTCTTGTCTCTGAGAAGACATCTGACTTCAAAGGGGGTCTGGCAGATGTCAACTCTGCTGCGGTAGGATAGATGCACGCAAATACAGTACAGTGTGTTTAGAACAGGGATCATCAACTACATTCCGCTGCAGGCCAAATTCTGCGCACAGGCAGATACACTTGTGCTTCCTCACCAAAAGGAGGCTATTGAGGAGGGGAGGACCGTTTTCCATTTGCCTGTTAACGAATTGACACACTCCTAGACCACACAACCACTTATCGGTTTCCGGAGGATGGACGACTGAAGGTCACGGTGTTACATTGCTGACAAACCTGCTAATGTCATACCCACTACAGAGGTTGCATTGCATCACTCTGGTATCCTAAAAACAGTGAGTGTATCTGATATAAAATTGTAGTGTGGAAACGGTTTCTGACAAGGTAGAAGGATATAATTGTCTAGGTTTTTTGTACAGCATCTCAGAAAAATCTAAGCACTGCATGCTTTCCCAAAAGCACAGTATTCAAGAGCTGTGTCTGCCAGGGTTAGATGTTTTATGACCAGTTCAGACGCTATGCGTTGGGAATTTATAGAGGAATGTTCACTACTGGCTCTTAATGTGGCACCTTAACCATTAGAAACTGAGGTGCTTTGTTAGGATACTGCTGGTACCAATAATTATATGAGAGGAAGGTTAGTGTTAGGACATAAACACACATTATCCAGGATACACTTACATATGCCTGGTTGATAAGCTCATCAGGTGCAGCCAATTAGGGTGATCAGCAATAATAGTACCAGCTTGCAAGCTGTGAGGCTGCTGGAGGCCATGAGTACTTTCAATTGGTTTTTAATTTTAAAAATTAGGCATGCCTTTTTGTGGTTTCCTTTGTAGTTTCCCCCATCGCGACGTCCCTCTAAGGCCCTTCTGCTAACTTGCTAGCCCCAGCCTGCTAAATGTCTGAATCGCCGTGTCTCCAGCCAACCCAACCACTCACTGGACCCATATGATTCACTTGGCTGCGCATGCCTCTCCCTAATATCAATATGCCTTGTCCATGACTGTCCTGGTTAGTGATTACTGTCTTATTTCACTGTAGAGCCTCTTGCCCTGCTCAATATGCCTTAACCAACCATGTTGTTCCACCTCCCACATATGCGATGACATCACCTGGTTTAAACGTCTCTATAGACTAAATCTCGTTCATCATTACTCAATGCCTTTAATGTACTTTCTTCCTACCATACCTTTGTCTGTACATTATGCCTTGAATCCATGCTATCGTGCCCAGAAACCTGCTCCCTATACTCTCTGTTCCGAACGTGCTAAACAGCCAGTTCTTATAGCCTTTAGCCGTACCCTTATCCGACTTCTCCTCTGTTCCTCTGGTGATGTAGAGGTTAATCCAGGACCTGCAGAGCCTAGCTCCACTCCTACTCCCCAGGTGCTCTCATTTGTTGACTTCTGTAACCGTAAAAGCCTTGGTTTCATGCATGTTAACATTAGAAGCCTACTCCCTAAATTTGCTTTATTCACTGCTTTAGCACATTCTGCCAACCCAGATGTCTTAGCCATGTCTGAATCCTGGCTTAGGAAAACCACCAAAAACCCTGAAATGTTCATCCCTAACGATGACATTTTCCGCCAAGATAGAACTACCAAAGGGGGTGGCGTTGCAATCTACTGCAGAGAGAGCCTGAAAAGTTCTGTCTTACTATCCAGGTCTTTACCAAAACAATTTGAGCTTCTACTTCTAAAAATTCACCTTTCCAGAAACAAGTCTCTCACCTTTGCTGCTTGCTATAGACCACCCTCTGCCCCCAGCTGTGCCCTGGACACCATAGGTGAATTGATTGCCCCCCCCATCTATCTTCTGAGCTCGTGCTGCTAGGTGACCTAAACAGGGACATGCTTAACACCCCGACAATCCTACAATCTAAGTTTGATGCCCTCAATCTCACACAAATGATCAATGAACCTACCAGGTACAACCCCAAATCCGTAAACATGGGCACCCTCATATATATCATCTTAACTAACTGGCCCTCCAAATACACCTCTGCTGTTTTCAACCAAGATTTTAGCGATCACTGCCTCATTGCCTGCATCCGTAATGGGTTTGTGACCAAACGACCACCCTCATCACTGTCAAACGCTCTCTAAAACACTTCAGCGAACAGGCCTTTCTAATCGAACTGGCAGCGGGATCCTGGAATGACATTGACCTCATCCCGTCAGTAGAGGATGCCTGGTTATTCTTTAAAAGTGCATTCCTCACCATCTTAAATAAGCATGCTCCGTTCAAAAAATGTAGAACCCGGAATATATATTGGTTCACTCCAGACCTGTCTGCCCTTGACCAGCACAGAAATATCCTATGGCGTTCTGCAATAGCATCGAATAGTGATATGCAGCTTTTCAGGGAAGTTAGGAACCAATATACACAGGCAGTTAGAAAAGCTAAGGCTAGGTTTTTGAAACAGAAATTTGCATCCTGTAGTACAAACTCAAAAGGTTCTGGAACACTGTAAAGTCCATGGAGAGTAAGAGCACCTCCTCCCAGCTACCCACTGCACTGAGGCTAGGAAACACTGTCACTACCGATAAATTCACAATAATTGAGCATTTCAATAAGCATTTTTCTACGGCTGGCCATGCTTTCCACCTGGCTACCCCTACCCCGGTCAACAGCCCTGCGCTCCCCACAGCAACTCTCCCAAACCTCCCCCACTTCTCCTTCACCCAAATCCAGATAGCTGATGCTCTGAAAGAGCTGCAAAATCTGGACCCCTACAAATCAGCCGGGCTAGACAATCTGGACCCTCTCTTTCTAAAATGATCTGCCAAAATTATTGCAACCCCTATTACTAGCCTGTTCAACCTCTCTTTCGTATCATCTACGATTCCCATAGATTGGAAAGCTGCCGTGGTCATCCCCCTCCTCAAAGGGGGAGACACTCTAGACCCAAACTGCTACAGACCTATATCTATTCTACCCTGCCTCTCTAAGGACTTTGAAAGCCAAGTTAACAAACAGATTACCGGCCATTTCGAATCTCACCATACCTTCTCCACTATAAAATCTGGTTTCAGAGCTGGTCATGGGTGCACCTCAGCCACGCTCAAGGTCCTAAACAATATCATAACCGCCATCGATAAGAGGCATTACTGTGCAGCCATATTCATCGACCTGGCTAAGGCTTTTGACTCTGTCAATCACAACATTCTTATTGGCAGACTCAACAGCCTTGGTTTCTTAAATGATTGCCTCGCTTGGTTCACCAACTACTTTTCCGATAGAGTTCAGTGTGTCAAATCGGAGGGCCTGTTGTCCGGACCTCTGGCAGTCTCTATGGGGGTACCACAGGGTTCAATTCTCGGGCAGACTTTCTTCTTTGTATACATCAATGATGTCTCTCTCGCTGCTGGTGATTATTTGATCCACCTCTACGCAGACGACACCATTCTGTATACTTATGGCCCATATTTGGATACTGTGTTAACTAACCTCCAGACGAGCTTCAATGCCATACAACTCTCCTTCCGTGGCCTCCAACTGCTCTTAAATGCAAGTAAAACTAAATGCATGCTCTTCAACCGTTCGCTGCCCGCACCTGCCCGCCTGTCCAGCATCACTACTCTGGACGGTTCTGACTTAGAATATGTGGACATCTACAAAGACCTAGGTGTCTGGTTAGACTGTAAACTCTCCTTCCAGACTCACATTAAACATCTCCAATCCAAAATTAAATCTAGAATTGGCTTCCTATTTTGCAACAAAGCATCCATCACTTATGCTGCCAAACATACCCTAGTAAAACTGACCATCCTACCGATCCTCGACTTCGGCAATGTCATTTACAAAATAGCCTCCAACACTCTACTCAGACTGCATCCAGTTTGTTATCACAGTGCCATCTGTTTTGTCACCAAAGCCCCATATACTACCCACCACTGTGACCTGTATGCTCTCGTTGTCTGGCCCTCGCTTCATACTCGTTGCCAAACCCACTGGCTCCAGGTCATCTACATGTCTCTGCTAGGTAAAGCACCTCCTTATCTCAGCTCAATGGTCAGCATAGCAGCACCCAGCTGTAGCACGCGCTCCAGCAGATATCTCACTGGTCACCCCCAAAGCCAATTCCTCCTTTGGCCGCCTCTCCTTCCAGTTCTCTACTGCCAATGGCTGGAACGAACTGCAAAAATCTCTGAAACTGGAAACTCTTACCTCCCTCACTAGCTTTAAGCACCAGCTGTCAGAGCAGCTCACAGATCACTGCACCTGTACATAGCACATCTGTAAATAGCCCATCCAATCTACCCCATCCCCATACTGTACTTTATTTATTTATCTTGCTCCTTTGCACCCCAGTGTCTCTACTTGAACATTCATCTTCTGCACACCCTACCATTCCAGTGTTTAATTGCTATATTGTAATTACTTCGCCACCATGGTCTATTTATTGCCTTACCTCTCTTATCTTACCTCAGTTGCACATGCTGTGTATAGATTTTTCTACCGTATTATTGACTGTATGTTTGTTTATTCCATGTGTAACTCAGTGTTGTTGTATGTGTCGAACTGCTTTGCTTTATCTTGGCCAGGTCGCAGTTGCAAATGAGAACTTGTTCTCAACTAGCCTCAACTGGTTAAATAAATAAAATAAAACATCTATTTATTTTGGTCACCTTTGAACAGCTAACAATCTGCTTGGAATGGCCAACCAAGAGGTAAAGACAGAGCTCGCCCTGAACTTGGTAAGTTGCTGTCTCCTGGGCACCTGTGCCTCCAAACCACGAACCACGGTCCCCAAAACGCTTGTTGAAATGCACACATTCATTCAGGTTACAGACCATATAACTGGGGTAGCAGGTAGCCTTGTGGTTAGTGTTGGGCCAGTAACCAAAAGGTTGCTGGATTGAATCCCTGAGCTGACACGATAAAATCTGTTGTTCTGCCCCTGAACAAGGCAGTTAACCCACTGTTCTCGAGTAGGCTGTCATTGCAAATAAGAACTTGTTTTGTAACTGACTTGCCTAGTTAAATAAAAGTAACTACAGTAGGCCTAGGACCCCATTGGCTAGTTTTTGGGTTAACAGTATCATATGAGTAACTGTGTCACAGATTCTCCCTCTGTCCAGATGACTCCGTGCTTTACAGGAGTTGTGATTACTGATCCCCAGTAATCAGTTCTGTAAAAATAATGCAGTAAACAAAGTATTACTACTGTACACAGATATAGTACAATAAAATCCAAATGGTAATGGCGTAACATACTGTCTCACTTTTACATATCATGTAATGGTAACAGCATTTTACCTCTGCTCTAGTAAAGCTAATGTTAAACGTGAGGTGCTAAATATATCACATACATTTGCCTGAGGCCACAATGAGAATTAGAAATGTCTGCATTGCAATCAAACTTCCGCTACCGTTCATTGTATTCTGATGCTAGAAAGAGCAAAAACAAATGATAGATTGAATGAGATTGATTCCTGTCTTTGTGGCAGCACAGGCCTAGGCCATGCAGCAGCACAGAGGGGATGCTCAAATAGACAAGGCATTTCAGAATAGAAAGTAACAGTAACTTGGTAATGGTGCCCCTTTGTGGTTGACACTGGATTTTCCATTACTCAGTACACTGTTGTGTATTGCTATTTTCTAGTACATTCATAGTGGAACAGAAATACCTCTAATCCATGTGATATCTGAATGCGATTAAATGCCTCAAATGTATATTTCTAGCTAGCTACATTGGAAGAGGTTGCTTTATTGAGATAAATAACATAAGCATATAATACTGTCCTACTTCCTATACTATACTTCCTATACTACTAATAACATCAGTGAGATGTTATTGTGTCGATTTTCAAAGTGGATCACTGTTCAGTGGCGACCCGTCTTTCAGGGCAGGTGGGGCAGAGCCTGTTTTGCATGTTATTCTAGCATTAACACGTGTCACATATCAGTTTGCATACAATGTAAAAAAATATATATATTATTGAGTTAATAAAGCTGCATACAAACATGGTCTCTTTTTTTCTTTCTTGAGTAAGGCAGCTTCAAAATGCAGGTGTTTCGGCTCAGCTCAGTGCCTTCAGTGGTGGTAGGGCAGCCAGCGGAAAATACAGAGCATAGGGGTTGCTAATGTTCTCTAGTTGCGCCGTGATTGGCTCAGTGTTCTGTCATTCATGGGGACAATACGTCTCCGCCAGATCTAAGGGTAGAGCTCGAAAATTCCAGCCATAGAGTTACATTAGATGTGCCTATCCAAGAAGGCTCAACGTCATTGGCCACAGATAAAATGACATCAAATCACATATCTACAGTAGCTTTGATTGGACTGATCATGTCAACCTCATACTTCCAAAATCTTAGCTAGCAGTCATCATGAATTAAGTCTACAATCTACTAGGAAGTCCTTTTTTATCCAAGAAATAATGAGAAATTATAGATAAAATTTATTGGTGTTCATTGGACAAACATTACACAAGTTGGAAATCGCAAATTCAACAGTGAGTGGTTTGGAAGGAACTGTGGCTAACTGCAAGTGATCACTAGCCTGCTATTCAGTGGAGTGGGTGTGTGGTCCCAAATCTGGGTTTAAGGTTCTCTTTTCCAAGCTTAAAAAGGATAAACATTCAACATTGGCCATGCGGTCAATCCAGCACGATTTCTGCAGCGCTCAAAACAACTGGAAACTCGGAACTGGGAAATCTGATTTTAGTGAGTCCAAGACAACTGGGAACTCCGGGAAAAAAATGAGCTCCGACTGGGAAAATACGTTTTGAACTATCTTTCTTTTTTTTTATTAACAGCAAATCAATACATAAAGCACATGAGGGAACACAAGCATACATTGATTACAAACAATGGACAATTGTGCTAGGGGGTACAATATCACATTACAATTACACAAGGACCTTAAGGGACATGCATATACTTACAATTCTAACAGCTTTTTTGTTAGTAGAGCATTTAACCGTCTTAAAATACAGTTCAATTTATTTTTGTAGGGTACGAAAATGTGGTTTTCTGTTTGTAAATTTACATTTGTGTATATGAAATTTGGCCAAAAGAATAATGAAATGAATTACATAAAAATGATTCCGATTATTTCTATTGTATGTAAAGAATCCAAACAGTACATCTCTCCACAATAGTGTAAAATCTTCATAAATGTGTTCAATTATAAACCTACTGATGTCTTGCCACAGTTTTCTTACATGCATACAATGCCAAAAAAGATGCACAACTGTTTCTGGGTGGTCATTACAAAAGGAGCAATTTGAGTTGATGTTTTCCTTAAACTTCTTCATATAGTGGTTGGCAGGATAATATTTATGAATAATTTTAAAGGAAACTTCCTTAATTTAGTTAACAAGTAGGTATGTGTGTGGCAACATCCAAACTTTTTCCCAACAGATATTATCAATAAATCCATTCCAATAAGGCATGACATAAGGTATAGATACAACATCCTGCTGAAACAAGGATCGTATTGCTCTGTTGTTGAATGGACCAAAAGAGAAACAGATCTTTCCTACTGATGAGTCAACAGGGTCAATAGAAGGTAGGCTCGGAGGGTCAGGTCTTGACATGTTCCTGAATAACATAGCAACACCTGAGGGAATGGCATCTAAAACAATTGCAAAATCTTTAGCTGTTACAGGGACCTTGTAAAGTGATAAGAATTCTTTATAACTGAGTAAAAGACCCTCTGCATTTACCAGTTGGCTCACCAATAGGATATTATTTCTGAACCAATATTCTAAAAACAGAGAGGTATTTTTATACAATATATCCCGATTATTCCATATATAATATCTGTGTGGAGAAAAATTGTGTTTATAAATTAAGGACCATGACAAGAAAACCTGCCGATGAAAAGCAGAAAGTTTCACTGGAACTTTGTCAATATTATAATTGCAAAACAACATGAAGTTAAGGCCACCAGAACGATCTTTCTAGAACCCTGACCTGAAGATCACTGACGCAATCATTAATCGACCTTGTTTTTTTCCGAGTTTCCTGTTGTCTTGAAAGCACCATAAATCCAGAGAATGCCAGATTGATGACAAAATTTGCCCAGGAAGAACGGTCGTGCCACCGTCCTGTTCAAGTGAGCACAGCACAAGGTAAATCCAAAAATGTATTGTATGCTGCTGCATAAATGATGTAATATGCCAGGGAGATATGTATACTGTAGCAAGGGTTGGGGAGTAACGGATTACATGTAATACGTTACATGTAAGGAATTACAAATAAACAGTAACTGCAATCTGTTACATTACCAGCAAAACAGATACTTTTGAAAAACTAGATTACTTCGAAGATTACTTTAAATTCAGAAAGGATGTTTGCGGAAAAAACATCTTTGACATTTCTATTTTCTCAATGACATTCAAATCAGTATTGACAAAAGGCGCAAATTTGAATTTGTACTACCTGAGCGAGTCTGACCACAAATGAGACCACTATGATGACAAACCACATGTGTTTGATGTGACTGCTTTCGGCATCCAAAGATTATCCAACCAGAATAAACGCTTAGAAGTAAGAATGATAGCAGTGGTGTAGTCTGGCGATACGGATATCACTTATTATTGATATCTACATAGCGCATCGATGTGAATCACACTGCTGCTCTCACATTTAGCCATTTGCGCCTGGTTGTTGTGGATTGAACCCAATAATGGTTGAATTCAAGAAGTTTAAGCTGCTTATCTATCAATTGTTTTTGAAACCTGTGGATAGCCTCTGAAAAATGCGCTCTTACAATTCCTGCATAGTGCAGATCCCAGCCTTATGGAATAAATGTGTGGCTTTTATTGCTCAATCTAATTCATGCTGATAAAAAAATATCCATACGACTAATGGACACATGCTCAAACTCGCACACTTTTGATAAACTTAAAAGGGGCCATCTGTAGTTGCTACATCCATTTTTGGACTAATAAATTATATATACAGTACCAGTCAAAAGTTTGGACACGCCTACTCATTCAAGGGTTTTTCTTTATTTTTACTATGTTCTACATTGTAGAATAATTGTCTATATTGTAATTGTTTTTATTAACCTGGCCAGGGACTGAAACCGGCACTTTTACTGAAACGTTGATTAATGTGCACTGTCCCTGTAAAAATAAAATAAACTCAAATAAACATCATGAAAACTAAGAAATAACACATATGGAATCATGTAGCAACCAAAAAAGTGCTAAATCAAAATATATTTCTCATTTGAGATTCTTCAAAGTAGCCACCCTTTGCCTTGATGACAGCTTTGCACAGTCTTGGCATTCTCTCAACCAGCTTCATGAGGTAGTCACCTGGAATGCATTGCAAGAACAGCTCAAATAAGCGAAGGGAAACGACAGTCCATCATTACTTTAAGACATGAAGTTTCTTCAAGTGCAGTCGCAAAAACCATCAACCGCTATGATAAAATTGGCTCTCATGAGGACTGCCACAGGAAAGGAAGACCCAGAATTTCCTCTGCTGCAAAGGATAAGTTCATTCGATACCAGCCTCAGAAATTGCAGCCCAAATAAATGCTTCAGAGTTCTAGTAACAGACACATCTTAACATCAACTGCTCAGCGAGACTGCGTGAATCAGGCCTTCATTGTCAAATTGCGTCCAAATTTGAGATTTTTGGTTCCAACCGCCATGTCTTTGTGAGACGCAGATCTCCGCATGTGTGGTTCCCACTGTGAAGCATGGAGGAAGTGGTGTGGAGGTGCTTTGCTGGTGACACTGTCAGTGATTTATTTAGAATTCAAGGCACACTTAACCAGCATGGCAACCACAGCATTCTGCAGCGATACGCCATCCCATCTGATTTGCACTTAGTGGGACTATCATTTATTTTTCAACAGGACAATGACCCAAAACACACCTCCAGGCTGTGTAATGCCCCATGTACCCAAGGCTGGAGACTTTCTTCAGCAAATATGGCTGACAAAAATACTAGGATGGAAGCAAAGTGATTTTAACGTCATAACGAATCATGCAAGAAATGTATCATTGAAAGGAATGTTAGTTAATGTAGAGATAAACGAGTGTGCATTTTTATCATAAAGTTAATTTATGAAAATTGCGATTAGCTAACATTAGCCAGCTAGCTGGCTAGCTTTATGGGAGTTGAGTATGAAATTGTAATTCTGGTTGTTTAATGTTTTAGGGACTCCTGAAACAACCAGTAAACCAGGCTATTGTCTTGTAAAACAGTGGATGTAAAGAATCTAGCTAGCTAAAACTCTTATTGCAAATTGAATGTACAATTTTGTAAGCTTGCCTTGCTGATATTTGCCATGCAATGCAGATAGATGAAATAACGTAGCTAGCTAACTATTTTCCTGCTCATTGTGCAGTGGAGGATAAAAATGCTTTTATGCCTATAGATGTGTAGCTAGCTATGTAGCTGATCTCTGTATGGACCCTAAAACGTTTGGTATACATATTAGTTCAGAACCTAGCTATGAACCTGGGGCGGCAGGGTAGCCTAGTGGTTAGAGCGTTGGACTAACCGGAAGGTTGCAAGTTCAAACCCCCGAGCTGACAAGGTACAAATCTGTCGTTCTGCCCCTGAACAGGCAGTTAACCCACTGTTCCTAGGCTGTCATTGAAAATAAGAATTTGTTCTTAACTGACTTGCCTGGTTAAAAAAAACATGTTTTTTAAACTCAGCTATCATAGCCAGTTGTGTCAACTTAAAAACAGTCTATATATATATATATATATATACACAGAAATAAAAAAAAATTAAACAGTACACTACACTTCCTATTCATCTTGTAAATACTCTAAAACCGGTTCATCTCAATATCTAATTTTCTTCATCTGCATTGATCTGATAAACACAGGATAGGTGTAGTATTTAATCAAATGAGAGACCAGTAGAGAATGTGAACGCTTTATTGAAAGAAGTTCATTATCCAAGTGTTATATTTATAATATAATAATATTTATAAGTTTAATCTTTACCCCAATGCAGATCTGTTGTGCATTATAAAAACAAAGGAATAAAGTGGTGGTGAGAGAGGTGTAAAAGACAGAAAGGGAAAGAGGTAAGAACATAGGAGCAGGGAAGACAGCATATGATTAATGAATCACAGTGCTACCCTAATATTCTCTCAGTTCATCACAATTACAATTAGTGTCTCTAGTCGGCCCGAAGGTTATCTTAAGAGCGGGTGAGGTGGCAATGATGGGACTGGGGGTTGGCATCCTCTCACATCAAAACAGATCTAACACGATCAGTCATCATAATCAGGAGGTGAAATGCAAAACTGACCTTGGATCATTAACTCTGGGACTACTGCATCTCTTTAAAAATATTTCCTGTTGGCCTGACCAAGTGACCTCTCACCTCTGATCATGCTGTGCCCTCTATGTAGCCAGTTCAGATGCGGAAGGGGTTCATCGACACAGCTGATATAACCTAGAGGATTTAGGGAGAAGGGGAGAGAGGGATGAAGTGAAAGAGAGCGACTGTTGAGAAAATAAGGCAGTTAAAGAGACATCTATGTGTGTGGCCTCACCTGGTGTCCACACTAAGTGGCTGCAGAGTACTTTATGCTGAAAAACATGAACAGACACACGAGGACAAACAATATCGCGTAGTTATAGAAATAATGAAGTGTCTTACTATTCTCCATAGTTGGCACTCTTGCCTATTCTTTGAAGGTGGAGGTAGCCACAGTTATACACTTGAGCCTGCTTACTGCACAACACAATCTATCAATCAGATTGATACATGAGTGTGTAGGTGTGGGTCATAGGGTGTCTAATTTTTGATTTAAAATATCCTGTTTTTGTTTTTGTACAGACATCACATCCTTACCTAAACAACACCCTCACCTGAGAAGTGGAAATCAAAGGGAAAGAAACTGGGAATTGAATAACTGCAGTTGACATAGCTAAGTAAATGGAAGAATACTCTTATTGCAATGTGGATGGCTCATAAAAGAGCCTTTGGTTGTGCATAGTGTAGTCTATGGTGTTGCCAGGGAACAGCACCCTCTTTGAATAAGTAAGAGGTGAAGATCTCCCGCACACAGATTGCCTCTCTTGCTGCGTTGTTGGACCCCATCCTTGAAACATCCTGCAGAGCAGCAGACTTCTCCTCTGGCACACGGCGCGAGCTGCAGATCCCCTCCTGGTCCTTGTGTCCATTCTCATGAAGTTATGCAGGACAGGGCCACCAGGAGGCAGTCCCAGATGGCCCTGGTCACCCAACCTTGCAGTGCCCTACACGATAACTGTAGGCAATCGTTTTGAAAGAATCTCCAGTTGCAAGGTATCTGTAGGAATATAGAAGATAATGTCATCATTAGACTTTTACATCACCAGGTAAATGTGGATTACTAAAGTATAATATCCCTTATAACAAACCATGATAACATTGGATTGATAGATGCATGTGCACACACGTGCATGTGTAGCATGTGACAATAACATGATCATATCAATGATAGCATCACAAATGAATACATAAATACCACTGGAAGCTTGATGAGGAGTTGATCAATTGAATCAGCTGTGCAGCGCTAATGCATAAACAAAAATATGCTCCCCTTGGAGTCCCCAGGACCAGAACCACTGCTCTTCATTGGGACCTCTTCATCTGTCCACAGGCTTTCATAGCTCTCTTTACCTGAGGACAGAAAACCGCACAAGAAACAGACTTCATTATACTCAAATTACACTGCAGTGAATATTATGTTACTATTATCTCCATCCTCACTTCTAGGGACTGGAACTACACAAAAGTACCTGCCCTATCCAGAATAGCATACTCTCTCACTTTGACAGTTGGGGCTGCTATCATTTCACCCTCCATGGTTGTTAGCAAGCTACCTACAAATGCATTTGGAGTTTGTTTTTTTACAGTGATAAATATAATATTAGACCTCCACAAGTCTGGTTCATCCTTGGGAGCAATTCCGAAACGCCTGAAGGTACCATGTTCATCTGTACAAACAATAGTACGCAAGTATAAACACCATGGGACCACGCAACCGTCATACCGCTCAGGAAAGAGACGTGTTCTGTCTCCTAGAGATGAACGTACTTTAGTGCAAAAAGTGCAAATCAATCCCAGAACAACAGCAAAGGACCCTGTGAAAATGCTGGAGGAAACAGGTACAAAAGTATCTATATCCACAGTAAAACGAGTCCTATATCGACATAACCTGAAAGGCCGCTCAGCAAGGAAGAAGCCACTGCTCCAAAACTGCCATAAAAAAGCCAGACTACTGTTTGCAACTGCACATGGGGACAAAGATCATACTTTTTGGAGAAATGTCCTCTGGTCTGATGAAATAAAAATAGAACTGTTTGGCCATAATGTCCATAATGGAGTAAAAAGGGGGAGGCTTGCAAATCGAAGAACACGATCCTAACCTTGGAAGCATTGGGGTGGCAGCATCATGTTGTGGGGATGCTTTGCTGCAGGAGGGACTGGTGCACTTCACAAAATAGACGGCATCATGAGGGAGGAAAATTATGTGGATATATTGAAGCAACATCTCAAGACATCAGTCAGGAAGTTAAAGTTTGATCGCAAATGGATCTTCCAAATGGACAATGACCCCAAGCATACTTCCAAAGTTGTGGCAAAATGGCTTAAGGACAACAAAGCCAAGGTATTGGAGTGGCTATCACAAAGCCCTGACCTCAATCCCATAGAAAATGTGTGGGCAGAACTGAAAAATTGTGAGTGCAAGGAGGCCTACAAACCTGACTCCGTTACACCATCTCTGTCAGGAGGAATGGGCCAAAATTCACCCAACTTATTGTGGGAAGCTTGTGAAAGGCTACCCAAAATGTTTGACCCAAGTAAACAATTTAAAGGCAATGCTACCAAATACTAATTGAGTGTATGTAAACTTCTGACCCACTGGGAATGTGACAAAATAAATAAAAGCTGAAATAAATAATTCTCTCTACTATTATTCTGACATTTCACATTCTTAAATTGAAGCGGTGATCCTAACTGACCTAAGACAGGGAATTTTTACTAGGATTAAATGTCAGGAACTTCCGACTTCAACTGTACATATGGATGAGCGATGGCCGTGCCGGCGTAGGCAAGATGCAGTAGATGGTATAGAACAGTATATACATATGAGATGAGTAATGTAGGATATGTAAACATTATTAAAGTGGTGTTATTTAAGGTGACTAGTGATACCTTTTATTAAGTTCATAGTACCTTTATTAAGTTCAAGTGGCCAGAGATTTGAGTCTGTATGTTGACAGCAGCCTCTCCATGTCAGTGATGGCTGTTTTTAAACCTTCTTAAGGCTATGCACCCCACTAGTGCAACAACTTCCGGTGAAACTGGACAGCGCGCAACTCAAATGAATAATCATAAAAATTATGGATATCAAACATTTATGTACATACAAGTGTTTTATATCAGTTAAAAGCTTAAATTATTGTTAATCTAACTGCACTGTCCAATTTACAGTAGGCTTTACAGCGAAAGCATGCCATGCGATTGTTGGAGGACGGCGCCCCACATCAAATTATTTTTCCACCAGCACAGATTTCATAAATTCACAAATAGCGATTAAATATTCACTTACTTTTTGAAAATCTTCCTCTGATTTGTCATTCAAAGGGTCCCAGCTACAACATGTAGTGTCGTTTTGTTAGATAAAATCCTTCTTTATATCCCAAAAAGTCTGTTTAGTTGGCGCCATCGATTTGAGTAATCCATTTGTTCAACCTGCAGAGAAAGGAATCCAAAAAGCTACCACTAAACTCTGTTAAAACAAGGCAAAATATGTTTCTATGCAATCCTCAGATACCCTAAAATGTAATTAAACTATAATATTTCATATGGAAAGAAGTATGTTCAATAGGAAAACGATATTAGCAGGTGTGTGTCCTTTTCTTCGCGCAAACACGAATATCCAAGTCTGTGTCCCTGTACTAAAACTCATTATTCTTCCTTGTTTTGGAAGAAACAAGCCTGAAACCTTGAACAAAGACCATTTACACCCAGTGGAAGCCATTGGAATAGATTACATTTTTTACCGATCCATTTTTTACCGTTCCATTGGAAGAGCATGGGCTCTCAAAAAAAAAAAATTCTGGTTGGTTTTTCTTTGGATTTTCTCCTACCATATCTATTGCGTTATAGTCTCTTACATCATTTTAACATTTCTACAAACTTCAGAGTGTTTTCTTTCCAATGGTACAAATTATATGCATATGCATATCAGGGCCTGAGAAACAGGCAGTTCTGATGGCCTTGAGATAGAAGCTGTTTTTCAGTCTCTCGGTATCAGCTTTGATGCACTTGTACTGACCACGCTTTCTGGATGATAGCGGGGTGAACAGGCAGTGGCTCGGGTGGTTGGGGTCATGAATGATCTTTTCGGCCTTCCTATGATATTGGGTGCTGAAGGTGTCCTGGAGGGCAGGTAGTTTGCTCCCGGTGATGCGTTGTGCAGACCGCACTACCCTCTGGAGAGCCTTACAGTTGAGGGCGGTGCAGTTGCCGTACCAGGTGGGGATACAGCCCGACAGGATGCTCTCGATTGTGCATCTGTAAAAGTTTGTGAGGCCATAAAGATCATCAAGGACAACAACCACCCGAGCCACTGCCGGTTCACCCCGCTATCATCCAGAAGGCGAGGTCAGTACAGGTGCATCAAAGCAGGGACCGAGAGACTGAAAAACAGCTTCTATCTCAAGGCCATCAGACTGTTAAACAGCCACCACTAACATTGAGTGGCTGCTGCCAACATACTGACTCAACTCCAGCCACTTTAATAATAGAAAATGTATGTAAAAAATGTATCACTAGCCACTTTAAACAATGCCACTTAATATAATGTGTACTCGATACCATCTACTGTATCTTGCCTATGCCGTTCTGTACCATCACTCATTCGTATATCTTTATGTACATATTCTTTATCCCTTTACCCTTGTTTGTTTAAGGTAGTTGTTGTGGAATTGTTAGGTTAGAATACTCGTTGGTTATTACTGCATTGTCGGAACTAGAAGCACAAGCATTTCGCAACACTCGCATTAACATCTGCTAACCATGTGTCACGTTCTGACCTTAGTTCCTTTGTTTTGTCTTTTGTTTTATCGTATGGTCAGGGCGTGAGTTGGGTGGCTTGTCTATGTTAGTTTTTCTATGATTTTCTGTGTTTGGCCTGATATGGTTCTCAGAGGCAGCTGTCAATCGTTGTCCCTGATTGAGAACCATATTTAGGTAGCCTGTGTTTTGTGGGTAGTTGTTTTCAGTCTTTGTGTGTCTGCACCAGATAGAACTGTTTCGGTTTTCACTTTGTTGTTTTGTTTTTGAAAGTGTCAGTTTCATTCAAATAAGATGAACACTTACCACGCTGTGCTTTGGTCCTCTCCTTCTTCCCAAGACAACCGTTACACCATGTGTATGTGACAAATAAAATTGGATTTGATTTAGTTTAAGTGTCACACTCCATGAGACCCCAAAATATACGTTTGTTTTTCTCCAATGTTTGTAAACATTGTACATTTAAGCAAACACTGTATAGCTACATAACATGGTTAAAACAATAATTTTGCTATCATGGATGGTCAGTCCTCGCATCCAAAACTCTCTATTAATCTGAGTGGTTACATTTCTCCAGGCCCATCCCTCAGCTTTTTACCAAAACAGAGGCAGGGTGTACGTTTTGTTATTGTTTCATCTGTGTATTTGCCCTTTAAACAGCTGCATATTATCAAGATATCAACGTGTCACCAACAAAAAGGTTAACAATAGGACTATAACAAACGTAGCATATGACATTCATTTTTCACATGTAATTAGCAGTTTGAGCACTTTTCAGAGGTGCTCAAAGCATGCCATTCCATGAGCGCAGCATATATTTTTCAACTCGAATCAATGAGCCCAATCAGTCCTCCATGACAACAAAATCATAATCAAGAGAGTAGGGCTGGCTAATAAGTCCTTAATTTTGGGGTTATGCTCAAGTAAAACTATTTGGCTAATCTATACTTCCATATTTCTAAATCCTATTCTTGAAGGGGTATAACATTTATTGGAATGACTGGAATTCTGATAGACTTTGGTTTTTAATATAAAGATAATTTAATTGTATGTAGTAGAAACCGATGGGTTATAGAAGAAGCCGACATAAACAACCCATAAAGCAACATTTAACATCCATATATGGCCAGCTATGTTAACTTTAACCTTGATGTATCCTGCAATAGATCTCATTCAATTGGTAACATACATTTTGTCTTCTTCTATTGCCTCAAGGGGAAAGTAATCTAAAAGTAACTGAATAATCAGATTAATTTGGGTAATCCAAAAGTTAACGTTACTGATTACATTTAGAAAGTAACTTACCTAAACATGGCTGTAGCTAAGAACGTAATACTAAGTGTATGTTGTGGAGTAAGCTGTTAGTAGCCCATGTGCCTCACCCTAATAATTTGATACCTTTTCCAACTCTTAATTTCGCCTATGCTTCTGACTTGGTGGTGCACATGTAGCCTATAACCTGTTTTAGAGAAATGTAATCATCAAATATTGTAAGAGCTTTCATTGTCTGCTTATATTCCCCCTTTATTTATCCTACGGTTCTGACTTGGTGTACAGGGAGAATACTGAAAGATCAGCCCATGTTCTGAATTCTGTCGCTGTACATTTTAAAAGTGCTGAACAAATAGTTATATTGACTACGTCCATCCTAGCTCGCTCATTAATATCAATCTAAATTACTGATTGCTTCTTATATGCTCATCTCCCCCTTATTCCATAGTTTGTACATCTCAATTGTCAGTAGAAACCACATATGTTTCAGAAAGTCAGCCATGAAAGTTGTTTGAATGTTTTTTTAAAGGCAGTAAATGAGGCATAATTTACTGTTTCGCTGCCAAACAAGGCTCCGCTTATAGCCAGGTGTAGCAGTGGTAAGGTGTTGGGACTGCTGTTGGGACTGCTGTTAGGACTCTGCTGTTTGGACAGCTTTATGTAGACCCTAACAGTTTGTGGGCACTGTTTGTCACCATTATAGTGCAATTAATGTATTGTTAAGTGTTGTGTAGTGGCTTTGCTGGCATGCATCAAAAAAGAAATTGCGGGGTTTGCCCCACCAAGATTTACATGACAAACTCGTCACTGACTGTGTTATACAGGAGTAGATTCATTGTCATTCATTGTGTAAGCCTACAGTATGTTTTTGTAAGGGGATTGTTTTTCCTGTTGTCTCAGTGCGACTCAGAGCACAGTAGTTCACAGTGGAGTCAGACACCTGCAGCTTCTGGATCGTCAAGGGGGATAATTGTGTCTTGGCATCTAGATTGGCATAAAATCTCTCCTTGACGTCAGTGGCATTGTCCCCAGTTCCAAATTTGAACCGCATAAGCATAAACTTGGGGTAGTCATTTGCTCCTATTTTTTTACCAGAACAGAAATGGATTTGCATCGTCGGTTTCGTAATGATGGTCAGGTGTTATTTGTCCTCCTTCGGTAGCAGTCTTATATTTTTTTGGCTCTGGCACATTGTCTACTCTGCAATCTGCAGAGATATTTCAAACAATTAAGTGTTTGATGTTTTATATCCATTATCATTGGGAGCATATCGTGTGCAACTTTCTCTATTTTTCACAACGATAGAAAGGGATCAAATGTCAGTAAGCAAATGAATAAAATAGTTATCATACAACAACAAAATGCAGCAAGAATCAAAAGATTCTTCAGCCAAAATTCCACGTTTACTGTAAGATGGGTAGGTAAGTAGAGAGCAAACTATTCTGTCATGGGCTTGTGAAACCACTTCTTTGTGTGCTTCAACTCTGCCTTAAGAAGCATTGAGGAGCTTACACTAGGCTCTCTAAGTCTTATATCACACTATCAAATAGTTTTTGGAAGGGGATTGTATATCCTGTTGTCACAGTTGGCCTCAGAGCACAGTAGTACACAGCAGTCAGACAGCTGCAACCTCTGGATAGTCAAGGGGACTTTGATTCCCATTCATCGAGATGGGCATCAAATCTCTCCTCAAACTCAGTAGCACTTATACTTCAAAAAGGAAACACAGCCCAACATACACTTTGGGAAGTAATTTACTTCATGCTTGTACCAGACCAGGCTGAGATTTGTAGTATCGTAAGTCTCAAATTGACAGCCCAGTGTGACCTGTCCTCCCTGAGATTTAGAAATGTCCGCATGGCAATCTTACACTGAGGATCAAACCTGGTGGCCTGAGCCTTCTCCTGGGCATTCTGAAAAAGAATGTAATACACAATTGTATTAGGGGAGAGAAGAATAAAGCAAGATGGAGGGTATAAATAATGTATGAAATTAAAACGGGTAGTATTATACTGAAATGTTTGTAGAAAAAGGATGGGAGCAAAGGCAGTAAACGAATAAGGAAAATAGTATTATCATGCCATAACGAAATACAGCAAGAATCAGTCAATTCCTCAGCCTGGGTTCCATGCCTGCTACTATGAGTTGGGTGGGAGAAGAGTGAAACCATTGATGTACAGAAGGCTACGTGCCATGATACAACTATGAAATCCTTGTCTCTTTTTTGGGCCTTGTCAAACATTGAGAAGCTTGTGACTGTCTGAACAACACTACCCTTTTGTATTTTGTGCAGGGACTGAATCTCCTGTTGTCACAGTGGGCCTCGGAGCACAGTAGTAGATAGCAGTCAGACAGCTGCAGCCTCTGAATCGTCAAGGGGATGGAGCTGAATGTGCCTGGAATCAAACCTCTTGAACTCATCGCTATTGCTCTTCTGAATAACAATCCTTTCTAACGCTCTGAGACAGCTTCTTTCCCCTGGCCATAAGACTGTTTAATAGCTCACTGTGCTCCCAAAGACTCTCCACACTGCCTACCTGCACTGAATCATCCACAGCTTTCTACCCACTCAGACGCACACACCAACAGACACTTATCACACGCATACACACATACAGTACTTACATGCCCTCGCACACACACTACTGATGCCACATACATGCACACAACTACTCACAACATAAGCTGCTGCTATACTGATGATTACTATTACCATTACGCTGATGCTCTATTGATTATCCTGTTCAACCCTGACACCCTATGGTGGCATTTTCTAAACTACGCATAATATTGTATGCTACCCTCAAAGTACATTTTGGTTTCATAACTAAGACCTACAAACACATGCTTAGTACTGTTAAAAATGTAAAACTGCGGGACTATTACAGAGATACAAGATACAGCAGGCCCCCGAAACTGAAGTGTACACATTTACATTTTTATTTCACCTTTATTTAGCCAAGTAGGCTAGTTGAGAACAAGTTCTCATTTACAACTGCGACCTGGCCAAGATAAAGCAAAGCAGTGCGACAAAAACAACAACAGAGTTACACAAACAAATGTACAGTCAATAACACAATAGAAAATAAAAATATTAAAATCTATATACAGTGTGTGCAGGGAGGTAAGGCAATGAATAGGCCATAGAGGAGAAAATAATTACAATTTAGCATTAATACTGAAGTGATAGATGTGCAGATGATTTGCAAGTAGAGATACTGGGGTGCAAAAGAGCAAGAGAGTAAGTAATAATATGGGGATGAGTTGGGTGTGCTATTTACAGATTGGCTGATGTACAGTGATCGGTAAGCTGCTCTGACAGCTGATGCTTAAAGGTAGAGAGGGAGATATGAGTCTCCAGCTTCAGAGATTTTTGCAATTCGTTCCAGTCATTAGCAGCAGAGAACTGGAAGGAAAGGGTGCCAAAGTAAGTATTGGCTTTGGGGATGACCAGTGAAATATACCTGTTTGAGCGTGTGCTACGGGTGGGTGTTGCTATGGTGACCAGTGAGCTGAGATAAGGCGGGGCTTTACCGAGCAAAGACTTATAGATGACCTGGAGCCAGTGGGTTTGGCGACAAATATGTATTGAGGGCCAACCAACGAGAGCATACAGGTCGCAGTGGTAGATAGTATATGGGGCTTTGGTGACAAAACGGTTGGCACAGTGATAGACTACATCCAGTTTGCTGAGTAGAGTGTTGGGGACTATTTTGTAAATTACATCACAGAAGACAAGGATCGGTAGGATAGTAAGATTTAGGAGGGTATGTTTGGCAGCATGAGTGAAGGAGGCTGTGTTGCAAAATAGATTTACATTTGGATTGGAGATGTTTAATGTGAGTCTGGAAGGAGAGTTTACAGTCTAACCAGACACCTAGGTCTTTGTAGTTGTCCACATATTCTAGGTCAGAACCGTCCAGAGTAGTGATGCTAGTCAGGCGGAAGGGTGCGGGCAGCAATCGGTTGAAGAGCATGCACATAGTTTTACTAGCATTTAAAAGCAGATGGAGGCCACGGAAGGAGTGTTGCATGGCATTGAAGCTCGTTTGGAGGTTTGTTAGTACAGTGTCCAAAGAAGGGCCAGATGTATACAGAATGGTGTCGTCTGTTTAGAGGTGGATCAGAGAATCACCAGCAGCAAGAGTGATATCATTGATATATACAGAGAAAAGAGTCGGCCCAAGAATTGAACCCTGTGGCAACCCCATAGACTGCCAGAGGTTCGGACAACAGGCCCTCCGATTTGACACACTGAACTCTATCTGAGAAGTAGTTGGTGAACCAGGCGAGGCAGTCATTTGAGAAGCCAAGGCTATTGAGTCTGCTGATAAGAATGCGGTGAATGACAGAGTTGAAAGCCTTGGCTAGGTCGATGAAGATGGCTGCACAGTACTGTATTTTATCGATGCCGGTTATAATATAATTTAGGACCTTGAGCGTGGCTGATTAATTTATTAATTGTCAAATGTTTTCAGATTTGAAAGTCTAGGTTTGACAAATACATTTGATTTTTAAATGAAAAGAAATTATAATCTGATCTTACCTAATATTGTTGTTCTAAACATGCTCAAATTCCCATAGGAACACATCCATTTTAAAAGCACAGGGCTTGTGAAACGTCATTTTTTGTGTTACAGGAATACTTTTGTTTTACAGGACTGATATACATATCAGGAGAAAGCTGAAGTCTCTACCTATCAACCGATATACAGTGCATTCGGAAAGCATTCAGACCCCTTGACTTTTTCCACTTTGTTAGGTTACAGCCTTATTCTAAAATGGATTAAATCAGTTTCCCCTCCTCAATCTACACACAATACTCCATAATGACAAACAAAAAACAGGTTTAGAAATGTTTTGCTAATTTATAAAAAACAGAAATACTCAATACTTTGAAGCCCCTTTGGCAGTGATTACAGCCTCAAGTCTTCTTGAATATGACGCTACAAGTTTGGCACACCTGTATTTGGGGAGTTTCTCCTATTCTTCTCTGCAGATCCTCTTAAACTCTGTCAGGTTGGATGGGGAGTGTTGCTACACATCAATTTTCAGGTCTCTCCAGAGATGTTTGACCGGGTTCAAGTCCGGGCCACTCAAGGACATTCAGAGACTTGTCCCGAAGCCACTCCTGCAGTGTCTTGGCTGTGTGCTTAGGGTTATTGTCCTGTTGGAAGGTGAACCTTCGCCCCAGTCTGAGGTCCTGAGCGCTCTGGAGCATGTTTTCATCAATGATTTCTCTGTACTTTACTCCGTTCATCTTTCCCTCAATCCTGACTAGTCTCCCAGTCCCTGCTGCTGAAAAACATCCCCACAGCATGATGCTGCCACCACCATGCTTCACCATAGTGATGGTGCCAGGTTTCCTCCAGACATGGCGCTTGGCACTCAGAGGCCAAAGAGCTTGATCTTGGTTTCATCAGACCAGAGAATCTTGTTTCTCATGGTCTGAGAGTCCTTTAGGTGTCTTTTGGCAAACTTCAAGCAGGCTGTCTTTTACTAAGGAGAGGCTTCCGTCTGGCCACTCTACCATAAAGGCCTGATTGGTGGAGTGCTGCAGAGATGGTAGTCCTTCTGGAAGATCCTCCCATCTCCACAGAGGAACTCTGGAGCTCTGTCAGAGTGACCATTGTGTTCTTGTTCACCTCCCTGACCAAGGCCTTTTCCTCCCGAATTGCTCAGTTTGGCCGGGCGGCCAGCTGTAGGAGTCTTGGTGGTTCCAAACTTCTTCCGTTCTGACATGCACTGTCAACTGTGGATCCTTATATAGACAGGTATGTGTCTTTCCAAATCATGTCCAATCAAGTTATAGAAACATCTGAAGGATGATCAATGGAAACAGGATGCACCTGAGCTCAATAATGATTCTTATAGTAAAGTGTCTGAATACTTATGTAAATAAGGTATTTATTTTTATACATTTGCAAAAATGTCTAAACCAGTTTTACTCTTTGTCATTACTTGGGTGCCAGGCCCACCCATTGGGGCGCCAAGCTCAGCCATGAGTTTTTTCCCACAAAGTGGCTTTATTACAGACAGATATACAATTTTAGAGAAATAAGGCTTTTGTGCGTATAGAAAAGTTATGGGATTTTTTATTTCAGCTCATGAAACATGGGGCCAACACTTTACTTGGTGTGTTTATATTTTTGCTCCGGTGTACATTCCTATACAATGACCACCAGGGTGTACCCTTTCCATGCAAACGAAATGTTTGCACTTTTTGGTGACTTGACCTACATTGCATACTCTATGGAGTGGGGGGGATTCTTATGACATTGCCAGCAGTAAGATATGAGTTCAATTTCCAAAAAGAAGAGGGCTGTAGCATTCAAATGATGTCACTTTCCCCACAAACTCGCCGGACCCAGTACAATGTACAAAACAACCGCCCAGACACTTTATGCCTTTGTTTACATGTGTATATGTATATATATATATATATATATATATATATATATATCTCTCTCTCTCTCTCTCTCTCTCATATATATATACACACAAATGTTTGGGGTCAGTTAGAAATGTCCTTGTTTTGAAAGAAAAACACATTTTTGTCCATTTAAAATCAAATGGATTAATACAGTGTAGACATTGTTAATGTTGTAAATGGCTGATTTTTACATAGGCGTACAGAGGCCCATTATCAGCAACCATCAATCCTGTGTTCCAATAGCACGTTGTGTAAGCTAATCCCTTTTGAAACTTTGAAAGTTTCTTCAGGTGCAGTTGCAAAAACCATCAAGTGCTATGATGAAACTGGCTCCTGTGAGGACTGCCAAAGGAAAGGAAGACCCAGCGTTACCTCTGCTGCAGAGGATAAGTTCATTAGTTACCCGCCTCAAATCGCAGCCCAAATGTATGCTTCACAGTGTTCAAGTAACAGACACATCTCAACATCAATTATTCAAAGGAGCTTGAATCAGGACTTCATGGTTGAATTGCTGCAAAGAAACCACACCTAAAGGAAACCAATAATAAGACGAGACTTGCTTGGGCCAAGAAACACGAGCAATGGACATTTGGTCCCAACCGCTGTGTCTTTGTGAGACGCAGAGTAGGTGAGCGGATGATCTCCGCATGTGTGGTTCCCACCGTGAAGCATGGAGGAGGAGCTGTGATGGTGTGGGGTTGCTTTGCTTGTGACTTAACCAGCATGGCTACCACAGCATTCTGCAGCGATACGCCATCCCATCTGGTTTGCGCTTAGTGGGACTATCATTTGCTTTCAACAGGACAATGGCCCAACATACCTCCAGGCAGTGTAAGGGCTATTTTATCAAGAAGGAGAGTGATAACCCAATTGAGATGGTTTGGGATAAGTTGGACTGCAGAGTGAAGGAAAATCATCCAACAAGTGCTCAGCATATGTGGGAACTCCTTCAAGACTGTTGGAAAAGCATTCCAGGTGAAGCTGGTTGAGAGAATGGAAAGAGTGTGCAAAGCTGTCATCAAGGCGAAGGTTGCCTACTTTGAAGAATCTCAAATATAAATATTTTGATTTGTTTAACACTTTTGGTTACTACATGATTCCATATGTGTTATTTAATAGTTATGTCTTCACTATTATTCTACCATGTAAAAATAAAGAAAAAGCCTTGAATTAGCCAGCAGCATATCACCCTGCATCCCACTGCTGGCTTTCTTCTAAAAGCTAAGCAGGGTTGGTTCTGGTTGGTCCCTGGATGGGAGACCAGATGCTACTGGAAGTGGTGTGGGTGTGCCAGTAGGAGGCCCCCTTTCCTATGGTCTAAAAAAAATATCCCAAGTTCCCACCACTTCCCACCACTTGATTGGGGATGTTTCCCTGTGTACGGTGCCGTCTTTCGGATGGGACATTAAACTGGTGTCCTGATTCTGTGGTCACTGAAGATCCCATGGCACTTATCGTAAGAGTAGGGGTGTTAAACCCGGTGTCCTGGCTAAATTCCCAATCTGTCCTTCACACCATCACGATCACCTAATCATCCCCAGTTTACAATTGGCTCATTCATCCCCTCCTCTCCCCTGTAAGTATTCCCCAGGTCTTTGCTGTAAATGAGAATGTGTTCTCAGTCAATTTACCTGGTAAAATAATGGTTAAATAAAATAAATGAATGAATAGGTGTCCATACTTTTGACTGGTACTGTATATACACACAAAAGTGTGTGGACACCCCTTCAAATGAGTGGATTTGGCTATTTCAGCCACACCAGTTGCTGACAGGTCTATAAAATCTAACACACAACCATGCAATCTCCATAGACATAATATTGGCAGTAGAATGGCATTACTGAGGAGCTCAGTGACTTTCAACATGGCACTGTCATAAGACCCCACCTTTCCAACAAGTCAGTTTGTCAAATTTCTGCCCTGCTCCGGTGAACTCTTAAGTGCTGTTATTGTGAAGTGGAAACGTCTAGGAGCAACAATGGCTGAGCCATGAAGTGGTAGGCCACACAAGATCACAGAACGGGACTGCCGAGTGATGAAGCATGTAGCACATAAAAATTGTCTGTCCTCGGTTGCAACACTCACTACCGAGTTCAAAACTGCCTCTGTAAGCAACATCAGCACAATAACTGTTCATCGGGAGCTTCATGAAATGGGGTTTCCATGTCTGAGCAGCCGCACACAAGCTTAAGGTCATCATAAACAATGCTAAGCGTCGGCTGGAGAGTTGTAAAACTCGTCGCCATTGACCTTTGGGAGCAGTGGAAACTCATTCTCTGGAGTATTTAATCATGCTTCACCATCTGGCAGTCCAATGGACGAATCTGGGTTTGGTGGATGCTAATAGAACGCTACCTGCCCGAATGCATAGCGCCAACAGTAACGTTTCGTGGTGGAGGAATAATGGTCTAGGGCTGTTTTTCATGGGTCGGGCTAGGCCTCTTAGTTTCAGGGAAATATTAACGCTACAGCATACAATGACATTCTAGATGTTTCTGTGCTTCTAACTTTGTGATAGAAGTTTGGGCAAGGCCCTTTCCTGTTTCAGAATGACAAAGCCCCCTGTGCACAAAGCGAGGTCCATACAGAAATGGTTTGTCGATCGGTGTGGAAGAAATTAACTGACCTGCACAGAGCCCTGACTTCAACCCCATTGAACACCTTTGGGATGAATTTGAATGCTGACGGTGAGCCAGGCCTTATCGTCCAACATCAGTGCCCGACCTCACTAATGCTCGTGGCTGAATGGAAGCGTCCCCGCAGCAATGTTCCAACATCTAGTGGAAAACCTTCCCAGAAGAATGGTAGGCTGTTATAACATCAAAAGGGGGTCCAACTCCATATTAATGCCCATGATTTTGGAACGATGTTTGACAAGCAGGTGTCTAAATACTGTTGGTCATGACCTTGATCACTTCAGTAGCCCTGCACATCGTAATATAATGGTACTGGAATTGACCTGTACATAACTTGCATTCTCATGGGTTTTTTTCTTCTCATTTCTTGTTTTTCTGTAATCTGTATTACATTTATTCTGCATTGTTGGGAAAGAGCTCGCAAGTAAGCATTTCACTGTACTGTTTTACACCTGCTGTATCCTGTGCATGTGACAAAACGTGGACATACTGAGGAGAGTCCTTTGTGAATTGGATGTACCAGAAGAGATTAGGAGATGCTGGTAGTGTAGTTACAGCTGAAAGTTACGTAATCCTTCAAGGGCAGTAACATGTCCACTGCTGGTCAGCAGTCTCTTCACCTCTCCAATTTGAAAAAGTAATCGTTTTTATTATTAATGAAATTGTATAACTAATAGGTAACATCCAGACAAAAAAGAATAAGGAAACAGTAGGTCCTATACCATACCAAAATAGCATTCAGCAAGGATCATCAAGTCAATGTGCCATTATGGTTAATGTATAGAAGAATAGACTTATAGACTTTATGTTCCATCCATTGTAGCTAAGAAGTCTCATAACTGGGGCTCTACACTAAGGGAGGAGCTTATGGTATAATCAATTGTTTAGTTGAACTGGTAGATGGACTCCTTGTGAAATATGGCCCTTGCCTGGTTGATTTTGTTTGATATTTGGAACTATAAAATAATTTATATTTTACAGTGTTGTCTTTTCCAAATAATTTCAAAATTATACTTTGGCAGAAATATATTCATGTTCAAGCCAAATTAAGCTCATCTGACAAATAAACTCAGATGCGTGGATATTATTTTATCTGAAAGAAAGGCACAGACCAGTAGCCTATGGAGTAGTCCAGCATACCTGGCCTATGCTGCCCAAAGCCACAGAGTTATCTTTACTATGCATTTAAAACAGTAGTCAAGTCAACTGATTTGTTTTATGATTTAAACCAATGATTGACACGGGATGCAACCATGATCATCAACCAAGTCATGGCAGTGCACATTAACGTAAACGATGGGCAATGGCATCACAATGTGGCTAGCTTATTACGCATGGGTTGTAGTCTCTCGATTTGGTCCATAAAATAAATGTCTCAGTACTGCCTGGAGTTAATCAAGTAGAAAACTGCCTGGCTCATGCTTTTCCTAATGTGGTGTTTCACTATCTCGTGAAGGTGAACCTCTGAAGGCGCACGGCACTGTGTCATATTAAACAGTCACAGGACAAGTGTAACATCAAGATTTAGTAAAGCGGCAGGCAGAAACCAGGGCAAGAACGACTGACTCAACAGGACTGCGCACACAGAACGCTGTAGTGGCGAGACCTTCACAAAGATCCAGCGCTTGGACGCAAAAGGATGGATTCTTTCAGACCAGGCTCCAGCATAGGACTGTCTCCCTCTCCAAGAGACCGACAATCACCCATCCGTTTTGATCGGGAGCACTCACAACCGGGAACAATGGCCGGATGTCGGGCGGGAACACTTGGCTTCCCATCCGAATCGTTGTGCGTAAAGTACGGGGAATTTTTAAAGAACACCGCCGCAGCAGCGGAGAGCAGTGGTGGGGAGCAGAGTCAGGATGATGACAGTGATGGCATTGGTCGGAGTGACATGGTGCTTTTTCCAGAGGAAAGGCTCATGGCATCAATGGCCAAATGTGACGCAGCAGGTAAGAAACACAAAGAGCAGAAGGTGTTGAGGCTCAACATTAACGCCCGAGAGAGGAGGAGGATGCACGACCTGAACGACGCGCTCGATGAACTGCGGTCGGTGATCCCCTACGCGCACAGCCCATCCGTACGGAAGTTGTCAAAAATAGCCACTTTGCTCCTCGCCAAAAACTACATCCTCATGCAGGCACAAGCACTTGAAGAGATGAGAAGACTTGTCAGTTATCTTAACCATGGACCTGGCGTTACTGCTGCGAATACTGCTGGTGCACCTGGATTAGGGCGGTATGACCAGCAGACAGGATACCCGTTCTCTGCTGGGGTTCCGGACCCTTTCAATAGCAATGCAAATCTCTTCAATAAATAAAAATGTCAACAATAAACCTTGAACAGTTGTGTCGGACACTAACAGGGGACTTCACGCTTCGTGAGCACAACTGAATTGACGGGATCAGCGTGACTGACAGAAGTAGTCACATATTACGAGAACATGGAGTCCTATAATATATGACTCTGTTCTGCATGGTGATTGCGTTTCGAAAATAGTTTTACAAAATCTAACTAAATGACAGCTAACATGGTCAAAAATGGTTAGCCTTTTAACAAATTATGTTTAGTCTTTTATTTAACCATTATGTCCTACGGTACATTTTCTTCCGTTTGATTAGATGATGTTCGATGGATAAATTGTATTGGTGACATAAGATATAATATGTTATGGTCTGTTTTCCAGTAGCCTATACCTCAATGTATGGGCTATGTACAATCAAACCCAAATTAGTTAAAGAGCAATTGTGAATATTGGGTGAATTAATAGGTAGCCTATAGGCCTAAGTTTGATGATATCAATCAATTATAGTTTTTACCGTCAAGGACTACATTGGAAGTGTTTTAATTAATATTTTTGTTTTAGGCTATATATCTTTTACCCAAATAAATTCAATACAAATATTTTCATACATGTAATTTGGTCATTAATTGTGTAATTTACATTTCCCTAAATACTATTTAACAATGAAGGCATTTGACAAACTTGAATGGAATCATTTTATTACCAGGGACAGCATTAATGACAAACAACGATCAGAACGCTGTACTCACACAAGAGTTGGTCAAACAAAATAATTCCTCTGAGTATGAACCTTGCAGATTCACTGGATCAATTGAGAGAATAGGTCACTAATGGTAAAAATGTAAGGAATAAAATTACTGCCACATGCAGAACTGATTTGTCCAGTTTTAATTTATTTCATGAATTGTAAATACTCTGTAGGACTCTTGAAATAGGAAAGACATTTGAATGTATAACTTAAATGGTTGGTTATTTGGTTAATGTTATAGAAAAATGAAACTAATAAATCAGTCATGTTTTAGGGACACCACCATATTTACAACATAAAGCTTATATCACATTGTCCTTTTACCCTGTAATATAGTTAAACTATTTGATTCAACTACTGTTGTACAGTATAGATAAGGGATGGGCAACTTTGACAGTGAAAAAATGTAAAATAATTTGAGTTCATTTCCTGCAATTCTACACATTTTGTCATGTGGTGGAGAGAAATGTTTGCCGTTTTTAATATGATATCTGAGTGAGAGTGAATAACAAAATCAATGGGGGCCCCGGTCGGTAATTCAACCACTATTACTACAGGTCAAGATAGCTGGCTAGACTAACTTACCAATCAAAAAAATGTATTGCTGACATGAGCTAATTGAGTGACTGACATAAGAGGTGAACTGCTGATGCACAAACACATTTTGAAATTGCACCTTGTGTATTCTAATATTCTAACTCAACAGGAAGTTGAGACCCTGACAGTTCCTATTTCAAAAAATATATATAAATGAAATATTATTTCATTTTGCAACATTAATCCAGGGCCCCTATATACCCTGGTATATATGGTTTTATAATGCAAGGCATAATAAACAAACATTTTTAGTATTCAAATAAAATACTATCTGTTATAAACAGCAAAAACTGTTAACAATTAATGGATCATTCTGTCCTATGGAATAAAACACCAAAGGTCCCTAGCTAGCAGATTCGCCAATCCTGCCCACTGTTAGAGTCTGTCCTAATATAATACATTGACAAATTAGCAATGCATTGCTGTTCAGTCAATAGCTACTTGTGTGAATAATAATCCATGTGTGTGTCCCAAATGGCACCCTATTGCCAATATAGTGCAGTACTTTTGACAAAAGCCCTATGGTTCCTGGTCTAAAGTAGCGCACTATGTAGGGAATAAATAGGGTACCATTTGGGATGCATCCGATGAGAAATCAAATCCATTAGCCACACAGGGCTCAGCCCTCCAGTGTTTGTTCATATACAGATGTCCTCCTCCTCTCAGGATCGACGTAGCCTGTAGCGGATCTGGACGTCACTGGTAGGGAGCAGGATGCCCAGGCCAGCACGGCTTGGGTCCAGGGTACACGGCTTCTGCCCCTCCAACACCTCCATGTCAAAGTAGAGTAGCAGCAGAGAGAGGAACTGCTTTATCTCATTCACCGCAAAGTGCCTTCCTGGGCACTTAGTGGAGCCCGAGCCGAAAGACATCCGGTAGTACTTCAGCTTCTGGCCGTCCTTATAGAAGTCTGTCTTTTCCTTTCCATTTTCGATGTATCGGTCAAACTTGTAGATCTGTCAGAGGGGTAATATAAATAAGTGTGTAAACCTTGATTTTTTAGCGCCTTAAATAATAAAGGTTAATATTCCATCTTATTGCATATTCCAGGAATGTTTCCATTTTGCTTAGTCACAGATCATGGCAAGGTTATCAACAGTCACACCCAGATTACATTAGCATGCATGCAGTGACCTTCTGAAGGCCAGTGGGGGGATTCAATCTTTCACAGTCCATGCATTCTGCTCATTAATCTAACCTGTGGAAACACACACCAGGTGGTGTGGGAAGGCAATTCAGCAGAACATCAACAACCCCCAGACCAGACACAGTGAAGGCGAGAGAGCCTACAGCCATTCTAGGATGCCCACAGAATCTGAACGACTGGTCTTCTTTACCTCTGGATTCTCGTAGATCCCGGGGTCCATGTGCATGCTCTGGGGATACAGGGAGATGAGATCTCCTTTCCTCACTCCAATGGAGCGCTCTCCCTCCAGCCGCAAGCTGAAGTCCTCCTGGGCCATGCGGATGTTCATGGAGGCTGAAGACAGCCGCAGACTTTCATTTATGGAGCTCTCTGAGAACACAACAGAACAGTTCAGTTAGTCACCAGAGGTATTTTGTTCTGGCCTATCTGAGGTACTTTAAAAAAAAAAAATTTTTTTTTACCTTGAGTGGCCCAGTACTGACTCACTACTGTACATACACATACTCACACAGGAGGGAAAGCTTTGAGACTTGAAGGGCTATTCGTTAGAAACATGAACTGCTCTAGCAAAATGGATAAAACACAAGCTGAATAATCATAAGTCATACATACCTTTATGTATGCATGTGTAAATAAAGCTATCTTGACTAGCAGTGTTTTTCATTAAAACCAATTACAATCTTAAGAGATAACACCATAGAAGAGAGAATAATACAAAACGTAGCCGAGTACCCCCTATCACTTATAAGAACAAACAGATGTGGAACAGATATTCCACTGTCTTCCCCTAAGGGAGATGACATCGTTAGTAGTGTGAGAGAGAGAGGGAGCCACAGAGAATCTACACCAGTGGCATTTGTCTCTGAGCATGCAGTTGTCAGAAGAGATGAGGCTACAGTCCGCATGGTGGGTGCAGCAGTGTGATTTAATGTGACAGGTACAGAGCCTGGAGGGATTCTTTTGGGGGGTGGGGACAGGAGGATGTGCCCTAAATTGTACACACAGAGCACCTGCCACTAGAGTAGGAGTGTAATAAGAAGCCCTCTATCTGTTTGTATAGTCAGACATACAAAGGATTGGAAGGCCCTCTCGAAGCCACACTATCATTGACTCAACTGAACCCTGTGTGCTTGGGGCTGAGACCATTTAACACAATCAGGAGAGAAAATTATATAAAAATGCTAAGGGAAATTTGGAAACTGCAGACAAACCTAATCTCTTATGACAGTAGAGTAGCTGATTTGGTTCTGGGTGCTGCGATTAAGACCAACCTAACAATAATACATCATAACAATAACCTACCCAGATTCAGTAGGCTGTCCAGCTGTTCTCTGGTGAATGTGAGGTCTCTGTTGTGGTGTGTTTCTATTCCTGAGACCTGCAGGACACCATGGATCTCCTCACGCACGACTGCAAGGGCCTCTGGGTGCGTCAACAGGTAATACATGGCCCAGAAGGTGGCTGGGACTGTGTTTCCCACCGACGCCCATAGAATGGCAAAATGATGAGCTGGGGCAGGTAAAGGTAAGAAAGAGATATTTTAATTAAATTAAAGTTTACAGATGTTAACAAAGGTGCAGTGAAATGCTTGAGTTTCTAGCTCTCAGTGTAGTAATACATACATAATCCCCAAAAATGCTTGAAGAAAGAAATTAAGAAATATTAGCACAAGCAATGTCAGTCTGGCACAATAAAAAAATATATACACTACCGTTCAAAGGTTTGGGGTCTCTTAGAAATGTCCTTGTTTAAAATAACATCACATTGATCCGAAATGCAGTGTAGACATTGTTAATGTTGTAAATGACTACTGTAGCTGGAAACGGCAGATTTTTAATGGAATATCTACATAGGCGTACAGAGGCCCATTATCAGCAAACATCCCTCCTTGTGTTCCAATGGCACGTTGTGTTAGCTAATCTAAGTTTATCATTTTAAAAGGCTAATTGATCATTAGAAAACCCTTGCAATTATGTTAGCACAGCTGAAAACTGTTGTTCTGATTAAAGAAGCAATACAACTGGTCTTCTTTAGACTAGTTGAGTATTTTTGAGCATCAGCATTTGTGGGTTCGATTACAGGCTCAAAATGGCCAGAAACAAAGACCTTCCTTCTGAAACTCGTCAGTCTATTCTTGTTCTAAGAAATTAAGGCTATTCCATGCGAGAAATTGCCAAGAAACTGAAGATCTCGTACAACGCTGTGTACTACTCCCTTCACAGAACAGCGCAAACGGGCACTAACCAGAATAGAAAGAGGATTGGGAGGCCCCGGTGCAAAACTGAACAAGAGGACAAGTACATTAGTGTCTAGTTTAAGAAACAGACTAGAGGTCGACCGATTATGATTTTTCAACGCCGATACGGATTATTGGAGGACCAAAAAGTCGATACCAATTAAATCGGCCGATTTTTAAAAATGGATTTGTAATAAATGACAATTACAACAATACTGAATTAGCACTTATTTTAATTTAATATAATACATCAATAAAATCTATTTAGCTTCAAGTAAATAATGAAACATGTTCAATTTGGTTTAAATAATGCAAAAACAAAGTGTTGGAGAAGAAAGTAAAAGTGCAATATGTGCTATGTAACAAAGCTAACGTTTCAGTTCCTTGCTCAGAACATATGAAAGCTGGTGGTTCCTTTTAACATGAGTCTTCAATATTCCCAGGTAAGAAGTTTTAGGTTGTAGATACTATAGGAATTACAGGACTATTTCCCTCTATACGATTTGTATTTCATTAACCTTTGACTATTGGATGTTCTTATAGGCACTTTAGCTTCCGTCCCTCTCCTCGCTCCTCCCAGGGCTCGAACCAGCAACACAACGACAACAGCCACCATCGAAGCAGCGTTACCCATGCAGAGCAAGGGGAACAACTACTAGAAGGCTCAGAGCGAGTGACGTTTGAAACGCTATTAGCGCGCGCTAACTAGCTAACCATTTCACTTCGGTTACACAAGCCTCATCTCGGGAGTTGATAGGCTTGAAGTCATAAACAGTGCAATGCTTGACGCACAACGTAGAGCTGCTGGCAAAACGCACGACAGTGCTGTTTGAATTAATGTTTACATGCCTGCTTCTGCCTACCACCGCTCAGTCAGATATCTAGATCCTCAGTCAGATTATATGCAACGCAGGACACGCTAGATAATATCTAGTAATATCATCAACCATGTGTAGTTAACTAGTGATTATGATTGATTGTTTTTTATAAAGAGAAGTTTAATTCTAGCTAGCAACTTACCTTGGCTTACTGCATTCGCGTAACAGGCAGTCTCCTTGTGGAGTGCAACGAGAGAGAGGCAGGTCGTTATTGCGTTGGACTAGTTAACTGTAAGGTTGCAAGATTGGATCCCCCGAGCTGACAAGGTGAAAATCTGTCGTTCTGCCCCTGAATAAGGCAGTTAACCCACCGTTCCTAGGCAGTCATTGAAAATAAGCATGTGTTCTTAACTGACTTGCCTAGTTAAATTAAGAAAAATACCAAAAAATAAATTGGCGCCCAAAAATACCAATTTCCGATTGTTATGAAAACTTGAAAATCGGCCCTAATTAAATCGGCAATTCCGATTTATCGGTCGACCTCTAAAACAGACGCCTCACAAGTCCTCAACTGGCAGCTTCATTAAATAGTACCCGCAAAACACCAGTTTCAACGTCAAGTGAGGAGGCGACTCCGGGATGCTGGCCTTCTAGGCAGCATTGCAAAGAAAAAGCCACACCTCAGACTGGACAATAAAAAAGAAAAGTTTAAGATGGGCAAAATAACAGAGACACTGGACAGAGGAACTCTGCCTAGAAGGCCAGCATCCCGGAGTCGCCTCTTCACTGTTGACATTAAGACTAAAGTACCACGTTCATCTGTACAAACAATAGTAGGCACTGCTCCAAAACCGCCATTAAAAAAAGCCAGATTACGGTTTGCAACTACACATGGGGACAAAGATCGGTCAGGAAGTTAAAGCTTGGTTGCAAATGGGTCTTCCAAATGGACAATGACCCCAAGCATACTTCCAAAGTTGTGGCAAAATGGCGTAAGGACAAAGTCAAGGTATTGGAGTGGCCATCACAAAGCCCTGACCTCAATCCTATAGAACATTTGTGGGCAGACCTGAAAAAGCGTGTGCGAGCATGGAGGCCTACAAACCTGACTCAGTTACACCAGCTCCGTCAGGAGGAATGGGCCAAAACTCACCCAACTTATTGTGGGAAGCTTGTGGAAGGCTACCCGAAACGTTTGACCCAAGTTAAACAATTTAATGGCAATGCTACCAAATACTAATTGAGTGTATGTAAACTTCTGATCCACTGGGAATGTGATGAAATAAATAAAAGCTAAAATAAATCTCTATTATTCTGACATTTCACATTCTTAAAATAAAGTGGTGATCCTAACTGACCTGAGACAGGGGATTTTTACTAGGATTAAATGTCAGGAATTGTGAAAAACTGAGATTAAATGTATTTGGCTAAGGTGTATGTAAACTTCCGACTTCAACTGTACATAGGGCAGCAGTCTCCAAGGTGCAGGGTACAGTACCCGGGTGGTAGCCAGCTAGCAACAGTGACTCAGGGCAGGGTATTGGGTGAGAGATACCCAGAGTTACTCGGTAGGAGTTACAACTGAGGTTTGGAATGTCCTTGTTGAAGTCAAAGTAGAACATTTTATGTTGTAGGTGTATGCAGAGAGAAAAGCATCTGTGTTTACCTGCTTTATCGACATCTCCCAAGGAGTCATACTGTTCAAGCACTGCTGCTCTTTCCTTTATGAACCCTGAGGTGTTGGACCATCCAGACATTCTCTGAGGGTGGAAGTAGTTGATCAGTTTATCCCGAGTGGCCTTGGTTCCTCCCAGCAGAGAGATGGGGATCCTGGCGATGAGGAGGGGAAACATGGTGTCGAACTTGACAAAGTCCTCTCGAAGCGTCACCATTCCGCTGTGTCTGCTGGAATGGGCAGGTTTGCCAAACAGGGTCAGGAAAGTAGCCTCAAACATGATTGAATTGCAGAGTTGATACACACTTTCAGTCCTCCACTCACTCTCCCCAGTAAGGTAGTCTTGTCGGAACACAAACATGAGATTTCCCATCAAGCTCTCTGTCAGGTTATTGAGGTTGTCTCCCTGTAGAAGGTGGAAGGACCTCTGGATGTGCTCGCTCATACCGGGGAACTTTCCGCTCCCGACAGGGGGGTAGCCGAACGTCAAGGGGGCCACTTGGTCAGAAAACTCATGGAAGTCCAGCTGTTTTTTATGTTTGATGACATACGGATACAGCAACGGATTCATTATGAAGGTCATGTATTTGCCTGAAGGGGAAATGTGAGGACAGGATTGTATTTCAATAGGCATGAAACGTGTGTAATATACTGTCTAATCATATTGTTAGTAACTTTACTGTTTTTAAAGACCATTTAAAGAGGATTATTTCGTAAGAAGCACAATACATATACATTTCATCAAAATTCCTTTGCTCCTTTTTTAACCATACTATGATCAAATGTATACATTAAACACTACTATTACCCACCAGCAATCAGCACAGTAAATACATCTCCATGTTTCTCCTTATGTGCTGCCAGAAATCTATGTGCATTCTTCCCAAACTCCAAAGCCTTTCCAAGGAATGGGATCCAACCATTTATAAGTGGAGGCTCCCCATCTCTCCTATAATAGAGAACATAAGAAATGTGTATTTTACATTAGGTAAAAACAGATATACAGTATGTCATATCAACAAATATATCCATTAAAAATCTTTCAGATGAAATAAGAGAAAACAGATTGACTGATTCAAATACAATATAAATGCAAGCCTAAGTGATTAGAACTTAAGGACAAAGAAACTACGAACATCTTTGCAATATTCATGAGACAAGGCGTACCATGTGATCAGGGGTCTCCCAAAACTTCAAGGTGGATTGGTAGCAGCTACAACTCTCCTTTACCACATACAGTGTAACAAAAAAATACAGCAGCTACTGGTCAGCAAGGTATACTGAAGAAATCATTTAAAACCTGAAAACACAGACATGACACAGAGCATCATCTCAGGCCGAATTAGCTGACAGAGCAGGAATCACTCCAGGTTTACAAACAGTATCCAGCTCAAACAGCTTTCAACAGCTGTATCTTAAGTGAATGCAGATGGGAAACAATTACAAAGGCAACATAGGAGTGAGTCCTGCATAGCAATGTCATAGCTCAGAGCGATTCCAGGAAGAGTTAGCTGATTATTTTCCCAACGAAATGTAACATGGGCGGCAGGGTAGCCTAGTGGTTAGAGCGTTGGACTAGTGACCGGAAGGTTGCAAGTTCAAATCCCCGAGCTGACAAGGTACAAATCTGTCGTTCTGCCCCTGAACAGGCAGTTAACCCACTGTTCCTAGGCCGTCATTGAAAATAAGAATTTGTTCTTAACTGACTTGCCTAGTTAAATAAAGGTCAAATAAATAAATAAATCTTTCACTCTATCCTATGATTCAAATGAAATATTCTCTTCTCCTCCTATGTGAGGCTCATCACATCTAATGTTACTATGGTTTCTTTTATTTTCAAATCAACAAGCTTTGACAAACATTTGCCGTTTAAGGCTATCAGAATCAGAGGCAACAAAAACATGTTTCTGTCCCTAGGCCAAGGAATGTCATGATGGGCTATTAATAACTGTGGTGTTGGCGGGTGCAGTAACAACCATGCATTAGATTTGGCCTAAAGAAATGCTGGGGGCAATTTGTTGATCCTGTCAACAGGACTTATCCATCCACCCACACACACACGACAGGCCTAATATTTACTCCACTTTAAAGCTAGGCTTAAGCACAGAACATTATTTCTCCTTTATTGTGGATGATCTTGCGGAAGTGGCCAGAAAACTAATACAAAACTAGCTGCTTCAAAAAGCTATTATCAAATATTTTGCTAACACTTTACGTAGAGGGGTGATATGTAGCATTCATAACGCTTTTATATGCATGACATAGAATCATAATGCCCTTCATATTATGATCTTTGAAGCTTAGGGATATGTTTACCAATCAGGATTCATTTGACCAGTTAGGAGGTAGAGCTGGTGAGACATTTGCTTATATAGTCTATAGCCACAGGGTGTGTACACTAGACGATTAGCATACCGTGGCTGACCTAGGGGCACAATGTTACCCGTCATCTTATCCCATCTTTGCCCTATAGACACACAATGTCAGTGGGTTATCACACTGATGAAATTGAGGCAACATTGTAAGGTGCATTATCCTACAAAGCATTGTGCCATTGAAAACAAATAGATAGGCTAACTGTTACATCATCCTTCCTTTGCTGTGTATTTGTTTTTGGAAACACGTCTTATGCAAGGAAGTATCTGTGTCTCTGGAGCTGACTTGGTGCAGCACAGATCAGTCTTCTTTGCCACAAAATAATGCATGAGATCAACAAAACAATACTAATCTGTGCAACGTCAGTGCTAAACTAATATGTGTGCTTATCCATCCCAGGGCTAGTGTGGAGAGAGCGGGTCATGAGACGATCTGCTATCTGTGAGACCTCAAGCTGACAAGTCTCAGCCCAGGCTTACTTGTTGTTGCTATGCTTGTGCCCCCCCCCCCCCCCCACCTAGTCCACACTACTGCCTGCCAGCCACTTGTCAGAAGCAATCATGGAGTCTGATAGTGTCTGCCAGCAGTGAGCACATTTGGAGAGGCCAGCATCAGAATAAGGACCCCATGCATCAGTAACAATATTAGAACAGATGTCCACATAGCAGTGTATGAATTAGACCGCTTCTTCCTGATTCGGCTCATAACGTGGCTCGAACCCAGGACATCTGCCTTGCTCGTATACCTGACTAGGGCTTTTACAGTGACCGTATTACCGCCACACCTGCAGTCAAATTCCACCCTGATCGTTTAGTCACGGTTATTAGGCTTCTCCAAGCTATGATGCTGTTGATCATTAGTAGCCTACCAAACTCGCTAACTGCCTGGTAGTCAGCACTCTATTGTCCCTCTAATCACTCTGTCATCAAGCAAAATCTAATCAAACATTTCATGAGAGCCCATGTTGCACAACATTTCTATAGGCTATGCAAAAAAAAAAAATCTAATCAAAAAAGAGCATCCTATCCGCTTTCTATAGGCTAGGTCTACTATATATTTTTCTCAACATTCCTAATATTAAGCACATTGCTTCTCTTTACAACTGGAGTATAGCCTACCTGGCTGGCATGAAAATAAACCACGGGGAAAAGCCTCCTCCATTCGCTATTTAAGTACATAGATGACGTATTGTTTTCCCCCTCCTTCGAGACAGGTGCATGATAATGGCCCATTGTAAATCCCCAAAAATGTACACATATTATTTAGTATATGTAAAGACAAGATGAAATGAAGAATAGTCTGATGGGTGACAATATTAGCCTAGTACTTGTGAATGATGCTCCAGCTTGTGTGCAGTAAGGCAAGAAACGGCACATGCCTTTTTTTGGGTACTTTTTCAAATCATAGTCCCACACCTCATGTAGCCTAGCCTATAGGCCTATATGTTTTGGTAAGGTTTGTATCACAATTAAAGTGGCCAAATAACTTAAAATGAAGCACAATCGGTGTAGAGCCTAATAAGCAGTTTCAAGTTTGGGGAAGATCATTTTCACTATGGGGGATAGTAGATTGACATAGGCTAGTGCTTTTGCTGTTTGTTAGGCCTACTCATCTTCTTGGACAAAAAGTAAAACGTGGAAAGTTGTATAATTATTATATTCAGCCCAAAGGCACAAGGGCCACAAAAGGAAAGGATTTTTTGGGGAGGGGGAGGGGGGGGGGGTTACATCCACACAAATGGGATGCCACCGGGAAATTTGAGGTTTTATCAAGTACTTGTCAAATTGTGAATAAGAGACTGATGAAGTGTGTACAGCCAGCACAAAAAAACAAAAGCAGAGCTCATGCCTTTCATGCAACTTATTTCAAATCATTAGTCGTATCATGCAGCCTTACAATGTATTAAAAATCTAAACATATAGCCCAACGTATGTATCACAACTAAAGTTGGATAAATAACTAAATTAAGCATATAGGAGGACGATGTAATTTACAAAATAGCCTCCAACACTCTACTCAGCAAATTGGATGTAGTCTATCACAGTGCCATCTGTTTTGTCACCAAAGCCATATATCCTACCCACCACTGCGACCTGTACACTCTCGTTGGCTGGCCCTCGCTTAATATTAGTCTCCAAACCCACTGGCTCCAAGTCATCTATAAGTCATTGCTAGGTAAAGCCGCGCCTTATTTCAGCTCACCGGTCACCATAGCAGCACCCACCCGTAGCACGCGCTCCAGCAGGTATATTTCACTGGTCACCCCCAAAGCCAACTCTTACTTTGGCCACCTTTCCTTCCAGTGCTCTGCTGCCAATGACTGGAACGAATTGCAAAAATCAATGAAGCTGGAGATCTATATCTCCCTCACTAACTTTAAGCATCAGCTTACTGATCATAGGACCTGTACATAGCCCATCTGTAAAGAGCCCACCCAACTACCTCATCCCCATATTGTTTTTTTTGTTGCACCTTTGCACCCAAGTATCTCTACTTGCACATTCATCTTCTGCCCATCTATCACTCGAGTGTTTAATTGCTAAATTGTAATTATTTTGCCGCTATGGCCTATTTATTGCTTTACCTCCCTAATCTGACTACCTTTTAGATGACGACAATTAATCGTAATGGCCCATTAATTAGGGCTGATTTCAAGTTTTCATAACAATAGGTAATCGGCATTTTTGGACACAGATCATGGCCGATTACATTGCATTTCACGAGGAGACTGCGTGGCAGGCTGACTACCTGTTATCCGAGTGCAGCAAGGAGCCAAGGTCAGGTGCTAGCTAGCATTAAACACATGTTATAAAAAACAATCAATCTTAACATAATCACTAGTTAACTACACATGGTTGATGTTGATGATATTACTAGTTTATCTAGCCTGCGTTGCATATAATCGATGCGGTGCCTGTTCATTTATAATTGAATCACAGCCTACTTTGCCAAACTGTGATTTAACAAACGCATTCGCGAAAAAAGCACTGTTGTTGCATCAACGCCCTTCTTAAAAATCAATACACAAGTATATATATATGCAGCAGTTTGGGCCGCCTGGCTCGTTGTGAACTGTGTTTAACAAAAGAGCATTTGTGAAAAAAGCACAATCGTTGCACGAATGTACCTAACCATAAACATCAATGCCTTTCTTAAAATCAATACACAGAAGTATATTTTTTTAAACCTGCATATTTAGTTAAATGAAATTCATGTTAGCAGGCAATATTAAACTAGGGAAATTGTCTTCCATTCATTGCATGCAGAGTCAGGTTATATGCAACAGTTTGGGCCGCCTGGCTCGTTGCGAACTAATTTGCCAGAAATCTATGTAAGTATGACATAACATTGAAGGTTATGCAATGTAACAGCAATATTTAGACTTATGGATGCCACCCATTAGATAAAATACGGAACGGTTCCGGATTTCCGGATTTGACCATATTAATGACCTATGGCTCGTATTTCTGTGTGTTATTATATTATAATTAAGTCTATGATTTGATAGAGCAGTCTGACCGAGCAGTGGTAGGCAGCAGCAGGCTCGTAAGCATTCATTCAAACAGCACTTTCCTGCGTTTGCCAGCAGCTCTTCGCAATGCTCCAAGCATTGCGCTGTTTATGACTTCAAGCCTATCAACTCTCGAGATCAGGCTGGCAATACTAAAACACCTATTAGAACATCCAATAGTCAAAGGTATATGAAATACAAATGGTATAGAGAGAAATAGTCCTATAATAACTACAACCTAAAACTTCTTACCTGGGAATATTGAAGACTCGTGTTAAAAGGAACCACCAGCTTTCATATGTTCTCATGTTCTGAGCAAGGAACTTAAACATTAGCTTTTTTACAAGGCACATATTGCACTTTTACTTTCTTCTCCAACACTTTGTTTTTGCATTATTTAAACCAAATTGAACATGTTTCATTATTTATTTGATACTAAATTGATTTTATTGATGCATTATATTAAGTTAAAATAAAAAGTGTTCATTGTTCATTCAGCATTTTTGAAATGGTCATTATTACAAATATATATATTTTTAAATGATAATAATACAATTTTTATTTTATTTTAAAAAATTTAGCAGTACCGGCTTTTTTTGGTCCTCCAATAATCGGTATCGGCGTTGAAAAATCATAATCAGTCAACCTCTACTACATTTGCACACACTGTATATAGACTTTTCTGTTGTGTTATTGACTGTACGTTTGTTTATCCTATGTGTAACTCTCTTTGTTGTTTGTGTCGCACTGCTTTGCTCTATCTTGGCCAGTTCGCAGTTGTAAATGAGAACTTGTTCTCAACTAGCCTACCTGGTTAAATAAAGGTGAAATCATAAAAAATAAAACATTTAATGGTCCCAAAACTGTAAGTTTTGAGAACAGAGTTACACATTACACCTATCTGGTACTCCATGCAGTCTACTCTAGACTATAGAGCAAACGCTCAAAGTATTAGAAATAGTTCAAATGGTATTTTAACCCACCAGGTCTGATCCTCAAATAAAATCCTGTGTCTCTGCTAAATGACTCAAATTTACAAAATGTAAGACATTCATTAACTGCAACTCACTGTATTATAAAGGGGAAATACAGGTCTTTAAGATTATGCAAACTATGGTCAAAGAGCAAACTCAGTGGTATACATAGGCTGATGCCATAGAATATTTACATTGTTACAATACTATCTATATCCCTCAAATTCAGGTCTAGAACTTAAAGCCCATTGTTCCCCTCTAATCAGGGACTGTGAACTTGTCTAAAATGTACACACATATGAGTGTGCCGAATTTGAAAAAGGCTTTAAGGTTCTTACACAAGTCTGATGCTTTGTCACAATAATCGATTGCTTGATATTAGTCACATAAAGAACTTGTGTTAAAAAAAACTTGGCCAGGATTCTCCAACAAATATGTTGATCAACTTCAAGGGTTTAGACAAAAGTTTAATTCCTAGCATACAGCAACCAACGCGAACACCAACAAAATTGAAATAAACTATGAATTCATCCACCACTTGCCTTGTTCTCCTGAATCGCACGCTGAGTAAGTAGAGCGCCAAAAAGCCAAGAAACAATGGTAAAACAAACTCTAACATTTCGTTTGGAAATTATCAGACACTCCACAATAAATAAAGCCAAGGGAAGTTGTAATCGACAGCTGAAATCAACCGGTCTCAGTCCTACTGGTCGATTTGTTGCTGAAAGTTGCTAAATTACGTTATGATGTTATGCCGCGATGACGTCATTGCGCAATAACGTAAAACTGCGTCATTACGTAGAATACACACTAATGTTACTCAAATTGACTGGCCATCTCGGCGAAAAATATGATTTGACATTTGTTAGTTTAGATTTGTTTGTCTATTATCATATATTTCTATTTGTAAAAGTAATATAAACACAACGCATTTTATATGATCACATTTTTATTTTTAAATACAACACATTGAATGATTGAACAATTACACATTATTGGACAATTACATTTGATTTATTTTATTTTTAACTAGTAAACCTACACATTCTGAACAATTGTAGTTTTAAGCAGTGTATTGGTAGTTGGTTAACATGCTACCTAACTGATCAACAATTATAGGTACAGGCTAATAACAAGGTACAGTATATACAGTGGGGCAAAAAAGTATTTAGTCAGCCACCAATTGTGCAAGTTCTCCCACTTAAAAAGATGACAGAGGCCTGTAATTTTCATCATAGGTACACTTAAACTATGACAGACAAAATGAGGGGGAAAAAATCCAGAAAATCACATTGTAGGATTTTTAATGAATTGATTTGCAAATAAATTTTGTGTCATTTAGAGGGGAAATTTGTGCATTTTGGCGTTTGGGTAACTTTTCAAAAGTTGCTAAAAGTTCCAAATACATTTTTAAAAGTAGCTACATTTGTTGCTAGGTGCTGTTTGAAAAAAAAGTTGCCAAGGTACTCTGAAAAGTTGCTAAATTGGCATCACTGCTGCCAACCAGTTCGGTTTTGGACACGTGGGTTTGCACGTAGTGATATAAATCGTGAAATATATTTATACAAATTACAGACAGTAGACTACAGCAAAATAAAACTTGATTGATTGAACATGAAATGTATTCCAATATGACTGAAAATAGGCCTATAGCCAAGTATGGTTTATATTTGAATGTTTTCTTTTTATACGTCACTTGTTTGTATCAATTGCAAAGACATTGGCAATTTTGTTCTGAAATGATCTGCGGTCACAAAGACGGATTAACCATGTGATTATATGTTTAGCGGAGATATTCTGTGTATAAAGTGACGCGGGAGGGCAAAAATCATTATGTTTTACGAGTGGAGTCAGGCGTTAGATTACGAGCGTTTTCAAATGCAACGTTAAAAACGATGGTTTTGGGAAACGGCTCGGAAGATTTAACTACGCTCCTACTAAGGTTCTAACGATGAATTTTAAGCCTTAAAATTGTCCCTGACCACTAGGCTATCTAACAAAGACCTGTGTTAGGCGGGACAATGTATCCTTTATTAGGCTACAGGAAGTCAGTAGAAGGCCTAAATTCACAGAGTTGATGAAAGAAGCCTTGTCTATGTGTAGCAATGCTATAGTGTTGAGCTCAATACATGTTTTTCTGTTGGATTTTGTCTGCGATCTAGTCTGTTGCCATGTTCAAGACACCTAGGAACTCGGGGAAACGAGCTCTGACTGGGAAGACCCAAACTCGTAATTCCAAATCGGAAACATCGGCATCTTTCTAGTGTTCCGACCTGAAGATCACTGTCTTCATTATTTGACCTCGTTTTTCCCCCTAGTTCCCAGTTTTCTTGAAAGCACCATATATCCTCTCTAGAACACGGTCTACTTGTTTTATTTAACCTTTATTTAACTCAGTTAAGAAAAAAAATCTTATTTACAATGATGGCCTACCAAAAGGCAAAAGGCCTCCTACTGGGATGGGGGCTGGGATTAAAAATAAAAAATATAGGACAAAACACACATCATGACAAGAGAGACCTAAAACAACAACATAGCATGGCAGCAACACATGAAAACATGAAAATGTTTGAACAACACATGAAAAAATCCTACAATATATGAACTCCTGTCTTGTTGCTGCATGTGCACAAACAGCTAAATAACTGAGGCATAGGGCGTAGCCTACCTGCCTAGCCTTCCTGCCTTACCTACTACTGTAAACAAAGAACAATGGCATATAATTACATTCATTTATCAACTGGGTGGTTCGAGCCCTGAATGCTGATTGGCTGACAGCCATGGTATATCAGATCATGTACCACGGGTATGACAAAATGTTTATTTTTACTGCTCAAATTACATTGGTAACCAGTTTATAATAGCAATAAGGCACCTCGGGAGTTTGTGATATATGGCCAATATACCACGGCTAAGAACTGTGTCCAGGCACTCTGCTTTGCGTAGTGGATAAGAACAGCCCTTAGCCGTGGTATATTAACCATATAATGACACCCCCTCTGGCCTTATTGTTTAAGTATACAACGGGTGGGTCTAATCCTTAATGCTGATAGGTTAAAAGCGCATTCCATCCAGTGTCTATTCCACAAGTTACAAATGGCTAAATCTATGACATTAAAATGCCTATTTACTCTGTTCCATCTGAGCAATCCACTGTCTCATCAGCCCAGGCACAAAAGTTAGAAACTTGATCTCCACTATAAAAAGCATCTAGACATGATCTCACATTTATTTTAGACTAACAGTTAGTTTTCAACAGTGGAGATATGTATAAACCTTGCTCTTTGTCTCTGACATTTTCAACATTGTTTAAATTTTCAAATTCGATCTCCAACTGTCCCATAGTAAGGGTCGGGAGTCGGGATGAGAGAGGCAGGCAGCGTTTCTCATTCAGTCGAAATCATGAATCAGCTGGCATCATTTGAATAAAAACAAAGAAATGTCAATTGAAAAAAGGTCAAATGAAACGAAGTGCAGCTCGTTTGCAGTCTTTCCAGCTTCAGTTAGAAGTTATTCTGTGTTATCTGTGCTGTTGGTTAGCTCCTCTGAACAACAGTGTCCTAACGAGAGAGCACATGTTCTATGCCAGGCGAAATCGTGCCTCATTAGCTCATTGTTATGGACGTATCCAAATTAATGTCACTAGGAAACAGCTTAAACAAATGCAGCTACTGTTGTTATTCTGTCTGCACTGTTTGATGTGACTATAAATTAGCCGTAGTTAGCTAGCTAGCAAGCAAGTATTTTTGTATATAGTGTTGTTATTTGTATTTCATTGTGTTACTATTTTTCCTTTAGTTTATTTGGTTTTTAAAAAACTTTTTTCAACTCTGCATTGAGGTTAATAAGCGCTTGTAAGTAAGCATTTCACTGTTGTATTCGGTACATGTGACAAATAGATTTTGATTTGATGATGTGATACTGCACAGTATGTGAATAAATAATACTGTTTGAGGTTCTAACCCTGTATAATCTCTCGTGGACAGATCTGACCAAATTACGCAATAGTTTTGTTCTGGCCTAACCGAGATTAGCTGGTCTAAAGTTAAGATACAGCAAAATCCAAATGGAAGGGATTTTTCTATCAGAAAGAAACCCTCCAGCAACTGCATGCATTGATGATGACATGTCCTTGATTTAAGTGATAATGCCCGAGAAGACGGTTTTTGGTGGACATATTGGCACAGGTGTTGTTAGGCCCAAGACGAAGTCGAAGGTTACCAACATATTAAAATAATGATTGACATATTTTAATTGAAAACTTTATTTTGCTGAATTTATTCATACTATTTCATCCTTCCACAAGACATAGTCCCGAAACAAATTTTGGGTTGCTACCCAAGCCAGCTGATTGTTCGTTCCATTGGCTTGGTTGCCAGAGACGCGACCCAGTAGTTAATGTCTTTTTGTTCTGTATCTATGGACGCGACCCAGTCGTTCGTTCCAAATGTTCCATTGCCATACTGGCTGTCAACGTTCTTATCCCTTGGTAAAGAGTCAATGTGTAGGGGTATGCAAGGGTTAGTCGAGGTGATTGAGGTAATATGTACATAGGGGTAAAGTGACTATGCATTGATAATAAACAGAGCAGCAGCAGCATATGTGAAGAGTGTGAAGGAATGTAAATGCATATGTGTGTGTGTGTGAATGTGGGGCGTCAATATGCATGTTTTGGAGTTTCAGTGTAGTATGTGTGCGTGTGTGGTTAGAGTCCAGTAAGTGTACATCGAGCCTGTGCAAGAGAGTCAGTGCAAAAAATAACAATAATAAGAATAAATACAAATAAAATAAGAGGGTCAATGCAAATAGTCAGGATAGCCATTTTATTAAATGTTCAGCAGTCTCATGGCTTGGGGGTAGAAGCTGTTAAGTAGAGCTTTTGGTCCCAGACCTGGCACTCCTGTACCACTTGCTTTTTGAGGATCTGAGGACCCATGCCAAATGTTTTCAAGAATAGGTGTTGTCGTGCCCTCTTCACAACTGTCTTGGTGTGTTTGGACAATGATAGGTCCTTTTAATTTTAATTTTACCTTTATTTAACTAGGCAAGTCAGTTAAGAACAGATTCTTATTTTCAATGACGGCCTAGGAACAGTGGGTTAACTGCCTGTTCAGGGGCAGAACGACAGATTTGTACCTTGTCAGCTCGGGGATATGAACTTGCAACCTTTCGGTTACTAATCCAATGCTCTAACCACTAGGCTACCCTGCCGTCCTTAGTGATGTGGACACCAAGGAACTTGAAGCTCTCGACCGTCTCCAATATAGCCTTGTTGATGTGAATGGGGGCATGCCCTGCCCTCCTTTTCCTGTAGTCCACGATCAGCTCCTTTGTCTTGCTCATTTTGAGGAAAAGATTGTTGTCCTGGCACCACACTGCCAGGTCTCTGACCTCCTCCCCATAGGCTGTCTCATCGTTGTCAGTGATCAGGCCTACCACATTTGCATCGTCAGCAAACTTAATGATGATGTTGGAGTCAAGCGTGGCCACACAGTCATGGGTGAACAGGGAGTACAGGAGGGGACTAAACACGTACTCCTGAAGGACCCCCGTGTTGACGGTAAGCGTAGTGAATGTGTTGTTGCCTACTCTCACCACCTGGGGGAGGCCCGTCAGGAAGTCCAGGATCCAGTTGCAGAGGGAGGTGTTCAGTCCCAGGCTCCATAGCTTAGTGATGAGCTTGGAAGGCACTATGGTGTTGAACACTGAGCTGTGGTCAATGAACAGCATTCTCACATAGGTGTTACTTTTATCCAGGTGGGAAAGGGCAGTGTGGAGTGCAATAGAGATTGTGCCATCTGTGGATTTGTTGAGGCAGTTTGCGAATTGGAGTGGGTCCAGGGTTTCTTCGATGATGACGTTGATGTGAGCCATGACCAGCCTTTCAAAGCATTTCATGGCTACAGATGTGAGTGCTACAGGGCGGTAGTCATTTAGGCAGGTTACCTTGGCATTCTTTGCCACAGGGATTATGGTGGTCTGCTTGAAACATGTAGGTATTACAGACGGGGTCAGGGAGAGGTTGGAAATGTCATTGAAGACACTTGCCAGCTGGTCAGCGCATGCTCTGAGTACGCATCCTGGTAATCCATCTGGCCCTGCGGCTTTGTGAATGTTAACTAGTTTAAAGATCTTAATCACATCGGCTACGGAGAGCACGATCACACAGTCATCCGGAAAAGCTGGTGTGCAGAGCTGTTGGCCAGGGTAGGGGTAGCCAGGTGGAAAGCATGGCCAGCCATAGATAAATGCTTATTGAAATGATTGATTATCGTAGATTTATCGGTGGTGACAGTGTTTCCTAGCCTCAGTGCAGTGGGCAGCTGGGAGGAGGTGCTCTTATTCTCCATGGACTTTACAGTGTCACAAAACCTTTTGGAATTAGTGCTACAGGATGCAGATTTCTGTTTGAAAAAGCTAGCCTTAGCTTTCCTAACTGACTGTGTATATTGGTTCCTGACTTCCCTGAAAAGTTGCATATTGCGGGGGCTATACGATGCTAGTGCAGCACGCCACAGGATGTTTTTGTGCTGTTCAAGGGCAGTCAAGTCTGGGGTGAACCAAGGGCTCTGTCTGTTCTTAGTTCTACATTTTTTGAAAGGGGCATGCTTATTTAAGATGGTGAGGAAAGCACTTTTAAAGAGCAACCAGGGATCCTCTACTGATGGGATGAGGTCAATATCCTTCCAGGGCCAGATCGATTAGAAAGGCCTGCTCGCTGAAGTGTTTTAGGGAGCGTTTGACAGTGATGAGGGGTGGTCGTTTGAACGCGGACCCATTATGGACGCAGGCAATTAGGCAGTGATTGCTGAGACCCTGGTTGAAGACAGCAGAGGTGTATTTAGAGGTCAAGTTCGTCAGGATGATATCTAAGAGGGTGCCCATGGTTACCGATTTAGGGTTGTACCTGGTAGTTTCCTTGATAATTTGTGTGAGATTGAGGGCATTTAGTTTAGATTGTAGGACGGCCGGAGTGTTAAGCATATCCCAGTTTAGATCACCTAACAGTACGAACTCTGAAGATAGATGGGGGGCAATCAATTCACATATGGTGTCCAGGGCACACCTGGGGGCTGATGGGGGTCTATAACAAGCGGCAACGGTGAGAGACTTGTTTCTCAAAAGGTGGATTTTTTAAAGTAGAAGCTCAAATTGTTTGGGCACAGACCTAGATAGTAAGACAGAACTCTGCAGGCCCTCTCTGCAGTAGATTGCAACTCCGCCCCCCTTGGCAGTTCTATCTTGTCGGAAAATGTTGTAGTTGGGGATGGGAAATTTCAGGATTTTTGGTGGCCTTCCTAAGCCAAGATTCAGACACGGCTAGGACATCAGGGCTGCTAAAGCAGTGAATAAAACAAACTTAGGGAGGAGGCTTCTAATGTTAACATGCATGAAACCAAGGCTTTTACAGTTACAGAAGTCAACAAATGAGAGTGCCTTGGGAATGGGAGTGGTGCTGGGGGCTGCAGGGCCTGGGTTAACCTCTACATCACCAGAGGAACAGAGGAGGAGAAGGATAAGGGTACGGCTAAAGGCTATAAGAACTGGTCGTCTATTTCGTTCGGAACAGAGAGTAAAAGGAGCAGATTTCTGGGCGAGGAAGAATAGATTCAGGGCATAATGCAGAGTTGAAGTCGGAAGTTTACATACATTTAGGTTGGAGTCATTAAAACTAGTTTTTCAACCACTCCACAAATGTCTTTTTAACAAACTATAGTTTTGGCAAGTCGGTTAGGACATCTACTTTGTGCATGACACAAGTAATTGTTTAATTGTTTACAGACAGATTATTTCACTTATAATTCACTGTATCACATTTCCAGTGGGTCAGAAGTTTTACATACACTAAGTTGACTGTGCCTTTAAACAGCTTGGAAAATTCCAGAAAATGATGTCATGGCTTTAGAAGCTGATAGGCTAATTGATGTCATTTGAGTCAATTGGTGGTCTCCCTGTGGATGTATTTCAAGGCCAACCTTCAAACTCAGTGCCTCTTTGCTTGACATCATGGGAAAATCAAAAGAAATCAGCCAAGACCTCAGAATAACAATTGTAGACCTCCACAAGTCTAGTTCATCCTTGGGGGGAATTTCCAAACGCCTGAATGTACCACATTCATCTGTACAAACAATAGTACGCAAGTATAAACACCATGGGACCAGGCAGCCGTCAAACCACTCAGGAAGGAGAAGCGTTCTGTCTCCTTGAAATGAACATATTTTGGTGCGAAAAGTGCAAATCAATCCCAGAACAACATCAAAGGACCTTGTGAAAATGCTGGAGGAAAAAATATTTTTTCCCACAGTAAAACACGTCCTATATTGACATAACCTGAAGGTGCGCTCAGCAAGGAAGAAGCCACTACTCCAAAACTGCCATAAAAAAGGCCAGACTACGGTTTGCAACTGCACATGAGGACAAAGATTGTACTTTTCTGAGAAATGTACTCTGGTCTGATGAAACAAAAATAGAACTGTAGAAGATTCCTGAAAGTAGCTGTGCAGCGATGCTCCCCATCCAATCTGACAGTGCTTGAGAGGATCTGTAGAGAAGAAGTTTGTAGTGTCATACCCTACAAGACTCGAGGCTGTTATCGATGCCAAAGGTGCTTCAACAAAGTATTGAGTAAAATATCTGAATACTTATGTATATGTGATATTTCAGTTTTTAATTTTTAATAAAATAGCAAAACTTTCAAAACCAGGTTTTGCTTTGTCATTATGGGATATTGTGTGTAGATTGATCAGGGAAAAAAACTATTTACTCAAAGGCTGTAACCTAACAAAATGTGGAAAAGGTCAAGGGGTCTGAATATTTTCTAAAGGCACTGTAGATAAACCAACCAATAAATGGATATGATCTCATTAACAGAATATCTGAAATCAAACATAATTTGCTCCTCACATCTTCGAGCATAATTGAAAGCTACATGAAGATTACAGTTTTACACCAGAAGTCAGATTATTCTGTTTATTAACCTACAGTCGATTTACCGGTGCGTCAATCTAAATTACATAACAAAAAAATCCCAATGAAAATACATCAGTTTAAACTAGAGATATCATGTTTTTTCCAATTGATGGGTCTCAATCCACCGCATCCGACAGTATCGCACCCCCCCCCCCCCTCCCAAATGTGTTAAATATGTGTAAAAAATATGTATATATAAACAATATATATATATATATCCTAGATTTAGGACAGACACTTCAAAACCTTGTTTATTTTTTAATGTGTCAATAATGCGTTTCTATGGGATTTAGTAGTAAAGGCCAAAATCAATATTTTATAAGAAAATACATAAAGGTGTCCTAAATTGTCACGCCCTGACCTTAGAGATCCTTATTTATTCCCTATGTTTGGTTAGGTCAGGGTGTGACTCGGGTGGGAAAATCGATGTTTTCTATTTCTTTGTTGTTTTGCGGAGTGTGGTTCCCAATCAGAGGCAGCTGTCTATCGTTGTCTCTGATTGGGGATCATATATAAATTGTGATTTTCCGTTTGGGTTTTGTGGGGTGTTATTTTATGTTTAGTGTCTTTGCCTGACGGGGGGGGGGGGGATTTGTTATTTTTGTTTGAGTGTTTCTTGAAAATAAATATCATTAACACTTTCCACGCTGCGCTTTGGTCCACTCTTCCTTCCCACGACGAGTGCCGTTACATAAAATTCTAAATCAAATATCTAAATGATCCATAGTATGACCATCTTAAAACAATTCCATATGTCAGCTTAACACCCTTCTTCCCCCAATGTCTTAGACTCTAAAGAATTAAAACATTTCACTCAGTGCTATGTTGATCACACATTGCACCAACAATTCCTTCTACAAGAAAGAAAACCGAGTTGTCTTTTGATGGGGCCTGGTGCCCGTGATTCCAATCAGAGTTTAATGAAGGTGAATTTGGTCTTCTTGGTGGGGCAACGAGCAGCAGCCTAGCCATCTGTCAACGTGATTGCATGGCGGCTGGTATCTCTGGAGAGTCATGATGGTACAGATTGGGCTCTGGCCTCCAGTCGGACCACATGCACAGAGCCAGATGGTGGTAGGCACACACACACACACACACACACACACCAGCACACACACCAGCACACACACACACACCAGCACGCCCACCAGCACACGCACACACTTATTACGAGTCCTTATCTCAGTGCAGGAGTGTAACCATTAGGAGTGTACAACCATTCCCCTCAGGAGCCTCACTCCTCCGTACACCCAAGCTGTTCCTCCTCTTCCTACATACACAGACAGATAGGCCCCGTAGCTGGCATGGGTTATGCCAAGAAAGATGATTCACACATCGCTATAATCAACGTTGTTGTTTGGTTTGCATTTCTCTCAAGACCTAGATGTTCTGAAAAGGAATGTGCTGTTTATTTAATATGGTATTCAAACAATTGTAAATAATTGTGACATTTTGTATTATTTTCAGTCCTATCCTAGAATCATGTGTCTGGGATGGAAAAATACCTAGATTTTCATATTTCAACATCCACCTTCTGCACACAGTTATTTAATGTTTCAAGTTTTATTGTCACATGCACAGGATACAGCAGGTGTAAAACAGTACAGTGAAATAAAAACATACAGTGAAATGCTTAACTTGCGAGCGGTTTTCCAACCATGTACAATAAAGGTAGTAATTTAGATAAGAAATAAAACACGTGAAATGCAAGAAAATAAAAAATAATCAAGGTCAGTCAGTGAAGTGACGTCACCATTATTACAATGTGCAGGGATACTGCAGGGATTTAGGAAGGAACACACATGTAAATGGGTTAAAGTGGCTGGTAGCAGGCCAAATACCAATAAAAAAAATCAGCATAAAAAGGAAACATCCTCCCACTGTCAACTGCGTTTATTTTTAGCAAACTTAACGTGTGCAAATATTTGTACACATAACAAGATTCAACAACTGAGACATAAACTGAACAAGTTCCACAGACATGTGACTAACAGAAATTGAATAATGTGTCCCTGAACAAAGGGGGGATTAAAATCAAAAGTAACAGTCAGTATCTGGTGTGGCCACCAGCTGCCTTAAGTACTGCAGTGAATCTCCTCCTCATGGACTGCACCAGATTTGCCAGTTCTTGCTGTGAGATGTTACCCCACTCTTCCACCAAGGCACATGCAGATTCCGGACATTTCTAGGGGGAATGGCCCTAGCCCTCAACCTCTGATCCAACAGGTCCCAGACGTGCTCAATGGGATTGAGATCCGGGCTCTACACTGGCCATGGCAGGACACTGACATTCCTGTCTTGCAGGAAATCACGCACAGAACGAGCAGTATGGCTGGAGGCATTGTCATGCTGGAGGGTCATGTCAGGATGAGCCTGCAGGAAGAGTACAACATGAGGGAGGAGGATGTCTTCCCTGTAATGCACAGCATTGAGAGTGCCTGCAATGACAACAAGCTCAGTCCGATGATGCTGTGACACACCGCCCCAGATCATGACGGACCCTTCACCTCCAAATCGATCCCACTCCAGAGTACAGGCCTCGGTGTAACGCTCATTCCTTTGACAATAAACTCGAATCTGACCATCACCCCTGGTGAGACAAAACCATGACTAGTCAGTGAAGACCAGTCCTGTCTGGTCCAGCGACGGTGGGTTTGTGCCCATAGGTGACATTATTGCCGGTGATGCCTGGTGAGGACCTGCCTTACAACAGGCCTACAAGCCCTCAGTCCAGCCTCTCTCAGCCTATTGCGGACAGTCTGAGCACTGATGGAGGGATTGTGCGTTCCTGATGTAACTTGGGCAATTGTTGTTGCCATCCTGTACCTGTCCCACAGGTCTGATGTTCGGATGTACCAATCCTGTGCAGGTGTTGTTACACGTGGTCTGCCACTGTGGGGGCGATCAGCTGTCCGTCCTGTCTCCCTGTAGCTCTGTCTTAGGCGTCTCACAGTATGGACAATTTTTGTCCCTGGCCACATCTGCAGTCATGCCTCCTTGCAGCAAGCCTAAGGCACATTCACTCAGATGAGCAGGGACCCTGGGCATCTTTCTTTTGGTGTTTTTCAGAGTCAGTAGAAATGCCTCTTTAGTGTCCTAAGTTTTAATAATTGTGACCTTAATTGCCTACTGTTCTTAAGCTGTTAGTGTCTTAATGACCGTTCCACAGGTGCATGTTCATTAATTGTTTATGGTTCATTGAACAAGCATGGGAAACAGTGTTTAAACCCTTTACAATGAAGATCTGTGAAGTTATTTGGATTTTTAATCATTTATAATCATAATAAACATTACAGGAACATCGAATGGTCATATGAATTACTATAATCAATCAATCAATTATGGCGGCAGTGTATGTGGTACTTGCATGGTAATGAGTGAGTGTGAGTGTGAGTGTGTGTGATGTGTCAGTGAGTGTGCGAGCATAGGTGCCTTAGTGTGTGCGTATGTGGGTGTGTATATGTGAATGTGAAGAGTATCAATGTAGGTGTGTGTGGCTATGGTATTGGAGACCCGAGGATGAGCAGGTAGTCAGTTGTGATAATCTGTGGGAGAGAGGGAGGGCAGTGGTAGTTATCTATTCAACAATCTTACGGCCTGAGGAAAGAAGAGCTTTCAGAGCCTGTTGGTTCGCGACCCGATGCTCTGATACCCTCTGCTGGACAGGAGCAGAGAGAACAGTCCATGGCTCGGGTAGCTGTATTCCTTAGCAGTTTTTCAGGCCTTACTCAGGCAACACCTGGCATGAATGTCTTGGATGGCTGGGAGCTCGCCCCCAGTGATGCGCTGGGCCGTCCGCACCACCTACTGTAGGGCCTTGCGGTCACCGGTGGAGAAATTGCCATACTAGGCAGTGATACAGCCAGCCACGATGGTACATTTGATTTTGTCAGCCAAACATATTAGTTATTGTTCTGCTATGTGAGTCATGTTGACATTGACCAAGAAAAGATACAGAAATCCTGGAAATGTGTCAGAAAACCCTTTTATTTACTCCTCTATTAGTCTGTCACGGCTGTCAGCAAACAGCTGGCCATCACTGACAATAACTGCTTTCCAGTGGCTCACACCCAAAAATACATCTTGGCTTGGCTCAGGTCCCATGACAATTATGGCCAAATTGATGAGGTTGAGAGGTATAAAAATTCTGGCCTTCAACAAAATGGCCATGAGGGGTGGCTAGCTCTTGGAACAGCATTTAATTTAATTCAAGCAATACAATGTAATGCAACACTTTACAGACCATCTGCAGATACAGAATTGGCATTCCCTTCCACTCTGGGGATATTAAACCATCAGCTTGACTAAGGCTATTCTAAAATCACCAGTCTGTCGACCGCAAACCGCCTGGCTGATATACAGTATAAACCTTTCAACTGCTTTTTGAGGTCTATAGACAGCTCATACTATCTGCACAGTCTATTGATGACCTGGGTCCTTTGGTTCGTACACAGTAATGACTACTGTAAATAATCACACACACTCCGCAGGGCCAGTATGGTAATCAATCAGGTGCATGTGTGTATGTGTGTGCCTGTTCCATGCATGTTGCAGTGTTTTGACACCACACATAGAGAGCCAGGCTGGGTGTGGGAGGAGCACCATATGGGCTGGGACTTCATGGTCTGATCTGTTATCTCTGCTTCTTCTCCATAGGCTCCCTCCCTTGAATAGGAAACCGAGCATGAATGACCTTCAATGTGCCATGATCCTTTGTTTACAACATTAGCCTCCAACTGACAGAAACATCAAAAAAGACCTGTATGTAAATGTAGATGTCTGACAAAGATGATAGAGGAGGGTGTTCAGTAAACAATCCCAACCAGTTCAACCCATTATGTTTGGATGTATTTACTTGCTTTGATTCACCTCCAACACCACTCACTCTTGAAGTTTAGATGAGATGGTACAGTATCAAATGTTGATCGTATAATTCAGATCTTGATGATTATTGTAAAGAATCCATTTCAGATGGAAACAGTGGTGGAAAAAGTCCCCAACTGCCATACTTGAGTAAAAGTAAAGATACCATCATAAAAAATAACTCAATTCAAAGTGAAAGTCATCCAGTAAAATACTACTTGAGCCAAAGTTGAAAAGTATTTGATTTGAAATATACTTAAGTATCAAAAGTAATGGTAATTTAAAAAGTAAAATTATAAGTCATTTAAAATGACTTACATTAGGCAAACCAGATGGCACAATTTTCTGTTTATTTTTAATTTTTCTGACATTCAGGGGCACACTCCAACACAAATCATTTTCAAATTAAGCATTTGTGTTTAGTGAATCTGCCAGATCAGAGACAGTGGAGATGACCAGGGAGGTTCTCTTGATAAGTGTGTGAATTGGACCATTTTCCTGTCCTGTTATGCATCCATAATGTAACAAGTACTTTTGGGTGTCAGGGAAAATGTATGGAGTAAAAAGTACGTCATTTTTCTTTAGGAATGTAGTGGACTAAAAGTAAAAGCTGTCAAAAATAGAAATAGTAAAGTAAAATACAGATACCCCCCAAAAATACTTAAGTAGTACTTTAAAGTGTTTGTACACCACTTGATGGAAAGATGTAATAATCTGAAAAACTCACAACTCCTAAAAATATAGAATCTAGAGAGGAGGAGATTCAATATTTAACACAGCTAATGAGCCATTCATTTCACAAATAGGGATAATTACTTAATTACCTCAACTAATGATAATGACTTTAATGATTCAGCATTTTAGTTAATTGATCTTGATTGATTGCACACCACCAAACAGGGAAAGAGGATAAACAAGGTAATTTCCTATTCAGCGTCTTTGATCTTATCTGTATAATAAATAGTGCTATATAAATTAAATTGATTATTATTCATGGCAATGCTAAAACATATATATTTCAATGTGAAGCTACTCCACCGCCCCTCTTATACTTTCATTGAGCTATATTATTTGGACATTCTGAGCTATGCGGTCGCCATACTCTAGTCTAGCCCCTCGTGAAGGACACAATTGCTGTGAAAGCAACAAATCATCTACAACCTCTAATGAAATATCATTAAGGCCATTATCATTTCATAATCATGAGCTTGTTCCACCCACATCAAAGGCAGTCAGGCTCTGATAAGAGTTAATAAATAATGTATTACCAAGTGGTTCTCATTCAAAACAATGTTGCATGCCCTTACCTTAAGCCCTATTCTATTTAACAAAGCTACAATATATCGACCTCCTGTAGCCTCTATCATGCCACCTCCCTGTTGTCTGTAAAGAAAAACCTGGCTGCGATAGTTTGTGTGCTGCTAAGTAAATATGTCTCAGTAGGTCCTGGCACAGGTCACTCTCATGCCCCTCTGATGACACTTCTTCCCCTCTGAACAGAGTACTAAGAAGAAGCCTAATACACAACATTCATGCACACAACATGTATTGTATTGTATGGGAATAGCTATTGGCCGGGGGTAAATGATCTCATTTTACATAGCTCTGCCCATTTCTTTCTGCTCTTTATATTGTACTATTAGATAAGATCAATTAAAGTATTATGCATGTCTTTTTTTTATCGCTTTTTCTATGAAAAGTATTAACATTACAAGATCGGAAAGTGTATGTATAGCGGACATGAGCCAGGCTCGTGGTCTCATAATGAGGTACAGTAGCCCTGCCTGCGACTTCAAAATCAGTGTCCCCCTCGGCCCATAGGGAATTTCCTCTTGGTCTAACGGTCAACACTTTGGTATCTTTAGTGAGAGGTCAGGGTTCAGACCCGCTGTGATATATGCCCACTCTATAACACATTAAGAACACCTGCTCTTTCCATGAAATAGACTGACTAGGTGAAAGCTATGATCCCTTTTTAATGTCACTTGTTAAATCTACTTCAATCAATGTAGATGAAGGGGAGGAGACAGGTTAAAGAATAATGTTTAAGCCTTGAGAGAATTGAGACATAGATTGGGTATGTGTGCATTCAGAGGGTGAGTGAGCAAGACAAAATATTAAGTGCCTTTAAACGGGGTATGCTGGTAGGTGCCAGGCGCATTGGTTTGAGTGTGTCAAAAACTGCAACACTGCTGGGTTTTTCACACTCAACAGTTTTCCGTGTATGTCCCTGTGGAACTCTTTCGACACCTTGTGGGGGTGGGGGGTGGGGGGGGAGTTGGAACACCTTCCAACTAAATATTAGGAAGGTGTTCCTAATGTTTGGTATACTCAGTGTATATGAGAAATACACTGCTCAAAAAAAATAAAGGGAACACTTAAACAACACAAGTAACTCCAAATCAATCACACTTCTGTGAAATCAAACTGTCCACTTAGGAAGCAACACTGATTGACAATAAATTTCACATGCTGTTGTGCAAATGGTATAGACAACAGGTGGAAATTATAGGCAATTAGCAAGACACCCCCAATAAAGGAGTGGTTCTGCAGGTGATAACCACAGACCACTTCTCAGTTCCTATGCTTCCTGGCTGATGTTTTGGTCACTTTTGAATGCTGGCGGTGCTTTCACTCTAGTGGTAGCATGAGACGGAGTTACAACCCACACAAGTATCTCAGGTAGAGCAGCTCATCCAGGATGGCACATCAATGCGAGCTGTGGCAAGAAGGTTTGCTGTGTCTGTCAGCGTAGTGTCCAGAGCATGGAGGCGCTACCAGGAGACAGGCCAGTACATCAGGAGACGTGGAGGAGGCCGTAGGAGGGCAACAACCTAGCAGCAGGACCGCTACCTCTACCTTTGTGCAAGGAGGAGCAGGAGTAGCACTGCCAGAGCCCTGCAAAATGACCTCCAGCAGGCCACAAATGTGCATGTGTCTGCTCAAACGGTCAGAAACAGACTCCATGAGGGTGGTATGAGGGCCCGACGTCCACAGGTGGGGGTTGTGCTTACAGCCCAACACCGTGCAGGACGTTTGGCATTTGCCAGAGAACACCAAGATTGGCAAATTCGCCCTGGCGCCCTGTGCTCTTCACAGATGAAAGCAGGTTCACACTGAGCACATGTGACAGACGTGACAGTCTGGAGACGCCATGGAGAACGTTCTGCTGCCTGCAACATCCTCCAGCATGACCGGTTTGGCGGTGGGTCAGTCATGGTGTGGGGTGGCATTTCTTTTGGGGGCCGCACAGCCCTCCATGTGCTCGCCAGAGGTAGCCTGACTGCCATTAGGTACCAAGATGAGATCCTCAGACCCCTTGTGAGACCATATGCTGGTGCGGTTGGCCCTGGGTTCCTCCTAATGCAAGACAATGCTAGACCTCATGTGGCTGGAGTGTGTCAGCAGTTCCTGCAAGAGGAAGGCATTGATGCTATGGACTGGCCCGCCCGTTCCCCAGACCTGAATCCAATTGAGCACATCTGGGACATCATGTCTCGCTCCATTCACCAACGCCACGTTGCACCACAGACTGTCCAGGAGTTGGCGGATGCTTTAGTCCAGGTCTGGGAGGAGATCCCTCAGGAGACCATCCGCCACCTCATCAGGAGCATGCCCAGGCGTTGTAGGGAGGTCATACAGGCACGTGGAGGCCACACACACTACTGAGCCTCATTTTGACTTGTTTTAAGGACATTACATCAAAATTGGATCAGCCTGTAGTGTGGTTTTCCACTTTAATTTTGAGTGACTCCAAATCCAGACCTCCATGGGTTGATAAATTTGATTTCCATTGATAATTTTTGTGTGATTTTGTTGTCAGCACATTCAACTATGTAAAGAAAAAAGTATTTAATAAGAATTTTTCATTCATTCAGATCTAGGATGTGTTATTTTAGTGTTCCCTTTATTTTTTTGATCAGTGTATAGAAATCCAGCAACTTGGTGGATTGACAACTACACAATGATGATGCAATACTGACACCCTATGTCTACTGTATTGTACTGCAACATACCTCAATATTTTACTCTCATTTTATTATTTAAAGAAAACTGCTGACTAAGTCACTCTGGAATGCAAGCAATATTTGGTAGCGTAGAGTTTGATAATTCAGACAGAGGTAAGCTCCTGAATATAAGGCGGAAAAGTAGAGGCTTCCTTTTTTATTGTTCTTACAGTATGCATGGAGTGTGCTGCTGAATGCAGTTTGCCCAGTGTTGCATTGTGAATAAAAGGCAGCGATGATGATGATAGCAGGCAGATTCCCAAAGGGAATTCCATTGATGCTTCTCTGCTGAGGTCACATGGGGCTTTGCTTCCTCTGCATTTTCATTGGGATTGTCAGTCAGTCACACAGTCTGCCATATGACAACGGCAGCACTGCTCCTTTCTGTCTGTAGGTCTTGTGGCTGTCCTGTTTTCACCTCTACTTCAATAATACGCCAACCGTGTGGTGAAACTAAACGTAGACTTGTTGATGTATGGACATAGCTGTTTGGGAGTGCAAGTTAACATTTCCCTTCCAATCAGTTGAGCAGGTCACAAGAGCTGGGACTACAGCAAAGATAAGTCTGTGGAAAGAACCGTAGCCTAAACCCATAAATGAGGCTCTTAGCATAATTCTCATCCTCTGTTCTCCTCTACAGGGCCCCACTGGTTTCAAATGTGGGAGGTTGGACATTTTCCAAGCCTATTGGGTCCAACGTAATAGTGAGAAGAGCATGCATTATGGGAAGTAGCTCAAAGACAAGAGCCTTTTGTAATGTCCCAGGGGAACAATATTCTGTTTCTCTTCACTTTTTGGGGAATTCAAAACACAAGCAAATCATACAGAGGGAAGCCAAGCCAGTGGGAAACAGAGTGAAGCAGTCAGACACTTCTCAGTAATGTGTAAAAGACATCAGTTGTCAGAAAAAGGGAAATTAATTAATTAATTGAAACCAAACCATGTTATATAGTGTACATTTTTAATTGTCATGTTGAACAAACTGTCATGTCCTCAATTCAAGGCAGTACCCTATCCCATCAGCATCCATAAAATTAACAAATTGGACATTTCATATAATAACATTGTTTTTTAAAATTATTTTATATAACTCTTAGGAACATACAGCTCACTCACAATGGCCCATAACACTACAGACAAACTGACAGGCAGCATACATACACACAGAACATTCCTCTGTGATTGGTGTTCATACATTATCGGTGGAAAGAACCAACTCAAACAGGTTGTAATACGTGAGTGATTAGACCGTGGATTATATGATAGAAATTTCCCCTGAGTCGAATAAAGCTGGCAAACAAAAAGGCGGACCTGATTAAATGTTAGTTGATCTACTAAATGGTTTCTGGGGGGGAAAAGCTAATCAATAACAATAAAGATATTAACATATTTCTAGTGAATGACTTTGTTGGTAAACAATGCACATTGATTGAGTGTGAACAAAATATACAGTATTTGCAAATAGGATGCATTCTGCCCTGGCATGATGGTCACAATCTAGTCAGGTGTGATTGTACGAGGTGGGAGAGTCTATAGGACACACACAAATACAAGGAGGGGACAACAGTACATTTCTAGACAATTCTATACAATGATTTTTTCCCCTCCACAGACAGAAAACGACACTTTCAAGAAACACTTGGCAGAAACGGAACTTTTCCTTGAGACAGTTGCTGAACTTTAAAAAGGGATTGTTATGTGGAGATTTACTTTGAACAGTAATAAGCTCAGCAGAAACATTTCCCATTCATACACTGTAACATGCACTGAAAACATAACCATTTCAGAAGCTGGGTAATGGGCAAGTGATCCATTATATTGACCAAACAATCCAAAACATTCACTGTTCAACACTTACAGATGACCCTGACAGAAGGCAGCACCCACACGAGTTTAACCACAGGTTTAAGGACACTGCTGGCCAATGCATTTCCAATTAAAATCTAACACAATGTGTATTTCCATCTACATATATTTAGAGAAAAATAATGTTAGGTTTAGCCTAATCTCGGTATGCCCAGAACTAAAATCTTGCGTAATTTGGTCAAATGCTCAACCATTAATGTTTATGTAGTCTGTCCACAAGAGATTGTTTAGCCTTGTCTTATTTTTAACTATGCGCTAAATCATACAAGACATTGGGGAAAGGAATGTTGTTCCCCAAAAAATGTCAGAGGCTGTACCTTAAGAGGAACAATCCTCTTCCTTAGGAAATATATCCTAATATTGTTCTGTAATGAGTAATACCAAGCCAATAAAGCATGACAGCACATTGTTCGAGAATACCACAATGTTCAGACTGTGCAAAATATTCATGCTTTTACTGTAGATAAAACATCTCTTCTCCAACCAGCCACACAGTCCTTTAAACATTGCTCATAATCCTCCACATATATTTCATGAATGATTTAAGTTGGCATTGGAATTTAAAGAGTACCCACACGAGTTGATACAGTGTCTGCATCAGTAACCTTTGGTATGTTAAAGTAAGGAGCCTTACAGGCTTCAGAACTAAAGCAGACAGTCAGTCATGCAAGGGTATCCATGTAAACAGAATGAAACGAAAGGCACCATAACTGGACACATGCTGATTACTGCATATTCTAAAATACCCATTGAGAAAATAGGGAAGGAGGTCTGTTATTGTTCAAAGGTCGGTCAAAAAGACCCAGAAGATTTGAAGGATCTGAAATCAAACTACAGGAACTTCATTTTGTGGCAACGTTTCTGATGGATCAATTCCTATTAAATGGTGCCACAATAAAGCTCCTCACAATAAGACATTTTGGTTTTCAAATACATGGACCCATTTACATTTGCAGAAAGAATAGTCTAGCTCTCAATCAAAACCCAAAAGATAAGAAATAAGAATCCATTCCGGAAGCCGGTCCTCTCCCTCAATGGCTTGGTGATTCTGTATGGTGCCAGGTGGGAGTGTGTGTAAGATTGTGGGTGCGTGCATGTGTGTACTGCATACCGTTGGAATCGTTTGTTGTTACACATTGCCTTTGGCAGTCCAGCTCTTTGGCAGCTGGGAGCCTGATTCTGTCTGAAGAGGTGTAAGTGGTCTGGGAGTCACCAGTAGAAAGAGCGGGACAGAAAGTTAGCAGCAGTGCCTAGCCAGCCTGCTCCATCCTGCCCTGTGCCCACGCTGGTCACAGCCTTGTCTGGCTCCTGGGACGGGCTCTCCTCCTCTGGAAGATAGTCTGGAAGATTCACATTCTGCTCCACTGCTACCGAACCATCCTCTGGGAATGGGATGATTACCTATACAGCAAAAGGAAGTGCTCAATGTGCACCACAAGGTAGATGATATTCCTGGCATACAAGGTCAAGGACCATGGTATTTTCATTTAGATTCTGATTAGATACCAAACTTATTTTTGTAAGCTTCGTCCTTGAGATAAGATCATTCCTTAATATTTGTAAAGACCTTCTCTGGGAATCAAATTGACAGACTAGAAAATAACAGAGATTCAACCAAGGCTCTGTTAAGACAACAGAAACATAAAACTGGAAATTAATTCAGAAAGACAAACCTCATTTCCATCCTCTCCCCTGACCACCTGTTGAGCTTTCATTACTTCAGTTGATGCGATGGCAGAACCCAGAGCCTACAGAGGAAACAGATATTTGATTTAACAACGACACACATCAGCCATGATTCCCTCCTCAGTGTTACAGGGCCGCAGGTTGTATAACTCAACTTAATCTCTTGTAGACATACGTTTAACATCTGTCCAAGGACTCTGAGATTTGATGAATAATGAGGAACAATTGTTCCAGTGTGCAGATTTTTCAAGGCTGGTTATTTGGACAAATCAAGATTTCGCAGGGTGTGCACCTACACCTGGCATCTTTCAACTTTGGGAAGGGGAGGGGACTTTTGCCCCATACACTCTCCCGAAACTTGCAGAGAGTTGGGTTGAGCTTCCAAAGATGATCCATCCAGGTTCTGCCACTCACTCTGCCACTCAGTGTTATATCTCATATCTCCCTCCATCTAATCAAGCAGCTGCAAGATATTGGTTCTGGGTTGCTGAGATTAGACTCACCTCTGCCCTCCTCCATCTCCTCCCCAGAATATTATGTAATAGGACAGACAGAATGTGACTAACCTCTGCCTTCAGGTCTGAGCGGATTCTGATGATGCACCTCTTAACGGCCATCTGGAATGTGAAGCTGATGACACCTCGGATCTTCAACAGGGCCTCTTCACAAAGGCTCCTCCGGCTCTGGAGGAGATGAATGGGAATAACTGTATAAACTCATTTTACATCAGGTAGTGGACTACCAGAACTGTCACCTTAGCTAGTAACTATAGCATAATGTATTACAGAACCCATAATTCTTTGTGTGACATATCAGGTTTATCTTAGTAAAGAAGTTACTGGAGCTAGCATGGTGTGCCATCTCCTTATCAATATACTTATTGATCAGTATAGGGGCACTCACAGAGTCATCCAGGCCATCTATGTGGAGGACCACTGTTTTGGCCTGTTTGTTGGTGGAGCCCAGGAAGAACTGGGGCTTACGTCTGCAGGAGGGCTCCTTGGGCTTGTATGCATCCTCACTGTTAGAGGCCTGGAGGAGTTCATAGATTTCTGAGGCTAGCAGTTTGGTCTCTCCCGGGGTGGTTGTCCTAAGGGGGAAAGGGATGGAAGATTTTAGTCATCATCTCAAAATAGTGTTAACGTACTGGCTCTTAAAGGCCCAATGCAGCCGTTTTATCTCAACATCAACTAATTTCTGGGTAACAATTAAGTACCTTACTGTGAATGTTTTTATTTAAAAAAATTAAAAAGTCAAACATGGTCAAACAAAATTGCTCTTTGCAGAGAAGTGATTTAAGTAACAATTTTCCTAGGACTGGTCTGAGTGGGGAAAACTAAAAAAATAGCCGTTATAGATATAAACCTGTTATTCCCATATTATACTTATGCTAAAACAATATTTTATTCTACTGAGCCATTTACTTTGTTGGTATTTGTATCTTTTGTTATTTCTTATTGTTTTTGCATTATCAGAAGGAACCTGCAAGTTTTAAAATGTTTAAACCTTCAGACAATTGAGACAGATTGTGCCTTTGAACACGGTATGGTAGTAGGTGCCAGGCGCACCAGTTTGAGTGTGTCAAGAACTGCAACGCTGCTGGATTTTTCCCATGCTCAACAGTTTACTGTGTGTATCAAGAGTGGTCCACCACCAAATGGACATCCAGCCAACTTGACACAACTGTGGGAAGCATTGGAGTCAACATGGGCCAGCATCCCTGTGGAACTATTGACACCTTGTAGAGTCCATGCCGTGACGAATTGAGGCTGTTCTGAGGGCAAAAGGAGATGGCACTCAATATTAGGAAGGTGTTCCTAATGTGTTGTACACTCAGTGAACATTACAGCAAGTTATGATAGTCAATTGAAACAATTGCAAACTCATTTAACAAACAAACAGTCTTAAAACTGTCCTATCGGCACCAGGGAATCCAGGTGGAATTTGTTTTGTAAAGTATTCCATAACTGTGGTGCGTTAAAACTAAAGCCGGATTTACCAAACTTTGTGGAGACAGCGGGAACCTAAGAGTTAACCAACCTTGCAAATGGGTTTGGTATCTCATATTTTTTATATTTTTTCAACAGGGAAGTGAGGTATGTTGGAAGCTTGTGGAGCAGAGCTTTGTAAACAATAAGGGAGTAATGAAGTGCTCTATGGAACTTTAGTGAGGTCCAGCCGGCTAACAAAAATTATTGGCAGAGAGGTTTGGAACTCTCTTATTCGTCTATCAACTAATTTACCTCCAAGTGATGTCACCAGGCCGGCCAAATCTCCATCCCCCCAAAACAGGCTGAAATTTCAACTACAGCGTGGAAATATACAGTGGGGCAAAAAAGTATTTAGTCAGCCACCAATTGTGCAAGTTCTCCCACTTAAAAAGATGAGAGGCCTGTAATTTTCATAATGGGTACACTTCAACTATGACAGACAAAATGAGAAGAAAAAAAAAATCCAGAAAATCACATTGTAGGATTTTAAATTTATTTGCAAATTATGGTGGAAAATAAGTATTTGGTCAATAACAAAAGTTTCTCAATACTTTGTTATATACCCTTTGTTGGCAATGACAGAGGTCAAATGTTTTCTGTAAGTCTTCACAAGGTTCACACACACTGTTGCTGGTATTTTGGCCCATTCCTCCATGCAGATCTCCTCTAGAGCAGTGATGTTTTGGGGCTGTTGCTGGGCAACACAGACTTTCAAATCCCTCCAAAGATTTTCTATGGGGTTGAGATCTGGAGACTGGCTAGGCCACTCCAGGACCTTGAAATGCTTCTTACGAAGCCACTCCTCGTTGCCCGGGCGGTGTGTTTGGGATCATTGTCATGCTGAAAGACCCAGCCACGTTTCATCTTCAATGCCCTTGCTGATGGAAGGAGGTTTTCACTCAAAATCTCACGATACATGGCCCCATTCATTCTTTCCTTTACACGGATCAGTCGTCCTGGTCCCTTTGCAGAAAAACAGCCCCAAAGCATGATGTTTCCACCCCCATGCTTCACAGTAGGTATGGTGTTCTTTGGATGCAACTCAGCATTCTTTGTCCTCCAAACACGACGAGTTGAGTTTTTACCAAAAAGTTTTATTTTGGTTTCATCTGACCATATGACATTCTCCCAATCTTCTTCTGGATCATCCAAATGCTCTCTAGCAAACTTCAGACGGGCCTGGACATGTACTGGCTTAAGCAGGGGGATACATCTGGCACTGCAGGATATGAGTCCCTGGTGGCGTAGTGTGTTACTGATGGTAGGCCTTGTTACTTTGGTCCCAGCTCTCTGCAGGTCATTCACTAGGTCCCCCCGTGTGGTTCTGGGATTTTTGCTCACCGTTCTTGTGATCATTATCCACGGGGTGAGCTCTTGCGTGGAGCCCCAGATCGAGGGATATTATCAGTGGTCTTGTATGTCTTCCATTTCCTAATAATTGCTCCCACAGTTGATTTCTTCAAACCAAGCTGCTTACCTATTGCAGATTCAGTCTTCCCAGCCTGGTGCAGGTCTACAATTTTGTTTCTGGTGTCCTTTGACAGCTCTTTGGTCTTGGCCATAGTGGAGTTTGGAGTGTGACTGTTTGAGGTTGTGGACAGGTGTCTTTTATACTGATAACAAGTTCAAACAAGTGCCATTTATACAGGTAACGAGTGGAGGACAGAGGAGCCTCTTAAAGAAGAAGTTACAGGTCTGTGAGAGCCAGAAATCTTGCTTGTTTGTAGGTGACCAAATACTTATTTTCCACCATAATTTGCAAATAAATTCATTAAAAATCCTACAATGTGATTTTCTGGATTTTTTTCCTTCTCATTTTCTCTGTCATAGTTGAAGTGTACCTATGATGAAAATTACAGGTCTCTCTCATCTTTTTAAGTGGGAGAACTTGCTAACTAAATACTTTTTTGCCCCACTGTACACTGAACAATAATATAAACGCAACATGTAAAGTTTGTATAATGAACTGAAGTTAAAGATGCCAGAAATGTTCCATACATAAGAAAAGGTTGTTTCTCTCAAATTGTGCACAAATGTGTTAACATCCCTGTTAGTGAGCATGTCTCCATTGCCAAGATAATCCAGCCACCTGTGAGGTGTGGCATATCAAGAAGCTGATTAAACAGCGTTATTATTACACAGGTGCACCTTGTGATGGGGATAATAAAAGGCCACTCTAAAATGTGCAGTTTTGTCACACAACAGTCTCAAGTTGAGGGAGCGTGCATTTGGCATGCTGATTGCAGAAACGTCCAACAGAGCTGTTGCCAAAGAATTGAATGTTAATTTCTCTACCATAAGCCGCCTCCAACGTTGTTTTAGAGAATTTGGCAGTATGTCCAACTGGCCTCAACCACAGACCACGTGTAACCACGCTAGCCCAGGACCTCCACATCCGGCTTCTTCAACTGCGGGATCGTCTGAGACCAACCACCCGGAGAGTTGTTGGAAACTGTGGGTTTACACAACCAAAGAATTTTAGCACAAACTGTCAGAAACCATCTCAGAAAAGCTCATCTGCGTGCTTGTTGTCCTCACCAGGGTCTTGACCGGACTGCATTTCAGAGTTGTAGCCGACTTCAGTGTGAAAATGCTCACTTTCAATGGCCACTGGCATGTTGGAGAAGTGTTCTCCTCACGGATCAATCCAGGTTTCAACTGTACCGGGCAGATGCCGTCGAGTGGGCGAGTGTTTTGCTGATGTTAACGTTGTGAACAGAGTGCCCCATGGTGGCAGTGGGGTTATGGTATGGGCAGGCATAAGCTATGGACAACGAACACAATTGCATTTTATCGATGGCTATTTGAATGTGATGGCAACTTGACCTGTACACAATTCCTGACAGCTGAAAATGTCCCAGTTCTTCCATACTCACCAGTCACCCATTGAGCATGTTTGGGATGCTCTGGATTGCGGGTTCCAGTTCCCGCCAATATCCAGCAATTTCTCACAGCCATTGAGAAACAACATTCCACAATCAACGATCTGATCAACTCTATGTGAAGGAGATGTCTCACACTGCATGCAAATGGTGGTCACACCAGATACTAACTGGTTCTGATCCACTCCCCTACTCTTTTTTTTTTAAGGTATCTGTGACCATCAGATGCATATCTGTATTCACAGTCATGTGAAATCCATAGATTAGGGCCTAATTTATTTTTTCCAATTGACTGAGTTCCTTATATGATCTGTAACTGAAATTTAGCATGTTTCGTTCATATTTTTGTTCAGCATATAAAACAGACAATTACGTTTTTGACTGCACTGGGCCTTTAACTGTGAGCCCCAAGCAAATTTGCAAATGCATTTTTTCAACATAAATACCTCTAGTTCTTGCTCAGAATGTTTGTTTCTCTATTTATTTTATGCATAATCACTACATCTTAGAGAAGACGGAACACACACAAAATGCTACTTAGAGAAACATCTGTGTCTAAGGAGATGAACTATAAAATGTTTGACATGAGATTAGGACCTGTTGCATTTTAAAACCGTGCGTCTCACACAGAAAAAGTAGAGATGCAAAGAAACATTTGCAAATATTTTCTATTTGATAATGATATCAACAGAGAAGATGAGTGAGACAAGACTATCATGATTTGGGCTTCTGCAAGGGCCATATACTCACTTTTGCATGACATTCTGAAGACTTAACATCATCCCAAGCTCTCCCCTCATTTTCTCCTTGTTTTGACGGCATTCTGCGAGGTAGCGCACAGCCTGAAGGGGACACAATCACAATTTAGGAACATAATGCATTCATCCCACAGCAAAATTACATTTCCACATCCAAGGTTAAGGAGCTTGGAATTTGAATTAAGATTAGAGACAGACAAGTCACTTCAGTAACCAGGTCATTGACCAGCTCGGCCCAACTGTCTGCAGTGCACTACTACTATTTCAGGCACATTTTTTCACAAGAAGTACTGCACCAAATAGTTTAACTAGGTGTAAAATTGCACGACTAAGACCTCCCATGCAGAAATGTCAAAGTTAATGATAGATTTCTTGATCTTAGATTACTTCAGACTATTTTGAGGAAGTCTTACTACGTTGTTGCAACGGTGGCTCAAGAGGGACAGTAATATTGCAGCTTTTTTCTTGTTATTCAAGCGAAAGTCTTTAGGGAGTACGCCTAGCCAAGATCTGCTAGTAGCAAACCAAACGTATGTATGCAGACACTTTTAGAACGCAATGCATCCGCTACTTGGAGCCTTACCAGGAGTGCTGAGTAGACAACCTGGGGGTTGGGGTGGTCCAGAAAAATGATGAGTCCCGGTAAGCAACCTTGGTCCTGAACGATGGCTCTTCTGTTCATGGGATCTGCAGCAAGATCCCTCAGCTGGTTCACCACAACCAAAGCGTCTGGCTCCCCACTCATGATGCTGCCTCTTACAGACCCATGCAAGACTGAATCGACTGAGGGAGAGGAGATGGAGGGGCTGACATTAGGAAACATGTCATCTGCTGCTGTTAAATGTCTTAGCTAACTCAATAGTAAATTCAATAATCTAGCTACTGTAACCCTAGTATGGAGCTAGATAGCTACATTCCCCAGAACAAAAAATCAAATGTTATTTGTCACATACACATGGTTAGCAGATGTTAATGCGAGTGTAGCGAAATGCTTGTGCTTCTAGTTCCGACAATGCAGTAATAACCAATGAGTAATCTAACCTAACAATTTCACAATAACAACCTTATACACACACACAAGTGTAAAGGGATGAAGAATATGTACATAAAAATATGAATGAGTGATGGTACAGAACGGCATAGGCAAGATGCAGTAGATGGTATCGAGTACAGTATATACATATGAGATGAGTAATGTAGGGTATGTAAACATATAAAAGTGGCATTGTTTAAAGTGGCTAGTGATACATTTTTTACATACATTTTCCATTATTAAAGTGGCTGGAGTTGAGTCAGTTTGTTGGCAGCAGCCACTCAATGTTAGTGGTGGCTGTTTAACAGTCTGATGGCCTTGAGATAGAAGCTGTTTTTCAGTCTCTCGGTCCCTGCTTTGATGCACCTGTACTGACCTCGCCTTCTGGATGATAGCGGGGTGAACAGGCAGTGGCTCGGGTGGTTGTTGTCCTTGATGAGCTTTATGGCATTCCTGTGACATCGGGTGGTGTAGGTGTCCTGGAGGGCAGGTAGTTTGCCCCTGGTGATGCGTTGTGCAGACCTCACTACGCTCTGGAGAGCCTTACGGTTGTGGGTGGAGCAGTTGCCGTACCGGGCAGTGATACAGCCCGACAGGATGCTCTCGATTGTGCATCTGTAAAAGTTTGAGTGCTTTTGATGACAAGCCACATTTTTTCAGCCTCCTGAGGTTGAAGAGGTGCTGATGCGCCTTCTTCACCACGCTGTCTGTGTGGGTGGACCAATTCAGTTTGTCCGTGATGTGTACGCCGAGGAACTTAAAACACACTACCCTCTCCACTACTGTCCCGTAGATGTGGATAGGGGGGTGCTCCCTCTGCTGTTTCCTGAAGTCCACGATCATCTCCTTTGTTTTGTTGACGTTGAGTGTAAGGTTATTTTCCTGACACCACACTCCGAGGGCCCTCACCTCCTCCCTATAGGCCGTCTCGTCGTTGTTGGTAATCAAGCCAACCACTGTAGTGTCGTCTGCAAACTTGATGATTGAGTTGGAGGCGTGCATGGCCACGCAGTCGTGGGTGAACAGGGAGGACAGGAAAGGGCTCAGAACGCACCCTTGTGGGGCCCCAGTGTTGAGGATCAGCGGGGTGGAGATGTTATCTACCCTCACCACCTGGGGGCAGCCCGTCAGGAAGTCCAGTACCCATGGTGCTACTATGGTGTTAAATGCTGAGCTGTAGTCGATGAACAGCATTCTCACATAGGTATTCCTCTTGTTCTGATGGGTTAGGGCAGTGTGCAGTGTGGTTGCGATTGTATCGTCTGTGGACCTATTGGGGCGGTAAGCAAATTGGAGGGGTCTAGGGTGTCAGGTAGGGTGGAGGTGATATGGTCCTTGACTGGTCTCTCAAAGCACTTCATGATGACGGAAGTGAGTGCTACGGGGCGGTAGTCGTTTAGCTCAGTTACCTTAGCTTTCTTGGGAACAGGAACAATGGTGGCCCTCTTGAAGCATGTGGGACAGCAGACTGGGATAAGGATTGATTGAATATGTCCATAAACACCCCAGCCAACTGGTCTGCGCATGCTCTGATGACGTGGCTGGGGATGCCGTCTGGGCCTGCAGCCTTGCGAGGGTTAACACGTTTAAATGTTTTACTCACGTCGGCTGCAGTGAAGGAGAGTCCGCAGGTTTTGGTAGCGGGCCAAGGCAGTGGCACTGTATTGTCCTCAAAGCGAGCAAAGAAGTTGTTTAGTCTGTCTGGAAGCAAGACATCCTGGTCCACGACAGGGCTTATTTAATTTTTGTCATCCGTAATTGACTGTAGACCCTGCCACATACCTCTTGTGTCTGAGCCATTGAATTGCGACTCTACTTTGTCTCTATACTGACGCTTAGCTTGTTTGATTGCCTTGCGGAGGGAATAGCAACACTGTTTGTATTCGGTCGTGTTTCCGGTCACCTTGCCCTGATTAAAAGCAGTGGTTCGCGTTTTCAGTTTTGCGCGAATGCTGCCATCAATCCACGGTTTCTGGTTTGAGACTGTTTTAATAGTGTCTGTGAGTACGACGTCGCCGATGCACTTGCTAATAAACTCGCTCACCGAATAAGCATATTCATCAATATTGTTGTTTGACACAATGCGGAACATATCCCAGTCCAAGTGATCGAAGCAATCTTGAAGCGTGGAATCAGATTGGTCGGACCAGCATTGAATAGACCTGAGCAAGGGAGCTTCCCGTTTTAGTCTCTGTCTATAGGCAGGGAGCAACAAAAGGGAGTCGTGGTCAGCTTTTCCGAAAAGGGGGCGGGGGAGGGCCTTATATGCGTCGCGGAAGTTAGAATAACAATGATCCAGGGTTTTGCCAGCCCTGGTAGCACAATCGATATGCTGATAGAATTTAGGGAGTCTTGTATTCAGATTAGCCTTGTTAAAATCCCCAGCTACAATGAATGCAGCCTCAGGATATGTGATTTCCAGTTTACATAGAGTCAAATGAAGTTTGGGGGGGAATATAATAATCGAAGAGAATTCTCTTGGTAGATAATGCAGGTCGACATTTGATTGTGAGGAATTCTAAGTCAGGTGAACAGAAGGACTTGAGTTCCTGTATGTTGTTATGATCACACCACGTCTCGTTAATCATAAGGCATACCCCCCCACCCCTCTTCTTACCAGAAAGATGCTTGTTTCTGTCGGCGCGATGCGTGAAGAAACCAGCTGGCTGTACTGACTCCGATAGCTAGCTATACAGGCTCAAGTGAGCCATGTTTCCGTGAAGCAAAGAACGTTACAGTCTCTTATGTCTCTCTGGAATGCTACCCTTGCTCGGATTTCATCTACCTTGTTGTCAAGAAACTGGGCATTGGCGAGTAGCATGCTCGAGAGCGGTGCGCAATGTGCCCGTCTCCGGAGCCTGACCAGAAGACCGCTTTGTCTGCCCCTTTTACAGCGCCGTTATTCTGGTTCGCCAGCTGGGATCCGATCCATTGCCCAAGGTGGTGGGCAAAACAGAGGATCTGCTTCGGGAAAGTTATATTCCTGGTCGTAATGATGGTGAGTTGACGTTGCTCTTATATCCAATAGTTCCTCCCGACTGTATATAATAAAACCTTAGATTACCTGGGGTACCAATGTAAGAAATAACACGTAAAAAAACAAAAAATACTGCATAGTTTCCTAGGAACGCGAAGCGAGGCGGCCATCTCTGTCGGCGCCGGAAGTTGTAAATAATGTGTGTTTAGTAGACATACAGTGTCTTCAGAAAGTATTCTCACCCTTGACTTTTTCCACATTTTGTTGTGTTACAGCCTGAATTTGAAATGTATTAACTTGAGATTTAGTGTCACTGATCTACACACAATACACCATAATGTCAAAGTGGAATTATGTTTTTAGACATTTTTACAAATGAAAAGCTGAAATTTCTTGAGTCAATAAGTATTCAACCCTTCTGTTATGGCAAGCCTAAATAAGTTCAGGAGTAAAAATGTGCTTCACAAGTTACATAATAAATTTCATGGACCCACTCCATATTTTTTTTATGACTACCCCATCTCTGTACCTAAGACATACAATTACCTGTAAGCCGAGAAGTGAATTTCAAGCACAGATTCAACCAAAGAACATGGAGGTTTTCCAATGATTTGCAAAGGGCACCTATTGATAGAGGGGTAAAAAAAAAAAGCTGACATTGAATATCCCTTTAAGCATGGTGCAGTTATTAATTATACTTTGGATGGTGTATTAATACACACAGTCACAAAAAAACAAAATACTGCCACCCTTCTGGAATGAAATCATTCAGGGATTTAAAATAGTTTAATGGATGTGATAGGAGATTACTGAGGATGGATCAACAACATTCCACAATACTAACATGAATGACAGAGTGAAAAAAATATTCCAAAACATGCATCCTGTTTGCAATAAGGCACTAAAATAAAACTGCTAATAAATGTGGCAAAGAAATTTACTTTTTGTTTGGAATAGAAAGCGGGGAAAATCTAGCACAACATATCACTAAAATATTTTCAAGTATGGTGGTGGCTGCATCATGTTGGGCATGCTTGTCATCAGCAAGGACTAGGGAGTTTTTTTAGGATAAAAAGTGACGAACTTGGTTAAGTCTGCTTTCCAACAGAAACTGGGAGACATTCACCTTTCAGCAGGACAATTACCTAAAACACAATGCCAAATATACACTAGAGTTGCTTACCAAGAAGACATTGAATGTTCCTAAGTGGCCTAGTTACAGTTTTGACTTAAAATTGGCTTGAAAATCTATGTCAAGACTTAAACATGGGTGTCTATCAATGATGAACAACCAATTTAACAGAGCTTGAATTTATTTATTTTTTTAAGAATAATGAGCAAATATTGTACAATCCAGGTGTGGTCTTAAAAACTTAACGTTACCCAGAAAGACACAGCTGTAATCACTGCCAAAGGTGATTCTAACTCAGTGGGTTGAATAAGATATATTAGTGTTTAATTTTCCATTAATAAAAAAAAAGAGTATTTTGTGTAGATCATTGTCAAAAAAAAATGAAATCAATTTTATTCCAACTTTGTCATAACAAATTCTGGAAAAAGTCAAGGGGTGTAAATACTTTCTGAAGGCACTGTACCTAGATTAACTGTTACTCTCAGGATCAAAGTTAGACAAAGAGAGCTCTTGGTAGCTGGCTATCTACCTAGCCCTCGGCAACTAGGTGGCATTCTGCATTCTCCCTACAGCTTTCAGCCATTAGTTCTCCTTCTTCTTTCTCTCAAAAGAAAAAAAGAAAATACAACAAATACCCTACCATCTAACAATACATTCACAAACAAATAATTAGTAGTCCTACTAATTTAGTCCTACTTCAGGCCAACAGCCTGAAAGGATGGGACACCACCACTTAACACACCCTGTAACTCTTCTGACTTGAAGTCTCACACACCCAAATACCTCTCTGCAGCTGCCACCACAACCTCTATTTTCTGCGACTTACGTCCCATCCCTGCTGTGCAGTTGATAACTATTACTATAAATGCCAAAAATCCCATCTTACTGAAATATATCACTTGTTGGTTTATCCCTCTGTACTGGTACAGATCTACTACTCACACCACTCCTCTCAGGACCCCCCCCCCCACCCATCGTCCCCTACTTTCTCAGCATATGACAACTTCTGCACTTCTGCGTTTTGCCCCCGACTACCTTATGTGAATTACAATCCCAAAGTTATGTTTTAACGTTTAGAAAACGTCAATAATCATTGCTTGTGTACAACATTCTAAACACATGGCCCTTATTTAAAAAAAAAAAAAAAAAAACACTTACGTAGCAGTTTTGCACAGATCCATACAACTAGATGCCTCCATCTGATTAAACGACCCATCCGCTACACATGAGTTAATTAGTTATATAAACAAGCACTGTAACAGAGATATGGCCGTGTGCGAACACTAACCCTATAAGAGGTGTGTACTAAACCATTTGAAAATAATTTCTCGCTGATATGAAAGATCGTTCCTAATAATACATGTTAAGATTGAGCATCGGTGCTCCTGACAAAATTCCCCCCGTACAGAAGACGCCTTCGTCCAGTCTTGTATAATGGAACTGTATGGATAAGGGCGTGTTTGGAGGACAGGCGAGTGAGTTTATAACATATTATTGTGGAAAATATAGCTAGCTAACGTTAGTACATTTATTTACCTAGATACTGTTAACTATTGGCTGAGAGTAACTTAATTGTTACCAAGCTTGCAAGATTATTCACCATTGTTTTGCATGCAATTTACAGTATTTAGCTAAACAAGGGCTCAAATCATTGAACACAGCGAACATCTCTAGTTAGCATTGCCAGCTAGCTAACATTTTCTAGCAAAACAGCCGCATACCTTCAAATAAATGGCTCTTCCGACCAGCACAATGTGCACACAGCGCCCGAGAAAGACGGCATGAAGCAAATCCGACGGGTGAAATAACACATGTAGCCAGAAGCTTATTTTTTTTAACATGTTATTCCATTACAAAAATCTGGTATTCGGCAAGCCACAAACAGGACTTTTTTTCCTTGGTGAGTAGGGTCGTCAGTAGTTAACGCAAACACACAGTCATAAACCGTGCCTATTTTTAAAATGTATCTTCTTAAAATCTGATTTTAAAGCTAGCATTAACCACACTGTTAACTTTAAATGAAGACCAAAAAGTACATTTTTGTTTTCATATTTTTAAGATATATACATTTTTACGGAATTTTGTCATTGTGGATGTGTTGTCGAAGCGGCCACTCTCCACTATAAACGTCTCTGATTGGCCGTTGGAGGCGACATGCCATTCAGCTGCATTGTTCTTGAAGTGGAAGAGCCGACGCCCTGTGCTTGATGTCAGATGTTGGGCGTGTTCGAAGCGGACAGTGCAGCCGACTTCCGACGGACTAATCTGCAAATCACCTTCCATTATACATAGCTACTCATTTTTATTTGTAGATCAGTCAGTCACACGATACATCGATATGCTCTCATTCAGTACTGTATGGTGCTGCCTGATAAAAATGCATACGGTTACACGTTTTTTAATGTTGTGGCTATTCTAATCGGCTCAAGGGAAACAAGTGGGCTCAGACATCGATTTTATTTTTTGGGGAGGTTTCAAGGTTCCTTAAAGGATGTTCAAATCAAAGTTTATTTGTCACCTGCGCCGAATACAACAGGTGTAGACCTTAGGGAAATGCTTACTTACAGGCTCTAACCAACAGTGCAATTTTTAAGTAAAGAAATGGGTATTAGGTAAACAATAGATAAGTAAAGAAATACAATTAAAAACTGTGAAAAGACTAAATAACAGTAGTGTGGCTATATACAGGCACCGGGCTAATTGAGGTATTATGTACATGTAGGCATGGTTAAAGTGACTATGCATATATGATAAACAGAGAGTAGCAGTATCGTAAAAGAAGGGTTGGTGGGTGTCGGGACACAATGCAGATAGTCCGGGTAGCCAATGTGCTAATTAAGATGGTATGTACATGAATGTATAGTTAAAGTGACTATGCCGATATGATCAGCAGAGAGTAGCAGCAGCGTAAAAGAGGGTTGGGGGACACACACAATGCAAATAGTCCGGGTAGCCATTTGATTACCTGTTCAGGAGTCTTATGGCTTGGGGGTAAAAGCTGTTGAGAAGCCTTTTGGTCCTAGACTTGGCGCTCCGGAACCGCTTGCCATGCGGTAGTATAGAGAACAGTCTATGACTAGGATGGCTGGGGTCTTTGACAAATTTTAGGGCCTTCCTCTGACACCGCCTGGTGTAGAGGTCCTGGATGGCAGGCAGCTTAGCCCCAGTGATGTACTGGGCCACACTGACCCTCTGTAGTGCCTTGCGGTCAGAGGCCGAGCAGTTGCCGTACCAGGAAGTGATGCTCTCTGTTGCAGCTGTAGAACCATTTGAGGATCTGAGGACCCATGCCAAATCTTTTTAGTTTCCTGAGGTGGAATAGGCTTTGTCGTGCCCTCTTCACGACTGTCTTGGTGTGTTTGGACCGTTCTAGTTTGTTGGTGATGTGGACACCAAGGTACTTGAAGCCCTCAACCTGCTCCACTACAGCCCTGTCAATGAGAATGGGGGGATGCTTGGCCCTCCTTTTCCTGTAGTCCACAATCATCTCCTTAGTCTTGGTTACGTTGTGGGATAAGTTGTTATTCTAGCACCACCCGGCCAGGTCTCTGACCTCCTCCCTATAGGTTGTCTAGTCGTTGTCGGTGATCAGCCCTACCACTGTTGTGTCGTCTACAAACTTGATGATGGTGTTGGAGTCCCTCCTGTACAGGGAGTACAGGAGGGGACTGAGCACGCACCACTGAGGGGCTCCAGAGTTGAGGATCAGCGTGGCAGATGTGTTGCTACCTACCCTCACCACCTGGGGGCGGCCCGTCAGGAAGTCCAGGATCCAGTTGCAGAGGGAGGTGTTTAGTTCCAGGATCCTTAGCTTAGTGATGGATATTGTATCCTTAGCCCCTAGTAATTAAATCAGCTGGGCATCACAGATTATCTTTATATTTTGCCTCAAATCGAATATGGCGTCCAAAATCCTACATGGGTGCCATAATAACATTTGATGGCGGGTAAACGATCTGTAAGTAGGAATTGTGTACAAAACACTATAAATACTGTTAGTGTACATCAATTTTATTCTGAATCCAATATGGCCAACATGACTACACAACAACACCTTCTCCTGCATATAAGTAGTCAGTGTTCATTTTCTATTGTATTATTCTGTCTGTCAAAGAGTTTCATAACACTCTTGGTATATCTTGGACCAGGAATGGCACTGCCATGCCTCCCTTGTTTGAATAACCAAAGCCAACTGTTTTTTCAATGCGTGTTCATATTTGAATCTCATTCACACACTTACAGCATATCAACAATGGACAATTGTACACAATATAATAACAAGCCTTTCATGACACAAGTATCCATCAATCAATCAAATGTAATTTATAAAGCCCTTTTTACATCAGCCTATGTCACATGTGCTGTACAGAAACGCAGCCTAAAACCCAAAACAGCTTGCAATGCAGATGTAGAAGCACGGTGGTTAGGAAAAACTCCCTAGAAATACAGGAACCTAGGAAGAAACCTAGAGTGGAACCAGGCTCTGAGGGGTGGCTAGTCGTCTTGCCAGGTGGAGATTATAACAGAACATGGCCAAGATGTTCAAACGTTCATAGATGACCAGCAGGGACATATAATCATAATCACAGTGGTTGTAGAGGGTGCAACAGGTCAGCACCTCAGGAGAAAATGTCAGTTGGTTTTTCAAAGCCGATCATTCAGTTAGAGATTCCAAAACAGCAGGTCCGGGACAAGGTAGCACGTCCAGTCTTTAAAGTCTTTGAGGTGACCAGGACATGACCCACTGGGAAAAAACGGGTAAAATCAATGTTATTTCCAAAGAATTTCAACCCCCAATATTAAATGTGATGATGTTGAATCAACGTGGAAAATTGATTGGATTTTTAAAAAGTAATCAATGTATGGGAATTTTGTCTTTTTTTCACCTACATCCAATGACATGGTGACATAAGTCTATGAAAGGGCTGTCACAAACATACTTGCTTTTAGATCTTTCCAATGCCTAATGTGTAGTAACCTTTATTACCTAGGCAAGTCGGTTAAGAACAAATTCCTGTTTACAATGACGGCCTACCCCGGCCAAACCCAGACGACGCTGGGCCAATTGTGCGCCGCCCTATGGGACTCCCAATCACAGCCGGAGGTGATACAGCCTGTAGTGATGCCTCTTGCACTGAGATGCAGTGCCTAGACCACTGCGCCACTCGGGAGGCCTTATTGGCCTGTGGGTGGAGTTTTTTATGTTGAATGTGGCAAAAAGTCCTGCAGGTCACGTCCTACGTATTTCTTTATATTCCTTTGGAAGTCGGGTAGGATTATAATTTGGCCGATATTAACTGTGGGTTGTTGGCATTGATTACAGACTGGAGCACACCCAGCAGGAGATGCGGAGAGTGACAGAACCTGTGAGGGTGACCTCAGGTTACTTAGAGGTTAGTTAGTGTAGCGAGGTCATATACTATGACCAAGAAGTGTTGGTTGTGAGGGACATAGCACAGCTCCACACACATATACACTACCGTTCAAAAGTTTGGGGTCACATAGAAATGTCCTTGTTTTTGAAAGAAAAGCACATTTGTTGTCCATTAAAATAACATCAAATTGATCCGAAATACAGTGTAGACATTGTTAATGTTGTAAATGACTATTGTAGCTGGAAACGGCATATTTCTTATGGAATATCTACATAGGTCCATTATCAGCAACTATCACTGCTGTGTTTCCGTGACACGTTGTGTTAGCTAATCCAAGTTTATCATTTTAAAAGGCTAATTGATCATTAGAAAACCCTTCTGCAATTATGTTAGCACAGCTGAAAACGGTTGTTCTGATTAAAGAATCTGGAGCATCAGCATTTGTGGGTTCGATTACAGGCTCAAAAAGGCCAGAAACAAATAATTTAACAAACTATTTAATGAAGCTGCCAGTTGAGGACTTGTGAGGCGTCTGTTTCTCAAACTAGACACTAATGTACTTGTCCTCTTGCTCAGTTGTGCACTGGGGCCTCCCACTCTTCTTTCTATTCTGGTTAGGGCCAGTTTGAGCTGTTCTGTGAATGGAGTAGTACACAGCGTTGTACAAGATCTTCAGTTTCTTGGTAATTTCTCGCATGGAATAGCCTTCATTTCTCAGAAGAAGAATAGACTGACGAGTTTCAGAAGAAAGTCTTTGTTTCTGGCCATTGTAGAGCTAGGGAGAGAATGTCAGTGTCCAGGGTTGGACATGATTTTTCCTTTCATTAGAGCCTCCTAGTTGCCTCATTGATCCCCAAAGAAGCTTGTGACATGAAATGCTTGGACTTGCCATGCCAAGCAGTCTGGTGCCTTTTTATATATCTAGACAAAGATGTTTTGAGTGTATATGGTGGCCATTTTGGATTCCTAACATATTTGAAGTACACAAAAATATTGAGTTCAGGTACACACAACAAAAATCTAATTTAAAACATGTACATATACAGGTGATTAAACAACCATTTAACAGTATTGTAGCAGACATATTGAATTTAGAGAAAAATCTAATGGGGGCTCCTAACATATTTGCAAGACTAGGGGCTGAACATGTAACAATCCACAGAGTAACCTTTGACTGAATTTGTTTGACAGTTTTCAGTGTCTGAGCTGATTGCAATAGCCACAACATCAACACATGTAACTGTATGCATTTGTTGTCAGGGAGGACCATACAGCATTGAATGAAAGCCAAGTTCATAAATATTCATAGTTGATATTTACACCTATTGTATGTGTGCTTACAGGTCTATATTCCCAAAATGCTTAATATATCCTAATGCTGTGTGTGTAGATCTATCAATTGAACCACTTTTGTAATAAAATATGTTTACAACCATCCATTTCATATATAGTCACTGGTCCTAGGCCATCATTGAAAGTAAGAATTTGTTCTTAACTGACTTCCCTAGTTAAATAAAGGTAAAAATTTAAAGAAAATCAAAAAAATTAGAATTTAGAGATATGGGAAAAAGTCAGACAAAAACTAAAGTCCTTTTTGAGGATGGACCTCTAGCCTACTAGAGCTGTATTAATGGCAGACCTTTACAAAAGGATATGTCGATACAATAAAACCACAGATCAAAGGGAAACCTTTATCAGTATCTTTAATGGAGAAAAAAAATCTAAATCGACACTATCAAAACCCAATCATGCCTTTGCACTCTTATTTATCGCTCCTCTATGCAAAACCCCAGAGAGAGAACATTCTTTGTAGAACTGTAAAGAACGTCTGGGGCTTTAAACTGGACAGAGAAAAATAGAGCAAACGCATAAGTGTGACAAGTTGTTTTATTAATGAAAATGTAACTGCAACTGGCATGTATCAAAATATCAATTTGGCAAAGCTTTTCACAAAATAGTTTGCCATGCAAGTTCCTACCCAAAAATGACTTAGATCAAAATGGTAAACAGTTTTATCGAACAGTCTTGCAATAGTAACCAGAAAATACACGTTTGCCATAATATGAAAAGCACCGGTTTTCATTGGATATACTGAAAGTCCAACCAGAGACACAGTTGTGTCTTGTGTACAGAATCAAAAAACAATACCAAAAATAAATTAAATATGGAATGTTTTATGTTATGGCTGGATCACTGTCCAATCTACTAATGCCAAGTCATTTCCTTTTCACACCAGAGGCAAACAGTCGGACAATGCATTGAGAGAAGACGATCGACCTTATAAAAATAAAAAAAAGATAAAAAGATTTTAAAAAAGAACTGGTTTGGTCACTTAGTTTTGTGCATAGTTTAAAGGTATCTGTTGCCAGTCTTAAAAGTTGCGCTTGCATTCTAGAAAGGGCTTCGACTCTCTAAAATAACATTGTAGATCATGGCACAGCCCTACCAGAGGCAGACCACCTAATATCAACTTTAATAAGTAGTCATGCTGTTTATACCCTCAACTCAGGTCATCTGTTACTAGTATGGAAGAGTGGTTATTCAAGTGTTGAAAGAATGTTAAATGCCATAAAAATAGAATCTAGATTCTATTTCTATGCTTAAGGCCACACGCATGCCCTGTTTCCCCATTACAAAACATTGTTATTAGGCTACGGTTAAATCACCAAAACACTGTACACCATATCAGTAAAGAAATACATAGATTTCATACCACATCCAATGGACTTTTTTCACACAAGTAGTCTCTGAGCTGACTGACTATTGGGTCATAAAACCTGTTATAGTTCACAGTGCAAGGTGCAACGAACGGACCAAAACAGTCCTTTCAGGGCATTTGTGTTGTTCTGCAATCAGATGTTTGTTCAGTGTGTTGTCAACAGGACAAGTACTTCATGTGAGTGGTTATTCACATACAGTATGAGTTTTTTTTTTTTTTACAGAACCAATGTTTAATTTGTGAAATGCAGCACAAAAGACGCATGTAAACAGTCTTCAGAGGCAGCAGTGAAGTGGGCTCCTCACATTTCCTGTACGAGGAAGTATTACCATTAGTCTGAAATGCAGCAACACATAGAAGCTCGTCTCATTCATTCAACATGAACCTCTCTTTTTGAATACAAGGTTTCCTCACTTTAAAAACATTAACAAAATGTTTGCAAATGGCACTTTAATCAGAAGGGTCTTGTTGAAAACATTCCCTTCAGGTCTCTGTTAAAAGGGTGACATGTCAAATTAGTGATGTCAGAGCAGAACTACAGTACAAAATTAAATACAAATACATACAGCAGAAGCAACATGAGGTATATATGTATTGCTCTGTTAAAGTAAAGGGTCCAAATTCAATAAATTAAGTTAAATTACATAAAAAACAAAAACAGTGGTTAACCTAGATGCGGAGCGTGTGGCTGAGTTGCTGTGGTGCAGGGAGTGCTGGGTAATGTCGTTTCTGTCGGATGCGGAGATTCGTTTCACTCTTTCTCACCTCACCGTGGGCGCCAGTCATGCTTGGCATGTCATGACCCTTTGCTTCCCTGAGGTAATACTTTGGAGTTTGAGTCTTTGGTGGCAGGAGTCCTCTGTTCCTCTGAGGCCCTACTAGAGCTAGCCTCCTGCTTGTCCCTCCCCTCATTCCAGCCTTGCTTGTTCAGGCTCAGGTGGCTCATCATGGTCTGGGACAGCCGTGTGTCAGAGAAGCGTGACCATTCCACAAACAGAGGCTCTACCACGTATGCCATGAAACCTACAGGAGAAGACATCTCTCATTCAGAGCAAGTTCTGACAATAAATCACACAATGCTGCTAAGGTCAGAAGCAGAAACAACCACCAGCAAATGTATAAATATTAAGTAGGAGCACATTTGAAATCATTGTCAGTAGTCTTATCCGAGCCAGAATCGGCCAGAGGCCAGGAGGATCTACTATGACTGTAGCATGAGGCAGCTTGATGTTCAAGTACACCCCTGGACAGGTCACTAATTCATAGTAAAATATAAATGAATCATGTACTTAATCATATGCAAACTTGGATTAAGAGGGGTAACTTTACCAATCTGTATATTGGCAACCGAGTTGGATTGCCTGTCACAGAGTGGGGTTACTTCAAGATTATGTTTCCGCTCAATGTCACCTGATGAAAAGAAGGATTGGTTAATACTTAGTATATAAACCATACTGTCACGCTTGGTTGCACTCTTAATAAACACCTGGATTAAGATTAGAGAGGATTAGCCCAGTACAGGGTTTCATGATATAGTACCTTGGTGGAAGAACTCCTCTGTCACTTTCTCGCTCCACTGTTTGCTGAGTTTCCACGGTCGGCAGGGGTTGCAAATGTCCGCACACTTCAGAGCCATCTTTACAAGGTCAATGAGGAAAACAGAGCGGAGACTCAGGAAAAGGACAACATATAACTCAGTTTGTCTCGGTCTCTCTTTTTCCTCTCAATCAGCCTCAACCACATTGACGATTCACTTTTACTGTTTCAAGCTGCACATTTTGCAACACTTCAGTCCCGCAGAGATTCACATGATCTCTTAATGCCACAAATCACATCACAACAGTTCAAAAAGGTGATGGATAGTACAGTCATTTTTGCTGCTTTTGTTAGGTGGGAAACACCTTGCTCACCTGAAGGATAAAGTGTCGATGTCCTCCGTTAGTGAGGCAGAGGTCTCCCTTGTCCAAGTGTGTCCTGAACTCTGAAAGATAGTCATTCTGCCTGCTGATGTCTGTAGCCAGAATCAGGGATCCAAGCCGCTCCTCCATGTTCAATCTAAATGACAACATCCAATCGATATTTATTAGTATATAGAGTAATGAAACAGTTCTTTTCATAAACAAAAAAGCTAAATCTGTGGCCCCCATAGTTAGTATTACACTACCGGTCAAAAGTTTCAGAACACCTACTGATTCAAGTTTTTTATTTTTTTTATTACTATTTTCTACATGGTAGAATAATAGTGAAGACGTCAAAACTATGAAATAACACATATGGAATCATGTAGTGACCAAAAAAGTGTTAAACAAATCAAAAGAGATACTTCAAATAGCCACCCTTTGCCTTGATGACAGCTTTGTACACTCTTGGTATTCTTCTCAACCAGCTTCATGAGGTAGTCACCTGGAATGCATTTCAATTAACAGGTGTGCCTTGTTAAAAGTTCATTTGTGGAATGTCTTTCCTTCTTAATGCGTTTGAGCCAATCAGTTGTGTTGTGACAAGATAGCCCTATTTGGTAAAAGACCAAGTCCATATTACGGTAAGAACAGCTCAAATAAGCAAAGAGAAACGACAGTCCATCATTACTTTAAGGTCAGTCAATACGCAACATTTCAAGAACTTTTAATGTTTCTTCAATGTTTCTGCAGTCTCTAAAACCATCAAGCGCTTTGATGAAACTGACTCTCATGAGGACCGCCACAGGAATGGAAGACCTAGTGTTACCTCTGCTGCAGAGGATAAGTTCATTAGTTACCAGACTCAGAAATTGCAGCCCAAATAAAGGCTTCAGAGTTTAAGTAACAGACACATCAACATCAACTGTTCAAAGGAGACTGTGTGAATGAGGCCTTCATTGTCAAATTGCTGCAAAGAAACCACTACTAAAAGGACACCAATAAGAAGAAGAGACTTGCTTGGGCCAAGAAACACAAGCAATGGACCGGTGGAAATGTTTCCTTTGGTCTGGAGTACAAATGGGAGATTTTTGGTTCCAACCGCTGTGTCTTTTTGAGACGTGGTGTGGGTGAACGGATCTCCGCATGTGTGGTTCCGAAGCATGGAGGAGGAGGTGTGATGGTGCTTTGCTGGTGACACTGTCTGCGATTGATTTAGAATTCAAGGCACAGCATGACTACCACAGCATTCTGCAGTGATACGCCACCCCATCTGGTTTGGGCTTAGTGGGACTATCATTTGTTTTTCAACAGGACAATGACCTAACACACCTCCAGGCTGTGTAAGGGCTATTTGACCAAGGAGAGTGATGTGTTATTGACTGTACGTTTGTTTATCCCATGTGTAACTCTGTTTTGTTTGTGTCGCACTGCTTTGCTCTATCTTGGCCAGGTCACAGTTGTAAATGAGAACTTGTTCTCAACTTGCCTACCTGGTTAAATAAAGGTGAAATAATACATTTTTTAAAAGATGGAGTGCTGCATCAGATGACCTGGCCTTCAAAATGCCCCGACCTAACCAAATTGAGATGAGTTGGACCGCAGAGTGAAGGAAAAGCAGACAGCAAGTGCTCGGCATATGTGGGAACTCCTTCAAGACTGTTGGAAAAGCATTCCAGGTTAAACTGGTTGAGAGAATGCCAAGAGTGTGCAAAGCTGTCATCAAAGCAAAGGGTGGCTATTTGAAGAATCTCAAATAGAAATACTTTTTGATTTGTTTAATACTTTTTTGGTTACTACATGATTCCATATGTGTTATTTAATAGTTTTGATGTCTTCACTATTATTCTACAAAGTAGGAAATAGTAAAAATAAAGAAAAACCCTTGAATGAGTAGGTGTTCTAAAACTTTTGACCAGTAGTGTACATAAACTAAATGTCTTAGTGGATGTAGATGTAGTTAAGTAGACTAGATCTGATCACTGGCAGTAATCACATGCATCTCATATATCCAAATCAAGCACATTACATAGCGATCCTAATCCAATCAAACTTTTTTCACGGCACACATCAAAACATCAAAATTGAGGAAACTAAATTCAGAGGATGGCCTGTCATTCTCTGTATCCAGTAACAAAACAAAAATGTGTCTCTCTCTCCCCCTAAGGGGACAAATAAAGTTTGAATTTAATATAGCAGGTGCCCTGTCTGTGAACTGACCGGTCTTCAGTGGGGAGGTGGGACAGCAGGTCTGATTCGCGGAGCAGGCCCACCGCAGACTTCCAGTGGTGATTCTCCAAAACGGAGCTATTCTACAAAAGGACAAACACAACCCAAAAAATACTTGCATTACTCATTACAGAGGTCAATATATTGTACATGGGCTAGTTGATGTCTGATGCCAGCTATTAACATGTATTTCAAAGTCATTTAACATTTGATGGAAAACTACATCAGCATTTTATCCATCAGAGACTCAAATAATGACGAGTAGAGAGAGAGAGTAGAGTAGTACTTTATTGATCCCAGTTTGGGAAATGGTTTAATCACCACAAGCATCAGCATTGAGCCCCTGCGTTATTTCTAGTATAGGGCCTTACCTTGTACAGTGCTGCTAGGTAATGGTCCGTTTTGATGAGGAAAGGCTGGTTGACACCTGGATGGTCCAGATCATGGGTGGCAGCAGCCAGCAGACCCAGCAGGAGATCACAGGAGGTCAGCGTCTCAGCAAGCTGCAAACACACAGAACCCTCCTCAGACTCCTCACGAAGAGTCACAGTTGGAACAAACCTCTCCAGGTGTACTTGTAGAGTCATATTATTTTACTGAAGGATACAAGCTCAAATGTCTTACCAGAATCTACACATCCTTCTACAAAAACAAACAAAACAAACAAACACAAAAACACATACAGGGTTTCGAGTATCGATATACTTTATGACCTTATTCTTACAGAGTATATAATTCAGGTGTAGATGAGCAATTTGTTAGTGGTAAACCATGTCCTTTTTTCTCACCTTGGGCTCCTGCAGGTAACAATACATGGCCTGAGTCACATCTGCAGCGTGGACTGCATTGTGGTAGGGGTTCTGGCAGCGGTAGTCCTCTTGAATCATGACTAATTACAACACAAACACAATGGTTATTCAGTTCATTTGCAGATGGTTTCAACTATGCATCACCACTTCATTCAAGTAGACAATATTGGGTTTAAATAAATCCATGTCCCAATGCAATATGGTGCATTTAATCATTTCAACATGTATTTATTTCCATACCTAAAAATCTTCTAAGTTTAACCATGTCCAACTGGAAGAGCTCAATTAACCCATAAGTGTTGAATAAGTGAAAGGTCAGGTTGACGAGGCTGTTCCCTGTCAGAAAGCAGAACAGAAACAATGAAGTAACAAATGCGTAATAACACTACAGTTTGTAATAACAGACAAGGGACACAGTCTTACTCTTTAATCTAAAGTTGAACTCCAAACACATATAATTAGTCTGACTAGCAAAACGCCATCCACAACAAAATCACATTATATTCTGCAAATTTATACAAACTAATGTTTCATGACTGAACATTCTCCAAATAGAAATGGAGAGCAATGTGTCAAGGTGAGCCATAAAGCCAGCATGCATTGCATCTGCAATTCTTCAACAGCAGAGGGCAACAATCACCTAGGAAAACACCGTACCGTTTGTAAGTCTGTCAAACAGGAAAATATCAAAGTTCCAGTTTCCAACCTTCTGCAGCATTAACTGAAACATATGAAATATTATACAGTTAGGCCTGCTCAGTGATACTACAACACTAACATCTACACAAATGATGTACTGTTGCTAGATAGATTGCCAGTGGCACTGACCTTGGCTTGACCTGTGAAGTCATCGTCAAGGATGTAGCCTAGAGGGTTGTTGGCTGGGATGCCGTGAAAGAACCGTGACGAGTGGAGGTACCTCTGAAAGCTCAGCAGCCTTCGGACATTCCTGGCAGACACAGGCCGCGCAGCCTCAGGTCGGGCTATGGAAACAGAAGTACAGAACCATTTACATTAGCTATGGTTGAAATGCACTGACTCTCTTTTAAAGCTATGCCAAGTTTATGTAGCTAACAACTGAATCCATTCCAAGTAAGAGAAACATCATGCTTTGTTGCATTATCTTTCAAGAAGATTTCAGGAGATGTCCATATATTCTATCACAGAATTCCATACTCTTCATCTGCTTGTAAAACAAAGGAATGTACACTCTCTGTATTAAAAGCATAGCACTGCATATCATTCAGGACAACGTAAAATACACACCAATACAATAAGTCAATAACAAATCAGGCTAATACTGTTAGTTGGTTTGCTGTACTAACATCAATATACCGTACAACAGATGCATTTCACAGAGTGTGAATAACCTATGTTTACTGTGAAACTTGATGAAACTTGATGAAAAGACAAAAGAAGACTACCAAGCCAATTCAAACAGTGAGTAGCCCTAAAATCCCATCTGCACGGACAGAGGACAAACAGAGGATTTGAGCCTGCCATACCGTGGCCACCCCCACCAATGTGACTAGTGCAAAGGGGTGTGAGTGTGCAGACATGCTGCTGACACAGCAGTCCATTCTCCAGCCAGCTGGCAGCCCACCAATCTCAGTCCTGCATTGTCAACGCACACTCACCAACCATGGCAGACTAGCAAGCCTCAAAAAGCCCTTTGCATCAAACTAGCATTCTAGAAAATTATTCGAAAGATCAAGGCACCTACAGATAGAGCCAGAACAAATGAATGTCTAATGTCTAACAAGCGATGGTCCCCAACAATTCTAAAATGCAATATCGGTTGCTGGAAAATGTTGCACTGTCAGAAAACACAATACATAAGATCACATCAATAGGACAGCCAGCTGGATGGCTTCCATTAATCAATTTGTTAGAGACACTTTGAACAATGGTCTTTTTATAGACCTTTCAGACAATTCAATTTGACAAGTGACTAATATCATAAGTGCTTTCATTTCATTAATTCAAGCAGATGACAGTTTAAAAGTAGCAAGAATAACACTCAAGTTTCATATCCATTAGATGCACTACCTACATTTACATTGGTAAATTACATGTTTACATGTTTAGTGTTTACTTCATACAGTATCTGCCATTTAGTTCATACATCTATGTATCAGACAAAGGGTTACTTCGATCATAAGAGCAACACATCATGGATTGCAAAAAGGTTCAGCTTCTTCATTGATAGAAGATATTTCAAGGGGTGGTGGCACATTGAAATGGGAGTTTTTGGTTCTTACTTACAATGCAAAGTTCGGAAATCGACATACAAGTAGGGATGAGACCCTCTTCTCTCTGGTTCAAACCCCACCTGGCTTCTGACTCTCACATCTCCTAGAAGGAATGGGAAAACATAGTCCTCAAGGTACTTGCAATAATGAGAGGTTTTATTTAGTAAATCATTGGGCCTGTTAAGACTGAGGCTGTGTCCCAAATGGCACCCTATTCCCTATGCAGTGCACTACTTCTGACCAGGGCCCCAAAGGCATCTGATCAAAGGTTGTGCACTTTATAGGGTATAGGGTGCCATTTGGGAAGCAGAGGCTGAGGCGACACAGACAAAGCTAAACAGGAAGCCTGGCTGTGATACAGTGCCAAAGTGACTATTAGTATTCACACTGGTGTCAGTGTAGAGCTGGAGAGGAGGCAGGCCTCTCTATTCAGACTAGATCAAAACAGGCTCTGCAGTTTTACTAGATAAGAGTTATGTAGTTAATAGGTAATACAAAGTTATCTTATATCTTACATTCGTCACCTGTGATATAAAATATATTTAAGTACTGTTATCCATACGGACTAAGAAAGAGTAAGTGTTTAAGATCATGTATTCATAATTGACAATGAATAAAGGATCTTAAAACAGAAACACATGCCTAGCTATACTGACTGAGAAAGAGTAAGAATACCCACAGATGTCTTTAATTTCCAACCTTGTGTGTACATTGCACCAGCAGAGAGATTGCTTACAGGGGCTTGCGAAAGTATTCACCCACCTTGGCATTTTTCCTATTTTGTTGCCTTACAGCCTGGAATCAAAATGTATTTTGGGGGTGGTTTGTTACATTTGATTTACACAACATGCCTACCAGTTTGAAGGTGCAAAATATGTTTTTATTGTGAAACAAACAAGACAAAAAAACAGAAAACTTGAGCGTGCATAACTATTCACCCCCCAAAGTCGATACATTGTAGAGCCACCTGTTGCTGCAATTACAGCTGCAAGTCTCTTGTAGTATGTCTCTATAAGCTTGGCACATCTAGCCACTGGGATATTTTGCCCATTCTTCAAGGCAAAACTGCTCCAGCTCCTTCAAGTTGGATGGGTTCCGCTGATGTACAGCAATCTTTAAGTCATACCACAGATTCTCAATTGGATTGAGTTCTGGGCTTTGACTAGGCCATTCCAGGACATTTAAATGTTTCCCCTTAAACCACTCGAGTGTTGCTTTAGCAGTATGCTTAGGGTCATTGTCCTGCTGGAAGGTGAACCTCTGTCCCAGTCTCAAATCTCTGGAAGACTGAAACAGGTTTCCCTCAAGAATATCCCTGTATTTAGCGCCATCTATCATTCCTTCAATTCTGACTAGTTTCCCAGTCCCTCCCTGCCATTCTGCCCCACAGCATGATGCTGCCACCCCCATGCTTCACTGTGGGGATGGTGTTCTAAGGTGATGAGAGATGTTGGGTTTGCGCCAGACATAGCGTTTTCCTTGATGGCCAAAAAGCTCAATTTTAGTCTCATCTAGCCAGAGTACCTTCTTCCATATGTTTGGGGAGTCTCCCACGTTTGCTTATTCTTTTCTTTAAGCAATGGCTTTCTTCTGGCCACTCTTCCGTAAAGCCCAGCTCTATGGAGTGTACGGCTTAAAGTGGTCCTATTGACAGATACTCCAATCTACGCTGTGGAGCTTTGCAGCGCCGAGGGGTATCTTTGGTCTCTTTGTTGCCTCTCTGGTTAATGCCCTCCTTGCCTGGTCCGTGAGTTTTGACGGGCAGCCCTCTCTTGGCTGGTTTGTTGTGGTGACATATTCTTTCCATTTAAAAAAAATTGATTTAAATCGTGCTCCATGGGATGTTCAAAGTTTTGGATATTTTTTATAACCCAACACTGATCCTTATTTAGGGGCTTCAAAGCAAAGGGGTGAATACATATGCATGCACCACTTTTCTGTTACATTGAAATCCAAATAAAAATCCATTGAAATTACAGGTTGTAATGCAACAAAATAGGAAAAACACCAAGGGGGATGAATACTTTTGCAAGGCACTGTATCTACTGAATAACAAACCATGACTTAAATAATCAATATCCTTATGGATGGTGAAAAGGTAGGTGAAGGTCATACGATGTGTTAAAATATTCATGGAGTGATAAAAAATAAGATCCAGTGAATATCATACCATACGTACCGAGCATCCGAATGTAGAGAGCCGTTTGATCCTCACTGTCATAGGAGATCGCCCCTCGTCTCTGCAAGAAAAGGATCATTTAGACAAAATAACAATACAATAAATAAAATAAATAATAAAACAATTGTTGGGGTGTTTTGTTCACCTCTAGGAAAAGGATGACACAAACGTTGCAAATTCCCCTAGGTTGTGAGCTGTATTTCAAAAGCTCTCCAAATTAATGAACATAACTTGAATGACGTACATTTTAAACAGAGGGGTGGTGGTAAAATAAGCAGGTTAGCATTTTTCGTCATGAATCTTGTTCTGGAAGCAGCTCTGCAGAGTGGTCACAAGCTGGCACAGCCAAAGTCATAATCAGATTTTAAACCTAACCTTAACCACACTGCAAACCTGCACGTCAATTAAGGCAGCCCCCTGCACCTCTCTGATTCAGAGGGGTTGGGTTAAATGCGGAAGACACATTTCGGTTGAATACATTAAGTTGGACAACTGACTCGGTATCCCCCTTCCCCTTTAACCCAAATGCCTAACCCTAACCTTAAAGACCAAAAAGCTTTTCTTTTTTCTCTCCAATTTTGACTTTTTGGCTGTGGAATCTGACTTTGTGGATGTGCTATCTAGTGGAAACAAGTCAGTTCCTCTCCTCTCCACTCTCCTCTCCCTCTGCAGCAAATGCTGGCTCAGTGCCACATCTGGGGACACTCAAATCTAACTATGACGTCAATCTGCGCAACCTATTTGTATAAATGATATTCCTCCATCAGCCCATCCCTAGCCCCAAAAGTGTTGTTGAATGCAAAGGCATAAAACATAAATGCCATACGGACTTCTTTGGCCAGTGGCTGTATTTATAAAGTCTTGCAGGTGACCTTGCATTGAAGTTACAAGACCTGATATCAAATTAACTGCTGGGCATTACCATACCAGTATACAACTGTAAGCCAAGTCAAAAAAGATCAGAGAGGACTGACAGCGAACCGGGATGATTACAGAGTAATATGCTCCAGGGGGTGACCATGCAGGAAAGCCGAGGAAGGCTGAACTACAATATAGGAGCTGGGCAATTCCACACAAGATTGGCCCAAGGATAATTATGATGTTTTGGAACTTCCTGAAATTAAATCCATAGAAAGATAATTTGGGGGAAGGGGGTTTTGGCATAACTTTGAAATCTGTATCCAAAATAATTATTGAGAAATAACTAATTCAAGTTGGGAGATGTGACATTTTGTCCTGCTTTCAGACACTACAACAATGAGTCTGTAGTTGCTTTAAAAATATGCTCTGAAATATGATTAGTGTTTAGATTAAGAATACCATTTCTGCTCAAAACTGAGCAGGTCGGACATAACACGTCAACCCTGTTACCCATAGATAGACTGGCTAGACATTTTCTTTTTCAATTTAAGGAAGGCCAGCATCCTGGAGTCACCTCTCAAACACTGTTGACGTTGAGTGTTTTGAGGTTACTATTTAATGAAGCTGCCAGTTGAGGACTTGAGGCGTCTGTTTCTCAAACCAGACACTAATGTACTTGTCCTCCTGCTCAGTTGTGCACCGGGGCCTCCCACTCCTCTTTCTATTCTTTTACATTTTTACCCCTTTTTCTCCCCAATTTCGTGGTATTCAATTGTTTAGTGGCTACTATCTTGTCTCATCGCTACAACTTGAAAGTCATGCGTCCTCCGATACACAACCCAACCAAGCCGCACTGCTTCTTAACACAGCGCCCTCCAACCCGGAAGCCAGCCGCACCAATGTGTCGGAGGCCCGCCACAGGAGTCGCTGGTGCGCGATGAGTCAAGGAGACAAGGATTTCCCTAACCGGCCAAACCCTCCGTAACACGGACGGCGCTAGGCCAATTGTGCATCGCCCCACGGACCTCCCGGTCGCGGCCGGTTACGACAGAGCCGTCTCTGGTGGCGCAGCTGGAGCTGCAGTACAGCGCCCTTAACCACTGCGCCACCCGGGAGGCCTCCTCTTTCTATTCTGATTAGAGCCAGTTTGCGCTATTCTGTGAAGGGAGTAGTACACAGCGTTGTACAAGATCTTCAGTTTCTTGCCAATTTCTCACATGGAATAGTTTTCATTTCTCAGAACAAGAGTAGACTGACGAGTTTCAGAAGGAAGGTCTTTGTTAGCTAACACAACGTGCCATTGGAACGCAGGAGTTATGGGGCTCTGTACGCCTATGTAGATATATATTTTTTTAATGGAATAAGAATCTGCCGTTTCCAGCTACAATAGTCATTTACAACATTAATATCTACGCTGTAGTTCTGATCAATTTGATGTTGTTTTTCTTTCAAAACAAGGACATTTCTAAGTGACCCCAAACTTTTTAATGGTAGTGTACATGTAGGTAGAGTTAGTGACTATGCATAGATAATAACAGAGAGTAGCAGCAGCGTAAGAGGGGGAGGCTTATGCCCCCTCCCTGTTGCACACAACAAGCTTCTATTCCCTCTGTTACAAGGGGTCTTATGGCTAATTTAAGATGAAAACGTCAACCCTGTTCAGGTCATCTCTTTTACTTTATTTGGCAGCAATTACTATAGCAATTTAACATCGAGATGGGAAAATGCGTTTTTTAATGAAGTTGAACTCTATGACAGAATGTTAAAATTAGTTGAAATTAAAAGTTCTATGTCCAAGTTACACTTCTCAAAAGGCATCGAATTGGTGGAACAACCCGAAAACTGGCTGCGACCCCTGTCTGTTTACAGAGTTGTTTTCCTATTGTGTTTATGGAGCAGCTAATGACAAAGTATTTACTGAAATGGATTGGACATTACGCTGCTTCTCTACTATTTACTGAAATGGATTGGACATTACGCTGCTTCTCTACTATTTACTGAAATGGATTGGACATTACGCTGCTTCTCTACTATTTACTGAAATGGATTGGACATTACGCTGCTTCTCTACTATTTACTGAAATGGATTGGACATTACGCTGCTTCTCTACTATTTACTGAAATGGATTGGACATTACGCTGCTTCTCTACTATTTACTGAAATGGATTGGACATTACGCTGCTTCTCTACTATTTACTGAAATGGATTGGACATTACGCTGCTTCTCTACTATTTACTGAGTGAGAGTGACTCATCCTCTAGTTTATCATCCTCATTTCAAACCACATACTGGCAATTGCACACGGTCTTAGTTTATGGGCAGACAATACTATAACATTACATATCGCCTAGGCTATAGTTTTAAAAAAGCAAATCTAATATGAACTAAAACAGACAAAGCAGTATATGAAGCCTTGGTTTGAAGGCAGTATTTGTAGTACCAACAACGCCATTGTTAACACAAATCAGTTGTTTATGGCAGCCAAAGCCGGGGTATATCAGGCCCTCACACAAGGGCTGTAAGACATCCAAACCTGCTGAGCCCAAATGTGCTTCAGACAAGCTATCCAGACAAGCAACTGGCATCTCCCTTTACATGGCGCTATGTGGGCTGTGCCGGCTTGCCTCGCTGCACTCCAAACACTGTGGCGTCTGTCAGGCTGGGACGGACATATGCCTCCATTCCTCACGCCACTCGCTCCTGTTAAAATGCTTGACCTTAGATGCTACATTCACAAGTCAGCTCACGACTCTGCTATCAGCGTAATCTCAATGCAAGTGGACTGGCTTCATCATTCAATAAATCTCAGTACGTCATCGTGATTGATTACTTTTGACAACAATGGAATCAGACACACACAACATCCTTTCAAACACAGGGGTACAGTTTCTTCCAAAAACCATAAAGTTTGGTGAATGAACAGAAATGCACTGTTATTCCTTGCTACCCACAATTTCTTCTAACTCAACATCACATTCAGATGATTTATTTCAACCCTGTGTCCCAATTCAGTTATCCATCATAAAACTCCTAAGACTTGCTGTGACTGGCCTGTCTTATCAAGACCTCATCTTTAAAGTCCACTAATAAAATAAGCAATCGATGATGTTTCTATGATTCTGCTGCTAAGCCAATATACTACTACTATTTATGTTACTACACATACTACCACTGTACTACTACAACCAGAGATCTAAAAAAAGAAGAAAACATGTAAAAATAAAAACAAGTTGACACTGGTGCTCCCCATTTTAAAAAGTTGACACTGGTGCTCCCCATTTTAAAAAGTTGACACTGGTGCTCCCCATTTTAAAAAGTTGGGAGCACCAGAAAACACTTTTTTAAACTGATTGAGATACAGCCTACATTAATTCTAGCTACTTTTGAAGCACATGTTGTGCCCTAGAAACCCATATGTAACCCTGTATAGGCATTTGTTTATTATAAAAGGGTTTATTATTAAGGGTCTATGATTACAAGTTATCAAACCAGTTCACACAGTTGGTTAACTATGGAGACGCCTTTAGTGTCTTCAGAGTGATTTACCTTTTCTGCTCCATATGTTTGGAATAATCGCCCCAAAACGGTACTCAGAGGCCTTAGTGTCCCTGGGACAGTTTAGAAGGTGGACAGAAGAATTTGAATGAAGAATGTGTGTTTTAGTCGATTGTGTTTTGTACGAAAAGATTGTGCCGACAGATATGGCAGCTCTGCTTCTAGCTGACAAAGAAATTATCGGTCTAATTTTAATGGTTGGTTTATTTGAACAGTGAGAGACAGAACAACAAAAAAATCCAGAAAAACGCATGTCAAAAATGTTATAAATTGATTTACATTTGCTCTACAGGAAGTAAATCTTGGTTTGGCTGGCCGGTTCTCACCCCCAGTCCCACATCAGAAATGCCTTCAGCGCACCTTGGACTATGTGATACACGCTAGCCTTAGTTCAAGTCAGCAGTTCAACAGAGTGAGGGACAAAGAACCATGTGACTGACACAGTTACATCAGGTAACGTGCAATGTGCCACCAACCAAACACACACAGATGAACAACCTACACCAGGTCATACAACCCTCGCCAGCCCGAGTAAGGCCAACAACCAGAGGAATGGGGGGATAAAAGAAGAAAGCCACCAGCAGTTCGCTACTTGTTCCCATGCGAACCCCCGCAGATCATCTACTCAAGGTGAATATGGCGTAACCCCCACCACCAAGACCTTGCCAAGTACCTTGCCAGCAGCCAGTTGGTCACTACAGGGTTAACTACATTCAATGGTGAATCTGAGAACTATTAGGCTTGGAAAGCCTCATTCCATAATACCACATCAGAGCTAGGCCTTTCAGCAGGAGAAGAGCTTGACCTGCTCATCAAATGGCTTGGCGCAGTCTTCTGAGCAGGCACGTAGGATAAAGGCAGTCCATGCCAGACATCCGCCAGCTGCGTTGATGATGCTCTAGAAGAGACTTGAAGAAAGCGATGGTTCATCTTAAGCCATTGAAAGGGCTCTCTTTGCCAATTTGGAGAACATTATCAAGGTGGCAAATAATGATCCCCAGAGACTCTGACCGTAGAGATCTACCATTGGAGCTCAAAGCTGCAAAGCAAGATGGCTACTTACCTTGCCTATTGTACCTGGACACATCCAGAGGGGTAAGCCCTATCGTAGAGAAGCTCCCATATGGCCTGCAGGAAAAGTGGACATCATAAGGGTCAAAATTCAAGCTAGAAAACAACGTCACCTTCCCTCCATTCTGGGTATTCAAGAACTTCATCCGTAGAGAAGCCAAAGTCAGGACAGACCCCAGCATCAACCTCTTTTCCTCCCATGCGGCACCCGTCAGAAGAGACAAGCAAGACAGACACGGGAAGACATTATCTGTCCACAAGACAAGTATCTTCAACAGAAAACACGGGGGATCAGAAGAAACCAGTGGATTTGAATAAGCACTGCCCGATCCACAACAAGTCTCATTGTTAAAGAAGTGTAGAGGTTTCAGAGAGAAGTCCCTGGAAGGCCGCAAACAGTTCCTCAAAGAGAACTGTGTGTGTTTTCAGTGCTGAGCTCCAAATGCTTTGAGAATTTCTCCAAGTGGAACAGTCTCATAAGGACAGTAGCACGCTTAATCCACATAGCTCAGATCTTCTCAGCCTGCACAAGAGAGCATCTGCCATGGATGGCATATCGGTCTGAAGAATCGCACTGAAGAAGAGCTGGAAAGAGGCAAAGTCCTTGTGATAGAGTGTCCAAGACGAGTGTTATGCAGTGGAATTTAGGTGCATAGCAGCAGAACGCAGTTTTCCTACCTGACAGCAGTCTATGAAGTCCCATCATGACCGTGACGGACTGCTCAGAGTTGGAGGCCGAATCGAGCAATCTAAATTGGGAACAAACGATGTCAACCACATCATTCTAGTTCCTCACCACCTGGCAACCCTGCTTGTTCGTCACCGCCATGAGGCCGTGAAGCATCATGGGAGACATTTCACAGAGGGTGCCATACGAGCAGATGGATTCTGGTTGGTTGGAGCTAAGAGATATCAGCGGTGCACTCTTCAAGTGTGTCACGTGCAAGAAGCTCAGCGGGAAGACAGAACACCAGCAGATGGCATAACTGCCAGCTGAACAGCTACAGGTAGCGCCACCTTTCACCTAAGTAAGCACGGACGTTTTCGGCCCATGGGAGGTGGTCTCACGCCGCACCAGAGGAGGGCACGCCAATAGCAAAAGGTGGGCGGTTATGTTCTCGCGCATGTGCACAAAAGCTGGACACATAGAAGTAATTGAATCACTAAGTGCTTCCAGGCTCATAAACGTCCTGAGAAGATTCTCCTCAGAGGCAAAGCAAAGCAGATACGTTCAGATTGTGGTACAAACTTTGTTGGTTCTTGCCGAGACCTGAGGATGGATGGATCAAGCTCCAGTTCAGAAAGCGTGGAGAGGTACAGTTGAAGTCGGAAGTTTACATACACTTAGGTTGGAGTCATTAAAACAAGTTTTTCAACCACTCCACAAAGTCGGTTAGGATATCTACTTTGTGCATTACACAATTTCACAATTGCATTACACAAAGTAATTTTTCCAACAATTGTTTACAGACAGATTATTTAACTTATAATTCACTGTATTACAATTCCAGTGGGTCAGAAGTTGACATACACTAAGTTGACTGTGCCTTTAAACAGCTTGGAAAATTCCAGAAATGTATGTCATGGCTTTAGAAGCTTCTGATAGGCTAAATGAAAACATTTGAGTCAATTGGAAGTGTACCTTTGGATGAATTTCAAGGCCTACCTTCAAACTCGGTGCCTTTTTGCTTGACATCATGGGAAAATCAAAAGATATCAGCCAAGATCTTTTGACCTCCACAAGTCTGGTTCATCCGTGGGAGCAATTTCCAAATGCCTGAAGGTACCATGTTCATCTGTACAAGTAATAGTACGCAAGCATAAACACCATGGGACAACGCAGCCGTCATACCGCTCAGGAAGGAGATGGGTTCTGTCTCCTAGAGATGAACGTACTTGGTGCGAAAAGTGCAAATCAATCCAAGAACAACAGCAAAGGACCTTGTGAAGATGCTGGAGGAAACAGGTACAAAAGTATCTATATCCACAAAAAAACTAGTCCTATATTGACACAACCGGAAAGGCCACTCAGTGTGTGGTGAGGAAAGTCAACGTGAGAGTCGTCAAGGAGGGAACTATGAAAGTCTTCTCTTGGCCTGCTCCAAAACTACCATAAAAAAGCCAGACTATGGTTTGCAATTGCACATGGGGACAAAGATCGTACTTTTTGGAGAAATGTAATCTGGTCTGATGAAACTAAATTAGGACTGTTTGGCCATAATGAACATCGTTATGTTTGGAGGAAAAAGGGGGAAGCTTGCAAGCCGAAGAACATCATCCCAACCTTGAAGCATGGGGGTGGCAGCATCATGTTGTGGGGGTGCTTTGCTGCAGGAGGGACTGGTGCACTTCACAAAATAGATGGCATCATGAGGTAGGAAAATTGTGGACATATTGAAGCAACATCTCAAGACATCAGTCAGGAAGTTAAAGCTTGGTCACAAATGGGTCTTTCAAATGGACAATGACCCCAAGCATACTTCCAAAGTTGTGGCAAAATGGCTCAAGGACAACAAAGTCAAGGTATTGGAGTGGCCATCACAAAGCCCTGACCTGAATCCCATAGAAAATTTGTGAGCAGAACAGAAAAAGTGTGTGTGAGCAAGGAGACCTACAAAGCTGACTCTGTTACAGGAGTAATGGGCCAAAATTCACCCAACTTATTGTGGGAAGCTTGTGGAAGGCTACCCAAAACATTCGACCCAAGTTATACAATTTAAATGCAATGCTACCATGCATGTAAACTTCTGACCCACTGGGAATGTGATGAAATAAATAAAAGCTCAAATAAATCTCTCCTATTATTCTGACATTTCACATTCTTAAAATAAAGTGGTGATCCTAACTGACCGAATACAGTTTTTATTTCTAGGATTAAATGTAAGGAATTGTGAAAAACTGAGTTTAAATGTATTTGGCTAAGGTGTATGTAAACTTTGACTACAACTATATCTCCAAGAACAGAAATGTACCTGGGTGTTCAACCCACCTCACTCATCCCATGTGGGTGGTGCATAGAAGCGGATGATTGGCATTGCACGTCGTTTCCTCGACTGCATGCTCCTCCAATGTGGATCTTCCCGCCTTACACATGAAGTCCTGACAACACTGATGGCCGAGGTCACAACAGACCCAGAATCACCCCTCATCCTCACTCTAGCTATGCTCTTGACCCTGAAGACTGGCGTCCCCCCTCCTCCACCAGGCAAGTTCGGGGAAGTTGAACTCTACAAGCAAGAGTGGAAGCAAGTACAAAGTCTAGTGGGCACCTTTTGGAACAGGTGGTGGAGGGAGTATCTCTGCACGCTGCAGAGCCAACGCAAGTGGCAGAACAAGAGGCCAGATCTTAAAGAAGGGGATGTTGTCTTAATGGACAGTCAGGCTAAAAGAAACTAATCGTTGTTAAGACCCTTCCCAGCCGGGATGGGATGGTGAGGAAAGTCGCCAAGGAGGGAACTATGAAAGTCTTCTCTCTGCCTATTTCCGAAGTGGTTCTCCTTCTTTCTTCGGAAGACACCAGTGGTCAGAGTTAGGTTTATGTGGGATCGTTAAAGACCCCAGGAGGGGAGTGTTCTGGACCTGTTAGATGTTTAGCACCCTGAGTGGGAGTTTAAGTGCAGCAGTGTAGAATTTACCTGTTTGTGTCATGTGACAAGAAGCAGTTCAGAAGAGAATGTGTAAGATGTGCAAGTTCTCCCTAGGGACACCTAGCTAAGCAATATCAAGCATACAGTTGCATTCTAGTAACTTTATATTTGGCTCTAGATTGAATACTCTTACTCCTATTTTCATACATTTAGTTCAGTTATTGTGGAACACATTCTGTGCTCTATTCTAGTGTAAGTGAAAACATGTACTTTTGTGTTTGTTGAGGTTTCACAATGTGATTCAAGTAAAAAGTGTTTAGCTAACTGGATAGCTGGATAAGGGCTACTGTACATTTAGTGAGTTCAGTATACAGTACATTCTATATACTCAATTTTACATCACAAATAGTACGGTTAGTATGACTATTTGAACACAGCTATAGTTGGATGCCCTTCCATTGGCTCCGTTCCAGCCATTATTATGAGCCGTCCTCCCCACAGCAGCCTCCACTGGATGTAATGCACCCTGGACTGAAGAGGCAGACAAATAGGAGAAATGTGTTAGACCATCCATTAAATTACACATTTCGACGTAGGAATATTGCAAAAATATTATCAAATGGCTCACTTGAGAGGAGACAACCTCCCGAGTTATGTCATCGGTCAGTATTGAAATCTGACATGTATGATAGATGTTTTCACGATCTAAAAGTCATTTTCCTATTAACTTCCAGTGTAGTTAAAGTGGCTTTATCACAATGCTACTTCATACCGGACAAATTTCTGCCTGCTTGAACGGCAATAGCTGAGAAACGCATGAAAACATGAAATTACCCAGGGAAGTGATAGAACATCACCCAGAGATGCACAAAAACAATACAACATTCAAAATGGGTGAATCGTTACTTTAAGTAGCTAATGGGATTTAAAAGGGATCTGTGAAAGATTCCAGTACTGTTGGCCAAACCCTTACCCAAGCTCAGTTTCAGCTAATGAAACAAAACACCACTGGCCCGTGGGAAATTGCTTGCAGAGAGAAAGCTGTCTAATTAGCAGCAACAGGATTGGGTTTCAGGATTGTCCACTGGGAAAATCCCACAAACCACATGGAGCAAAGAGAACAACTCAAATGTCACCACTCACTTTCCCACCACCCAAAGAGTCAATGACACCTCAATGATTTTGGACATAGAGCTTTTGTCATTAAAGCCCCCATGCAGTATTTTTTTTAAATCATCACCATGTATCTAATAAATCACTGTGTATTTTTTGGTTGAAAATAACTCCAAATAATATTTTCAGCATTTATTTCCCTGAGCCTCCTTTTGCCATTGAAATGTTCAGTCTGATCATGTTGGCGAGTTGATACTCATTTAAATATATTTACATACACCGCCCTGATTGGCAGATCGGTTCATCAACAATCTAGAGAGCCTACCCCCTTACCACTTCAAAGTAGGAGGTCAAATATGCAAATAAAAGATGACTTGTCATTGGTCAGAATAATCAGATCAGATTGTAATGTTATGCTCTGGACCAAAAACTCCATCCCACCTGAACAGGCTGAAATTCCAGACAAAATTCCTTACACTACATTATCATCATTTTCACAATTTCAGAGTATAATTTTGACCTTGGTGTGGAAATATCATTAAAAAAAACAGGAAATCACTTTTGACAGCACTGCCCCTTTAAATACTTAAATTATGATGGAACCATAACATGTCCCCACTGGTGTACCTAAAAGATAAACAACAAGCACTACAACATTTGACCATACTACTACGAAAACTATTTCATTAAAATTCAATGTGGTATTCTGCTTATACTGTACCATTTGAAAGTCTCAACTGTTCCTGATGAAACTAGTCAAAATCAAAACAAAATATCAGTCCCTGAGAATAGCAGACGATCACAGTGTGAACTCATAGTGACTCACACCCCACCTCCTTTCCCAGTAAGGAAGTAAACAGACACACAGTCCATCTGTCTGCGCTGGAGAGATCCTTTTCAAAATCAAATCAGCTCAGTGTTGATAGAGGCAGCTATAGTTTATCTCGTAGTCCAAACTGACTATCTGCTGGTGTCAAGAGTCCCTACCGTACCTTGTGGGAAATCCACCTCATTAGAATCAAAACCAAGGACCAGATAAGTACAATTCCCATTGGACCTCACGGCCGAGGATCATAGTCCCTCTCCCTGGCTGTACATGCGTGTGTTTCTGTGTCGTGGTTTCAGCCCTGATAAATATTAGCAGACACGCAGACGAAGGACAGCTCAAGGCCCAGGCAGGCAGGAGGGGACGGACGGGGAGTAAGTGGAGCCTTGTGCAGCTGTCTTAGCTCCAATGCTAGCCATCACCTGACTGACTGCCCACTCCTAACACTCCTGGGACTGCCTGACTGGCTTGCTGGCTGTATAGGGGAATGCACCAGTTCACCCAGCTGCCAGCCAAGCGAAGGGCTGGTATGAGCGTCACACACCACGATCTCTCTCCCTTCAGGGGGGGTAGAGGAGCATGGTGTACATCCCTCTTACACCTCTGTCACGTTTTTCATGACGTAGGGGTTTGACAAACTGACAAAAAGTGACAAAGAGTTGACTGCCTAGCCTGGCTTCTACAGTATGTGTGCCTTTCTGTAAGCATGGCAATTTTGGGAGTTGGAATACAGTCATATGAATAGTCAATATGAAACATGGAGCACATAATAAGAGCTATGCTTTTAGTCAAATCAATCCAGTGTTGATAAAGATAGATTTTACCTCAAAAATCCAACTTGTGGAAAATCCACTTTGTTAGAATCACAACCAAGTACCAGATCAGTACATTTCCCATTGGACCATCTGGCAGAAGATCATGAGTGTTCCCAGCCCTTACTGTACACATACTTCATCTTGCCACAGCAACATGAGTCCAACAGGATGTGCTGCCAAGGTTAAGACAAAAAGTATTTAACATGAGGGGAATGAGATCACTGACGTTCCCAAGTCTCTGGTTCTACTATGCACTTAACGTCATCAGAACAATGTGGCTCCTTTCGCTACATAAAGAAAGATTCAGTTGTACTGTTAACATGTTACACAAGACAAGTCAGTCTGGCAAGCTGAAGAGAGCGAGACAAAAAGAGTGGAAAGTTTCTCTGAGACGCTCTGAAGCTGTAGCCTTGAATAAATTCAGTCCCAAAACTGGAGGAGTTAGGTATGCCCTCATACCCAGGCAGTGCACAGCCCGAATTAGACTCCCAACCTACGTTGACATCACAGCTGATAAGTGTGGCGAACGGGGACCAGAATTAGAGCACCATTACAAGGCCTCTTACATAAAGAGCATCAGACCAGGGCTCAGATCCACAGCACTGGACAGGAACAGGAAGTCACACATGCTCATGGCTTGGGAAACTGTCCTCCATGCAGCAGCAGAGTTCCTGCAAGGACAGCTATGCAAACATTCCACTCAACAAAAAAAAGAAGAAAAAAAAGCTAACGGGACACTTGGGATGTTTCCTGATTATTCCCTCGACTTCAGCGTCATGGAGGGGCCACTAACACACGAGGATAGACACGATTTCTCGACGATAAATCCTTATTCCTCTAAATGATTAATATGACAAACAACAGACCTTAATGTTGAAAATGTCATATGTCAAAAGGTCAGTTGTTAGAAAAAGAAAAGATGGCAGGCATTTGAAAGCAGGCCTAAATAGTAACCAAATGTCAGTTGTAACGTTAACTTCCTATTTTTCATATGTTGGGAATGGGAATACAAACACTACTTTTTCATAAGTGTGCTGTGTCCTACAAAAACAAACTGAGCAAGCTCTTTCAAAAGATAAAATGGAAATCCATTTAAGAGATAATATTCCACATAACACTTTCCAGGGTAATAATGTGACGACAACAAACAATCTTATACTGGACAGGTCTCTGACTGCGTCCCAAATGGCAGCCTATTTCCTATATAGTGCGTTACTTTTAAAAACAGGGCCCATAGTGCTTTGGTCAAAAGTAGTGCACTATATAGGGAATAGGGTGTCATTTGGGATGTAGAATCTGCCCCTATAGTCACGTGCGATGATGATAAGTGCGATGGTGATAAAGCCATTTGAGTGCTGGAAACAGCATAACACAGGTTTGTTTGTTTTTCCAGCTCATCATGTTTCTGTCTATATGATGGGGCAGTTGGGGAAAGCTCCAATAACACGATTTTAATACACGTGCTAGGCCATTCCATTCAAGGATTTACAAGGCATTTCATTCTGAAAGCATTTGTGAGCTTTGAATACAAGACTTGTTTGAAAACACATGTGAGCTCGTTTTAAAGAAGACTCATTTGAGCTTTAATTCCAGTTTGGCAGGACACAAACATGCAAATGAAACTGGGTAAAAAAATAAGGTCATAAGACAAACTTTTCTTTATAGTGCTGGACTTAGTCAAAAGACAGATTATTGGGACACAACCTGGGCTTGCGTTTAGTATCAGTCCCCCCTTAAGCCTAAGAAGCTGTCAAATATCATGCAAATTCAGACTTCATGCAAACCAAACTTGACCATATATTCAAATCTGACAGAATACTGGTCCACGAACAGTGTGACAGGTACATTTACCTGAAGCTTGAACAAGGCTATCCTATCAGCTACAGGCCCGTGGAATAACAAGGTATTGTATATTTGTAACGGACACATCACCACATAGGGTACTGTCATCTCCCCCCTATTTTGCATAGAACCTCAGGGTGTAGGAAATGACCATTGCGCTGAAAGCTGAAATACGCTAAAAGCTGAGATGACCAATAACTTAACTAGAGACAGTACCTGTTGTCCAATAAAATAAAAGCATTGCTGCAGAGAACAGACAATGCAATGCATGTGTTCATTGACTGTTTTTGATTCAGATCAGATGCCTTTGACATAGTTCAACTATGGACACATCACACTGTCACAGGGGCTTTGGCTCTAATGTCTCAACAGGCTCCCCAGTCCTACGCACACCACTCAGACTGCATCTTGACATCACTGGCCCTTCCCTACCCATTCAACAGCAGTCCCCTCATCTCCATCTGCATCATTCTTGATTATTCAAAGTTCTTAACACCTGGGCAAGGTTTAGTATACGCTTACCTTAGTCACAGACCTATCTGCAACTGTGCCCTTGACCACTTAAGCCTAATTGCTCCAGGTACACTGAACCCACTCCCTCCGGGTGTCTCAGGGGAGTTGAGAAATGAAAAAAAAATATTTCCATTACACATGTGTGTGTGTGTGTGTAACAGGACAAATATAAGATAAATTGTATATAAAATATAAATTCTACTGGGCTGGCTGACTTCAAAGCTGTAACCAAGAAAGCTGAGTGAGGAGAAGGACAGAATGGATTAACTCTCCCCTAGCCTCTATGTGTCCTGTCCCCAAAACACATGCTGTCTCTAAACGGTAGAAGGGACAAAAGCTAAAACTGTTCTAAGGTGCTTCACAAATTCAAAGCTTCCCCATGAATTGTGGCACTTCAGTGTGGAAAGCAGTGTGAGCATCTTCATATTCCTCCCAGTGTGTTGCCTGTAGTAAATCACACATCAGACTGTGTGTGTGTGTGGACTGGATGGACCCTTCTCGTTAATGGAACAGACCACGGATCTGGCTCAGGGAGGGCCATAAAAGACCATCAGAGATATAGGGGAAAGGCAAACAGTCTTGATGGTAGCATTCTAAGGGGTTCATAAACTAATCACACACCCTTACTGGCCTCTCACAGATCCCAAAGTGATGCAGGCCTGTGAAGTCTGTGTGAGGTAAGGGCCATCATGTCATGTCGGCCTCATGAATAGCTTCCATTTGGACTCTGTTATTATGTAAACATAAAACAAGTTAACCTTCCTTTGAGTCATTACAATGAGGTCTTGAACAGTACAAAGTTATCTTAAAATGTTAAATCATATCAGGTATTGCCAATATTCAATGCATTTCAGCAGCAGAAACAGACAGATGTCAATGACCACAGCGGAAGCATTATACAAGAGAATTAACATCAGAAAACAACCCTATACGATGTGTTAAACTGAAATATATAAACCCAAAGAAACTCTTAAGACCAGGCACCATACAGAATAATACAGTAGGCCTATGTTGTATTAATTACTGTGTTTAAAAAGTTGCCAAAATAGATGGCATCAAAACAACACAAATCACATAACGAGATTGAGTCACTCAACTCGGCCTCTAAGGCTCAGTCATTACCTCCTCTGACCAGAAATGCAAGGGTTAGGCTGCACAAGTAAGTTGTGAAACTGCACCTCCAGCATTCTTACCACACTGCACATTGAAGACAGACTGACTAACTATCACAACCTTATCTAAACTAAAGAAAGATAAATCAAACTAGAGTCTAGGGTTCTTTCAAAAGAAGTAAAACAACTGCTTGTTAAAATGACTTATCAACTACATATTACCTAATAATGAAGTGCCTATTAAAGGGATACTTCAGGATTTGGGCAATGAAGACCTTTATGAGGAAGTTAGAAGTAGTTTTGCGAGCCAATGCTAACCAGCGTTAGCACAATGACTAGAAGTCTATGGTAACAGCTAGCATAGCACTATGACAAAGATAGATGTCCAGTCATTGCTCTAACGCTAGTTAGCAATTGCGCTAATGCTAGTTAGCAACTTCCTTCAAACTGCATGCAGAGACAAAAATGGTATCCACAAGTTCATTTGACTCTAGGGAAGACCAAGGGCTTCATTGCCAAATCCCAAAGTATCCCTTTAACTACTAACAGACCCTTTACAACCACCTTAAAAAAAGGGTACCTTGAGGTAAAGTGTTACCCAATATTCTTTATCATGGCTACTTAGATCAAGCACCTTTGATTGAAATAATAGCTTTGTGTATACTGTGAGGTTATGCTGTGGTTAGTATGTGTTTTTCCTTTTCTCTAGGTTTGTTTGTTAAAGTGTCAGCAGGCTTCTACTACAGTATATCTGCCATACGCCTGCAAAGCATCCAGAGACATATGGGGCATAGAAACCTCCAGCGTACACCAGGCCATCCCGGCAAGCCTACCCAAGACATACCCCTTCTGCATGGATGGCTCAGCACCAATGACTGATGATGGATTATGGACTTGTTCAGCAGTTTACTGTGTCATCCTTACAAGTTATCTAGAGATGTTTGAGTTATACAGAAACTCTGTTCTCAAAAACTGTCTTGAAGGCATGAAAAACAAGGCCTCTACTACAAAATGTTGTCAACAGCCGAGACCAGTACACTAAATATTGTGTATTTTTTGAGATGGAAAGCTGTTTTGGTTAACTTCAATCAGGTTTAATGGCTCAATCTCTATGCATTACATATTAGGGGGGCTTAAAACATTAGTACAATAATATCACTAATGTTTTTCATTGGTCATATTATTATGGATGAGGGTTTTATCACACAGGTCAAGTCAGCCATCTCACTGACTTAATAACAAAGATTGATAAAGAATGTTAAAGAATAATAAATGAGTCCATTGTGAGCATTCCTGTGGAGGGGTCATATAGGTCAATATGAGGCAAAAGTTGCCTAGTTGCTATAACACAATTCATTTGGTGGGCCACTCAAAATGTAAAAGAATAGCTACTTTGATTCCATCAAAATATATCAATATTAAACTAATTATTGTAGTAATTTCCCAGCATCATGCACTGCACAACTCCAACATTGATGTGATAGCTGAAAATTAAAATATCTAATTGTTTTCCACCCAGATTGCTCTTTGCCTTGCGCTTACCTTGGACAGCTGTCTTGGGGCAGGTCCACCAAAAAGAGACGAACTGGAGCTGAAGCTAATGGCTCCCCTACGGCTGAGAACATGTTTAGGAACCGGCCTGTCTAGAGGCAAAACCGGTAACTGATAACATACTTCCATTGAACAGTCAAAGCTCGGTCCAGCTCAAATTGCAATAAAAAAGCAACATACAAATCATGTAAAAAAAAATGTTGCATATATGCTGATGGCACAACTGCAAATGTGCCAATCACAACAACAGCACCCCTTCCCTTAATTTGAGTCAAATATATTTAGTGATTGTGACTACAATGGCCTGTTATCTTTTTTTGATGCTTCAAACTTGCACGAAACGTTATCGAAAGCAATCCCACTCCTCTAATATTACATTCCAATAAGTCCCATGATATCCATATTTTATCCATTTGGGTTGTTTACCATTTTACCCTATTGAACTCAAATCCGGCCTTGAAAACGGAAAGGCCTCTTTCTTTTTGGTATCTCTGTAATAAATAGCTTCCTCATATAAAAAAAATCCTTATTTCCCGGAGACAGTGCAACGTCCAAGCAACCAAAAATCAGATGATGAAAACGATTCAGAGACGGAAAAAATATATTCAGAAAATAAGAGCGGTCATCTACAATGGTATATAAAACTTTCATTTACAAATAAATGTGTGTTTATTCTGTCCCTGCATGGAGCGGTGCCTTGGCGGTAGAGAAAGTAATCAGCTTGCATTCAGTCCATTTCCCCCTCATTGATGGCATAAATTACGGTAGCGCACAGACGGTAATCATTGTTCATATAGCATCACGAGGGAAATATGCGTTCTTCACCTCGAAACAAACAAGTAACCATGGGTCCAAAAATGAAAATTAAAGAAGCAAACGACAACAAAGGCTACAACGCCACCGTAGTCCGTATATTTCGCTGTTCTACCCTGTTCCCAAAATGTAAGTTCCCACCAGCGATGGAGCTATCGACTATCTGATGAGCCCTGTCTGAAGCATCCAATTGTATTTGCTTACGTGATGTTACCCTCTTTGGGATTGGATGAAGATGTACTGCATGTATAATAGATAGAAGTCTATTGGCTGAATGGAAAGCACAGCACACTCCCGTTGCATTACTGGGCAAAAGATCATTGCACATCTGTATTTTATACAATCTTTTGCCATTGACCGACTATAAACCCTTTTGTCACTGTACTGGACAAAGACGTCAGATCAACGCCCAAAGTTGGTTGATATTTGATTGAGTTGTCAACACGTGTAAATATAACATATTTGAACAAAACCTTGATTGAACCTTGTATAGGCTATTGGGGTTAAAGCTGTATGAAAGAAAGAAAACTATGTAATGTGGACGTTTTGAAGATTCAATCAAAAAGCCACGATGATGCAAATGAGTGATTACGTCAATATGGTGAAATTGCTTAGAAATAATGTTGACTCTAACATTTTGGTCTATTTACTCCCCAAGGCCATATCTGATTGAATATATTTTGCTTGTTTACATAGCCCTAGCAGTAGGGTTTAGATTACCCTGTCACAGATGACCCCGTCACAAATATAATGTATTTGTATACTACATAGGCTTTTTTATGTTAAAATGCCAATTGTACAGTGTAAACTACAGGTAACTTGATTGATGGATTGTTGCAGAGATAACCAGAATCATGTAATAGGAGTACTTTGGAGTACATAGGAGTACTTTGGAACAAATCCAGATCAGATATGTGTTATTCTGGACACATTTTAGTTGAAAACTATTGTTTTTACATCATTGTACTGTTGTTCTACATTGTTCAGATTCTAAACGCATCAAGGTGGATGGCCTGAAGGGAGTAGGCCTAGGCAAACCTTACTAAACAAATATGTCATTTGGATGATACACAAAGTAATTTGACTAAAGCACTAAACAGGAAATACGCCTGACTGAGCATTAAAACTTTGCCTCCATTACAAATGGCACCCTATATCCCTTTTATGGGCCCTGGACCTTATCCTCCCTGGTCAAAATTAGTGCACATTTCAGGGTATCATTTGGGACGCAGAATTTGACTTTGAGAGAGAGAAAAAAAGTCCCTCATCCAACCATGAGGTCTGGTGTGTGTGTGTGTGTGTGTGTGCGTGCGTGCGTGCGTGCGAGAGAGAGAGAGAGAGAGAGTGAGAGTGCTCCAGTCCAAAAGTAGGCCATGTATGGGAGCTCCAGGCCAGCAAAAGCAGGATATGGGGCAAGGATTTACATCTGCAGCTACACTAAACACCGTTACAGTGCTGATAAAGTACAGGCCTACAATACGGATGCTGCATCATGAACTCACTGCATATTCTACAGCCCTATGGCAGCCAGCTCGTATCCACATAGAATAAGTACATATTCAGAGACAAGAGAAAAATAGCACAGGTCTTGTAGAATTAATAGAGGTACTCCATTTCACAAGCACAATTTTATGATTTAAAATAGTTTTAACGATTTTAATGGATTAAAAAAAAAAATTATGTAATGGATACAATGTGTATTTACACATTTGGTTTCCCTCTGATTGTAATTGAAGCTTTACTACACCTGTTAAGGCCTACCACTGTGATGAGGCAAGTCAAAGGGCATCCATTTCAATGAATGATTTCCCCCAACAATGTAGACCCTGGGACACCACAGACTAGTCCCAGGGAAGACATTGTTATCATTGGCGGGACCCCTGAGGAGCCAGCCAGGAAGCCACTAATACAACACAGGTGAGCCTTTCCACCTGGGTGTTTCCTAGGAGACCTGTGTGTGTGTGTGTGTGTGTGTGTGTGTGTGTGTGTGTGTGTGTGTGTGTGTGTGTGTGTGTGTGTGTGTGTGTGTGTGTGTGTGTGTGTGTGTGTGTGTGTGTGTGTGTGTGCGCACTGTATGCTCAGTCACCACCACCACATCATCCCACAGGGAGGAATCCAAATAACAATTATGGCTCAGGGATTAGCAGAGGTGCACTGTAAACAGAATCAATGTTGTTGTTTTTTTCCCAAAGGAACATTTGCATTAACGTCAGAGGACATAGTTCATAAAACAGGAGGAACTAACTATTCACTCCTCCTGCCATATGTTCACTTTATCAGCCATATGCCCTATGTATTTTCATTTAAAATGTAATACTATTCCAATTTAAAATGTAATACTATATTTAAGCAAAAAGGCCTGAGGAAGTGTGCTATATGGCCTATATACCATGGAAGGTCTGTTCTTAGGCACGACGCAACACGGCTATATACCACAAGCTCTAGGGTTGTCTTATTGCTATTATAAACTGTTTACCAACGTAATTAGAACAGTAACATATATATATATATATTTTGTCTGGTAGATTGTCTGTTATAAACTTGGTGGTTTGAGCCCTGAATGCTGATTGGCTGACAGCCGTAGTATATCAGACCGTATACCACGGGTTTGACAAAACATTTATTTTTACTGTTCTAATTACATTTGTAACCAGTTTATAATAGCAATTAGGCACCTCAGGGGTTTGTGGTATATAGCCAATATACCATGGCTAAGAGCTGTATCCAGGCACTCCAGGCACTCGTGCTTAAGAACAGCCCTTAGCCATGATATATTGGCCATATACCACACCCCCTCGGGCCTTATTGCTTAAATATATATCAGCATTCAGGACCCAAACTACCCAGTTTCTAATCTAATTTAAAATGTGATACTGTAAATGTAACTGGCATTACGTTATATGTACAACATTATATTGGCATTACAATTTCATTTTCTATATGTTATTCAGTGTCACCTGACCTACTGTACTCTACTACACTACAGTGACAGTGCACCAAAACATTCCTGTGTGTTTGTCACCACCATGCGATGAAAATATGCTATTACATACAGTTCTATTATAAAAAGTGACAGTAAGTTACAACAAACCTTTGCACACTGGGAAAAAGAGTTTTCACAACTATCCTCCACTACCCATGTCCATGTGCTAGGTGGCAGTATTTCCTTTGAAATGGTGAATTAAAAAAATTACCTTACCTAAAAAATATTTTACTTTTGTAGTTAAATAATTATACATATTTTCCTCATTTCCTCTTTATGCAAGTGCTGGATTTTCACCCACAGGGGTCAATCCACCATTCGTTCTGTTCTTAACTCCAACCCTCCGATATCCACAGATAACCCATCTTTCCCAGTATAATACAATTTAGCGTTTTCCTTTATCAAATCAAATCAAACTTTATTTGTCACATGCGCCGAATACAACAATACAACATATTACCGTGAAATGCTAACTTACAAGCCCTTAACCAACAGTGAAGTTCAAGAAAGAGTTAAGAAAATATTTACCAAATAAACTAATGTAAAAAATAATAAAAAGTAACACAATAAAATAACAATAACAAGGTTATATACTGAGGGTACCGGTACCAAGTCAGTGGGCGGGGGTACAGGTTAGTCGAGGTAATTTGTACATGTAGGTAGGGGTGAAGTGACAATGCATAGATAATAAACAGAGAGTAGCTGCAGTGTACAAAACAAATGGAGGGGAGATCAATGTAATAGTCCGGTGGCCATTTTATGAATTGTTCAGCAGTCTTATGGCTTGGTCATAGACTTGTTGCTCCGGTACTGCTTCCCATGCGGTAGCAGAGAAAACAGTCAACGACTTGGGTGACTGGAGTCTCTGACAATTTTTTGGGCTTTCCTCTGACACCGCCGATTATATAGGCCCTGTTTCCCAAGCCACTTCTTTGCCTTATGGCAAGGTGCTCCATCATGCTGGAAAAGGCATTGTTCGTCACCAAACTGTTCCTGGATGGTTGGGAGAAGTTGCTCTCGGAGGACGCATTCTTTATTCATGGCTGTGTTCTTAGGCAAAATTGTGAGTGAGCCCACTCCCTTGGCTGAGAAGCAACCCCACACATGAATGCTCTCAGGATGCTTTACTGTTGGCATGACACAGGACTGATGGTAGCGCTCACCTTGTCTTCTCCTGACAAGCTTTTTTCCGGTTGCCCCAAACAATCGGAAAGGGGATTCATCAGAGAAAATGACTTTACCCCAGTCCACAGCAGTCCAATCCCTGTACCTTTTGCAGAATATCAGTCTGTCCCTGATGTTTTTCCTGGAGAGAAGTGGCTTCTTTGCTGCCCTTCTTGACACCAGGCCATCCTCCAAAAGTCTTCGCCTCACTGTGTGTGCAGATGCACTCACACCTGCCTGCTGCCATTCCTGAGCAAGCTCTGTACTGGTGGTTCCCCGATCCCACAGCTGAATCAACTTTAGGAGATGGTCCTGGCGCTTGCTGGACTTTCTTGGGCGCCCTGAAAAGCCTTCTTCACAACAATTGAACCGCTCTCCTTGAAGTTCTTGATGATCCGATAAATGGTTGATTTAGGTGAAATCTTACTGGCAGCAATATCCTTGCCTGTGAAGCCCTTTTTGTGCAAAGCAATGATGACGGCACATGTTTCCTTGCAGGTAACCATGATTGACAGAGGAAGAACAATGATTCCAAGCACCACCCTCCTTTTGAAGCTTCCAGTCTGTTATTCGAACTCAATCAGCATGACAGAGTGATCTCCAGCCTTGTCCTCGTCAACACTTAAGCCTGTGTTAACAAGAGAATCACTGACATGATGTCAGCTGGTCCTTTTGTGGCAGGGCTGAAATGCAGTGGAAATGTTTTTGGGGGATTCAGTTTATTTGCATGGCAAAGAGGGACTTTGCAACTAATTGTAATTCATCTGATCACTCTTCATAACATTCTGGAGTATATGCAAATTGCCATCATACAAACTGAGGCAGCAGACTTTGTGAAAATCTATATTTGTGTCATTCTCAAAACTTTTGGCCACGACTATACACGTCTCAGTGTTGAGGATCAGAGCCCCAGTGTTGAGGATCAGCGTGGCAGACGTGTTGTTTTCTACTCTTACCACCTGGGGGCGGCCCGTCAGGAATTCCAGGATCCAGTTGAAGAGGGAGGTGTTTAGTCACAGGGTCCTTAGCTTAGTGATGAGCTTCGTGTGCACTATGTTGTTGAACACTGAACTGTAGTCAATAAACAGCATTCTCACATAGCTGTTTTTTTAGTCCAGGTGGGAAAGGGCAGTGTGGAGTGCGATTGAGATTGCGTCATCTGTGGATCTGTTAGGGCGGTAGCGAATCGGAGTGGGTATTGGGTATCTGGGAGGATGCTGTTGATGTGAGCCATCACCAGCCTTTCAAAGCACTTCAAGGTTACCAATGTGAGTGCTACGGGGGGGTAATCATTTAGGCAGGTTACCTTCACTTCCGTGGGCGCAGGGACTATGGTGATCTGCTTGAAACATGTAGGTATTACAGACTTGGTCAGGGAGAGGTTGAACATGTCCGTGAAGACACTTGACAGTTTAGCAATGCATCCCTCCCTTTTACTGTGATGTCTAATGAGGGTCTTGAACCTCCCTATTTGTAACATTTATACCAATATTGGCCTAAAAATGTATACTTTACCTAATAGTGTAATGCTGATTGATGGATTGTGGGGTTTCAGATCCCTTAACAATCTTAACCCTGATATTATGACATGAAAACCATTCCTGGGCCTGGCTCCAAAAACGAGCCACCGATGGACAGTACCAGAAAAGATGCTCTATTGATTCTGTTTCCTCATGGCAAAGTCTGCACAGAACTGACTGTTCAATGCCTCTTATATATTGAGCATTCTTTTTGTAGCAAGTATTTTATACAACAGCTTCAATTTATCTACTGTACCAGTTCATAGACCCGATGCCAAGGTATTAGGACATCAAAGACCTGTTCTCAACTCACTGGAATTGTATGCGGCATTGCTTTCAAACTTTTTGAGTTGAAGTGAAACTGCTATATTTATACTAATCATTCTCCCAGACCCTTACCAAGGAGTTGTCATGCCTACCTTCAGTCTCACACAATAAAAGCAGCAGACCGTCTCAGCTGAAACCTGATCAAGCCTACACAGGCGTGTAGAGTAGACCCATTGGTGGCCTGGGAAACTCAAGACCTCTAGTTTATGAATGTTTCATTTCACCGGACCTCATGTCTGACAAACAGTTGCTAGCAGTCCACTGCAAGTCCATCGTCACCATACACCTCACCAGGGAGGAAGAGGACTTCAACTGAGGACTTTGATACCATAAAGGAATTATAAGGATAACTGCTGCATAAAATTAGGGAAGCTAGGTATTTATTTTGTCTCCTTGGATGATCATTTATTTTCTGTCAAAAAAGAGCTTCATGGTTTGACTGAGTGTGTTTTTTTAATGGTTGTACTGGTATGAATCTAATTCACCATTGTCTGCCCTCTTTCTCCAGCAGGTAATGGTGGTAGGATGTCTGAACCAAGGCAGCGCTCTCTGTCCACCTCTGGAGAGTCTCTGTATCAAGTGCTTGGGCTAGAAAAAGGCTGTACCCATGATGACATCAAGAAGTCCTACAGGTGGGAAATAAGGCACAAGCAATTCACATCTATCTATCTATCTATCTATCTATCTATCTATCTATCTATCTATCTATCTATCTATCTATCTATCTATCTATCTATCTATCTATCTATCTATCTATCTATCTATCTATCTATCTATCTATCTATCTATCTATCTATCTATCTATCTATCTATCTATCTATCTATCTATCTATCTATCTATCTATCGAGGATTCAGAAGGTATTCAGATCCCTAGACTTTTTTCACATTTTGTTACGCTACAGCCTTATTCTACAATTGATGAAATAAGTAAAAAAATCCTCATCAATTGACACACAATACCCCAGAATGACAAAGTGAAAACAAGTTGTTTGAAATGTTGCACATTTATTAAAAATTAAAAACAGAAATACCTTATTTACATACAGTAAGTATTCAGATCCTTTTCTATGAGACTCGAAATTGAGTTCAGATGCATCATGTTTCCGTTGATCATCCTTGAGATGTTTCTACAACTTGACTGGAGTCCACATGTGGTAAATTCAATTGATTGGACATGACTTGAAAAGGCACACACCTGTCTATATAAGGTCCCACAGTTGACAATGCATGTCAGAGCAAAAAAAAGTTGAAGGAATTGTCCGTAGAACTCTGAGACAGGATTGTGTCGAGGCACAGATCTGGGGAAGGGTACCAAAACATTTCTGCAGCATTGAAGATCCCCAAGAAGACAGAAGCTCCATCATTCTTAAATGGAAGAAGTTTGGAACCACCAAGACTCTTCCTAGAGCTGGCCGTCTGGCCAAACAGAGCAATCGGGTGAGAAGGACATTGGTCAGGGAGATGACCAAGAACCCGTGGTCACTCTGACAGTTCCTTTGTGGAGATGGGAAAACCTTCCAGAAGGACAACCATCGCTGCAGCGCTCCAACAGTCAAGCCTTTATGGTAGAGTGACCAGATGTAAGCCAATCTTCAGTAAAAGGCACATGCCAGACAGTCTCCCAGTCCCAGGCAGGGACTGGGAGACTAGTCAGGATTGAGGGAAAGATGAGTGGAGCAAAGTACAGAGAGATCCTGGATGAAAACATGCTCCAGAGTGCCCAGGACCTTAGACTGGGGAGAAGGTTGGAGAAGGTTCACCTTTCAACAGGACAATGACCCTAAGCACACAGCAAAGACAATGCAGGAGTGGCTTCGGGACAAGTCTCTGAATGTCCTTGAGTGACCCAGCAAGAGCCCAGACTTGAACCCAATTGAACATCTCTGGAGAGACCTGAAAATAGCAGTGCAGTGACTCTTCCCATCCAACCTGACAGAGCTTGAGAGGATCTGCAGAGAAGAATGGGAGAAACTCCCCAAATACAGGTGTGCCAAGCTTGTAGCATCATACCCAAGAAGACTTGAGGCTGTAATCACTGCTAAAGGTGCTTCAACAAAGTACTGAGAAAAGGGTCATATGTAAATGTGAAATGTACGTTCTTTATCTTTTATAAATTCACAAAAATGTATACAATCCTGTTTTTGCTTTCGTCATTATGGGGTATTGTCTGTAGATTGATGAGGGGGAAAAAACTATTCAAACAATTTTAGAATAAGGCTAAGACGTAACAAAATTTGGAAAAGGTGAAGGGGTCTGAATACTTTCCTGAATGCACTGTATATCTATCCCATCTACTGTACATCACTATCATATCTATTATCTATCACTATCTACATCATCTATATCTATCACTGTCTATATCATCACTATCTATCACGTCTATATCTATCACTATTTATCACATCTATATCTATCACATTTATATCTATCACTATCACATTTTATCTATCACTATCTATCACATCCACGTGTATATCTATCAATCACATCTACATGTATATCTATCACTATCACATACGGTATACATAGAGTATACCAAACATTAGGAACACCTTCCTAATATTGAGTTTCATCCCCCCCATTTGCCCTCAAAACAGCCTCAATTCGTCGGGGCATGGACTCTACAAGGTGTCGAAAGCGTTCCACAAGGATGCTGGCCCATGTTGACTCCAATGCTTCCCACAGTTGGCTGGATGTCTTTTGGGTGGTGGACCATTCTTGAAAAACACGGGTAACTGTTGACCTTGAAAAACCCAGCAGCATTACAGTTCTTGACACAAACCAATGCGCCCGAACTGGCACCTACTACCATACCCCGTTCAAAGGCACTTCAATCTTTTGTCTTGACTATTCACCCTTTGAATGGCACACATACAAAATCCATGTCTCAATTGTCTCAAGGCTTGAAAATCCTCCCCTTTATCTACACTGATTGAAGTGAATTTAACAAGTGACACCAATAAGGGATTTTAGCTTTTACCTGAATTTACCTGGTCAGTCTATGTCATAGAAAGACCAGGTGTGCTTGATGTTTTGTATACTCAGTGTACACAGTATCTATCATATACTGTATCACATGATGTTGGGAAGAAATGGTGTGATCATCACTTACAGACAGTCGTACCAAGATGACTCACATTTTCCATTGCAGACTAATCAATACTAAATCTATGCACACTCGTGTTCCACACACACTCAACTCTAGATATGCCCCTCTTTACATTTATCACTGTATCTATATGTAGGATTGGAATGTTTGTTTTCTACTAATGTAATTTTAATTAATCTCACTCAATTTTTTGTTTGTTATGGAAACTAGGCATAAATTAATTTAACTTAAATGAATGATAACTGATAGGACATTACAGTGTTGTCAATGCCCTAATGTTGTTTAAACAAAGGATTTAATACATCAATAGATTCATGCCTGATGCTCCGATGATCTATTTTGACGTAAGATGGTAGTTGCAATGTTATTATTAATTGCATACATGAATAGCCCCTAATTATGTTAATGCACCCCCTGATAAATCAGAATAAAATAAATAAATCATCTCTAAGTACCCCACCCCCTAAATATTTTCCCGCAGCCATGCTCCGAAGTGGTTTCTAATACTAAAAAAGACATGTTCACGCACCACAGCAGATGCCACATCTCCGTTGTGTTGTTGTTTTCCAGACACCAGATAGGGCAGTAGGCTTAGTGCCAGCATGGCTAGATCCAGACAAACAAGTGTGTGTCAAGATAAGTCAAATAAATGACCATAATGAAATCCATAGAGAATAGAGCTGTATGGTAAACACTAAACAGACAATACAGCCTTTGTCTTTACACACCATCTCACACAGTTTCTGAAACCACATAGGAGAAATCTGTATTTTTGTGTGTACATTTATTTACTTTTGAATTCCTTTCAGAAAATTAGCTCTGAGGTACCACCCGGACAAGAACCCTGACAACCCAGAGACAGCAGAGAAATTCAAGGAGCTCAACAGCGCTAATTCCATTCTGTCAGACGTCACCAAGAGAAACATTTATGACAGCTACGGCTCCCTTGGCCTTTATGTGGCCCAGCAGTTTGGAGAGGAGAATGTCAACACCTACTTCATGCTGTCTACCTGGTGGGCTAAGGTGAGCTTCCACAATCATCTGGAATCCCTGGATGGTTTTATTGTGCATGGAGGGGAAAGATTGGTGCGAGCTGCTGCGTTTGTGTTTGAGTCTGTCTGCGTGAGTGCGTGCATGTTTTTGTGTTGTGTTAACCTATAGAATATCTCTGTCCTGTCAGGGTCTCTTTGCCTTGTGTGGCGTGATAACGGGGTGCTACTTCTGCTGCTGCCTGTGCTGCTGCTGTAACTGCTGCTGTGGAAAGTTGAAGCCCATGCACCCCGGAGAGGGAACAGACAGCTATGTCTCCCCTGAAGACCTGGAGGAGGAGATCCGCCACGACAAGGAGACTGGTGAGGGGACACAGTCAGTGGGTGAAGACACACACACACACACACACACACAAATACAGTTGAAGTCGGAAGTTTACATACACTTAGGTTGGAGTCATTAATACTAGTTTTTCAACCACTCCACAAATTTCTTATTAACAAACTATAGTTTTGGCAAGTCGGTTAGGACATCTTTGTGCATGACACAAGTCATTTTTCCAACAATTGCTGACAGACAGAGTATTTCACTTACAATTCACTGTATCACAATTCCAGTGGGTCAGAAGTTTACATACACTAAGTTGACTATGTCTTTAAACAGCTTGAAGAATTCCAGAAAATGATGTCATGGCTTTAGATGCTGGAGGAAACAGGTACAAAAGTATCTATAGCCACAGTAAAACAAGTCCTATATCAACGTAACCTGAAAGGCTGCTCAGCAAGGAAGATGCCACTGCTCTAAAACCTCAATGAAAATGCCAGACTATGGTTTGCAACTGCACATGGGGACAAAGATTATACTATTTGGAGAAATGTCCTCTGGTCTGATGAAACAAAGATAGAACTGTTTGGCCATAATGACCATCGTTATGTTTGAAGGATAAAGGGGGAGGTTGGCAAGCCGAAGAACATCATCCCAACCGTGAAGCACGGGGGTGGTAGCATCATGTTGTGGGGGTGCTTTGCTGCAGGAGGGTCTGGTGCACTTCACAAAATAGATGGCAATATGATGAAAGGAAAATTATAGGGATATATTGAAGCAACATCTCAAGACTTCAGTCAGGAAGTTAAAGCTTGATTGCAAATGGGTCTTCCAAATGGACAATGACCCCAAGCATACTTTCAAAGTTGTGGCAAAATGGCTTAAGGACAACAAAGTCAAGGTATTGGAGTGGCCATCACAAAGCCCTTACCTCAATCCTATAGAACATTTGTGGGCAGAACTGAAAAAGCGTGTGCGAGCATGGAGGCCTACAAACCTGACTCAGTTACACTAGCTCCATCAGGAGGAATGGGCCAAAACTCACCCAACTTATTGTGGGAAGATTGTGAAAGGCTACCCGAAACGTTTGACCAAAGTTAAACAATTTAAAGGCAATGCTACCAAATACTAATTGAGTGTATGTAAACTTCTGACCCACTGGGAATGTGATGGAAGAAATAAAAGCTGAAATAAATGATTCTCTATTATATTATTCTGACATTTCACATTCTTAAAGTAAAGTGGTGATCCTAACTGACATAAAACAGGGAATTTTTACTAGGATTAAATGTCAGGAATTGTGAAAAACTGAGTTTAAATGCATTTGGCTAAGGTGTATGTAAACTTCCGACTTCAACTGTACTAGCATGTTAACAGATAGACTTCTTGACTTTTCGCTAACGCTAGTTAGCATTGGCTTGTGAAACTACCTCTAACTTCCTTCATACTGGACACAGAGGCATGCAAATGGTATCCACTAGTTCATCTGACTCTGTGGAAGTAGATAAAGGACCTTGTTTGCCAAAATATGAAGTATCTCTTAAGAAACACATAGGCTACTCTTGCCCTATGATTTCAACAGCACAATATTTATATAACATCCATGTTAGAAAAAAGGTCCCCGCTTACAAATTCACTGTTTTACTTTGAATGGTAGTTAGAGGTTTATTACATGTTTACAAATGTGTGGTAAGCAGTGTAGACAGATATATAGCTCATTTTTTGTGCCAACGCATCAATCATGAGAAGTTGATGGGCGAATTTGTACAATGAGATCATGTCTCTGGAGATTCAACAACAAGTAGTTGTGATGGCTTTGCGTTGATGTGATACATCATCTTTGTGCCATTCAGAAACGTTTCGTATAACATCTCGGTAGAATAATAGAGGATCAAATCATTTCTAAACATCTTCTGCAAACAACAAACAAACTAACTATACCGTTAAGTAGTGAAAACAAAGTGTAACATCAATGAATGGAACGAGAGAAAAGGTATCCATGTTGATCATTTGATATTGTAGGGAATTTTAGTGTCATTATTCACAATGTTGTTGTGTAATCCTAGATGTGGACACTCCGGTTGTGCACCAGCCAACTAATGCCAGTGAAAAGACACAGTTGATTGGGGACGGCCACCGAAGCTACACCTGAACCTGGACATCTACAAACCGTAGAGAGGCACTAGACGACATAAACACTACACAGTCCATTGCTGTGTCAATTACGTCATTACATTCTCTGTAAATAAGTGCTTTTGGTTGTTTTTTTATTTTTTATTTTTTATCTTGATTTCTGTTTTCATTGGAGGTAGTTGATGTCGTTGTTCTCCTGCAAACTAAATCCATCATCTCCTTTCACTTACCTAAACACTATGAAGTGCATTGGCTTCACTTGTCACATAGTACAAATAGCTCAGTGTGTAAATATTACGATATGTGTATGTATAAAAATAGAACAAAAGTATTTTGTTGAAAATAAATGTATGATTTTATCTGTCTATACAGTCAACATGAAATGGTATCTGATTTATTGGTACGAGTGTATATATATATATATATATATAGGGTATATTTGTTTTAATGCTGTAGGCTGATGACAGGTTCAGAATCAATGTGTGTCTGGGGCATTGCTTACAGTATCAGCATAGCTTAATGTATTCAAGGTCACATACTGGTATTTGCTTTTAAAATTAGGTGACTAATGTTTCACAATAGATTATGTTTGTCATTGGAATATGGACTGGTGTCTTTTGACATTGATCGCAATCATTTCACAGATGTAGGCCAACTTGAATGTTTTCTACAAAAGCATTATTGCATTATAGGGCAATTATTGTTTATTCTCTAAAAAACGTTATAGCCCACTATTGTTCAAGAGTCAGATCAGTGACTTGCCATTGTGAGTTTGTTTGAAAGGCTCTGTCCGGGGGGGGGGGGAGTCTAGGTACAGATCTAGGATCAGCTTCCCCTACCCCAATCCTAACCTTAACTATTAGTGGGGGAAATGCTAAACTGACCCAAGATCACTGTATAGGGGCAACTTCAGCCCACTCTGTTTGGTAGAGGTATGGGCTTACCCCTTCCTGTTTCAGAGGTGGTAACAGCTGGACCCTCTCACCCTTCTCGTGACATTTTCATATATGGGCAAGTAAGCATGGCAACCCTTGACGTGGGGGTTTCTAAAAACAGCCTGTGACACTCAGTGGATTGCCAGCTAGGGAGCAACGCGATCCGTTCGAAGGAGCTTTGAGGACAGCAACGAGCGCCTAAGCAGGCCCAGTGACTCTGCATTGTTCTAAAGGAGTAGACATCTTTAATATTTGCCAAGTCAGTTCTTTAGGGATTGAGGGACCGTTGGGGGACTGTTTGTTGGTATCCCTAAAGACAGCAGTAGTGGTTTTGTTTTTCCACTGTGCAATGAATATATCTCTGGGGTATTCACATTCCACAAAGCAAGACAGCAACATGGACAGCTTGGAGAAACAGCTCATTTGCCCCATCTGTTTGGAGATGTTTACCAAACCGGTGGTGATTCTCCCTTGTCAACACAACCTTTGTCGAAAATGTGCCCAAGATATTTTCCAGGTAGGTTGGTTATTTTAAAGCTGAACTTTTAACCTTTAACCTTTACTGCTGTCTCTTAAAGGTTTATCCATTCATATACATTATATGTACAGAATTCTGACATTGTAGTGAAGGTATTGCTCATCCTTTAATTGTCAGTATTCAATTACCACTTATTCTATAATGCTGAAAAGAAACAACGTGTTTCCTCTTGACAAATGCCATTACAGAATCAACTAACACACATTTTAACCAGTAAACAACGCAAATACTACTAACCAATATTAGACAACGGTAGGCCTATATTTAAACATTTCCACTTTCTTTATCTAACGCCATTGATACACTGATGTCCTGTGTAGGCCTCAAACCCTTATCTATCGACCAGAGGAACCACGGTATCTTCAGGGGGACGTTTCCGCTGCCCGTCCTGCAGACATGAGGTGGTCCTGGACAGACATGGAGTCTATGGCCTGCAGAGGAACCTGCTGGTGGAGAATATCATTGACATGTACAAACAAGAACAGGAGTCCTCAAGGTGAGACAATAAATGCCTAAAAGAAGACAGCAGGCCTAAGACAATTGGTCTGAGACAGACAGAATATCATTGATATGTACAAACAGGAGTCCTCAAGGTGAGACACTACAGGCCTATTTAAAAAGATTGGCAGACAATTTAGTCGGAGGCACTTAGCAGCAGTCCCATGTATATCTGGCAAATTAGACAAACAGCAAACCCTCACAACAACAAATCTGGACGTCAAGAAGACTACATACTATCCCAGACAACATATAGAATGAATCGGAAAACTACTGATGAGAATTGGAAAATTGAAGGAGAATATATGTTTGTTTTTTCATTGTGAAAATGGGGTTTACTCATGGGTGGCTGGACACATTGCCAGTTAGTTAGATTTTGTTTTTATAATGTAGGCCAATGAGGCAGCAGTCAGTTTTATTCCAATTTGAGCCGTACTACATTCTCTAGACATCAATATAGTATTTAGTCTGCTTTTAGGAGAGATAGACAGTACACAAGTAGTTGACAAAAATAGTTGACGTCGGAAAACCCAATGTTTTTAAAATACAACTTCTGTCATGAACTATCCATAGTAGATTATCTGCAATAGCTACATGTAAATTCACTTAACTACATCCTAATAAACTTAAACAGTAGATCTCTGAAAAGACGTAATCTGCTCCTGCCTTTTTAGCATATCATTTTTGCACAATCAATTTAAAGTTCTTGAGTAGATTACCGGGACAAATACAATTTTCACATGGACCTATTGCTTGAATCTGGGAGCCAAGTGCAGAATGTGTTTTAGCCACAGTGGTGTGATAGGCTCATCAAGCAACTGTGGATTAGGACTACGTTACACAAGTGGACTATTAAAAACAGTTATTCAAAATGTTAGCATACTCTTGGTTGCCAAATAAACATACATTATGGCTATTCTGAAATGCTAACATTCCATGAGGAGAAAGTATGTTTGTCTGTACTACATGTGTTCACTCACTTTGATGTTATAATATTATGGCTTGTACATTTTAGGCACTGTGGACACAAAGATGTTTTTGTGACTTGCCAGTGTGACCTACATTACTGTGCTCGATTAACAGTATAGCTTCCTTGCTCACAAACTCTCACTGGTAACTCGATTACACCAGGGTTGTTGAGTTTTTAAAAAGGTCACCAGGAAATCTTTGTCCAATGTGTGGTGTAAACAGGATTCCCAAAGTATAACTGTCACCTGTTCTGTAGCAGCAAGCCTGAGCCTGAGCCTGCCAAGTGTGACCAGCCCATGTGTGAGGAGCATGAGGGTGAGAAGATCAACATCTACTGTGTGACATGTGGCGTGCCCACCTGCTCTCTCTGCAAGGTGTTCGGAGCCCACAAAGACTGTGATGTGGCCCCACTCAACACTGTATTCAATAAGCAAAAGGTTAACTTGTTTATTTTACGTTTATATCTGTCTATTTCCTTTTTCATAATGATGCTTTACAGGTATGTCAAATTGAAGTCAAACTTCCCCTTTTTTTCTAATGAACAGAGTATCAGAGTTGGTACATAAAATGTAATTTAAAAAAAGTTATGCAGGAACTCTGTGTGTGTGTGTTCCAGACTGAGTTGACTGACTGTATAGCCATGCTAGTGGGGAACAACGACAGGATTCAAGGTATCATGAGTCAACTGGATGAGACCTGTAAGACAGTTGAGGTAAAGCCTTCAACCTTTTGTCCTTTCTTATGTTTAGTCTATAACAGCATTTTCACATAGTATAGAACTGCAACAATATTGATGGTAAAAATGGTACTGACAATATCTATATGACCTAGTTATTTGTCAGTTTAACCTTACAGTACAATCATGGCTGTCTAACAGGAGAATGGCAGGAGGCAGAAATCCAAAGTGTGTGAAAGTTTCGATCACCTTTATGCCGTCCTGGAGGAGCGGAAAGGAGACATGACCCTGAAGATCAACGCAGAGCAACAGGAGAAACTGGACTATATAAACGGCCTCATGAGGAAGTATAGAGAGCACCTGGAGAACATGGCAAAGATTGTGGAGACAGGGATACAGACAATGGAGGAGTCAGAGATGGCTACTTTCCTGCAGGTGATGAAAAACACATTTTTTGTCCAGAATGGACAAATTACTACCACATAAAATAGCAATGTAAAGCATCTGAAATTCTGTGTCAGTGATAAATCAATATCATAATTGATTATGTACCATGTTAGAATAAAAAGTGTAAAATTTATTACAAATATGTTGTGCAATGTCTTCCGAGATGTTTTCTCAGAAGACATGTTGTGTCTACATCAGAGTTTTCTGAGAAGTAATTCCTTTCTCATCTTTGCTCCCACAGACTGCAAAGCCTCTTCTACAAAAGTGAGTACACATACCCTTTTTTCCAGTTTCAGACTATAGTTCTGGTCCTCAGAAACTACAGTGTAACTGTGATCTCTCTCTCGGTCTACCAGGCTCATTGCAGGCACTAACATCTCCCACCTGGACAAAGTGGAGCGTGGCTATGACAACATGGATCACTACACAGCTAACTTTGAGCGGGAGAGGAGAGTACTGCTCACTATAGACTTTGTGAAAGGTAGGGAGTATTGAGTATTGAGTGAGACGTTGGCATTTCAATGTTCTTTCACAATGTCCAAAATCACTACTTCCAGTGCCACAAAAGAAACTATGCAAATAACAATAGCAAGATCAATGTAAAACTGCAGTAAAATTAAACAATTTACTATTTTCGTGTTTTGAACTCTTGGTTGTTGTTCAGATGTTGAAGACGATGAAGAATTTGAAGATGGAGAAGAGGAAGTAGAATTGAGGCGGATGACAGGGGCGACCCGTACAGATGTCTCCCCCTCTGCTGCAGGGCCCTCCGTCGTTAAGGCCAACCCTCCACAGCCCCAGCAGCAGACAGCACCCCCACCCCTTCCTCAGAGACCTATTGAGACCCTAGGTGTCATGGCTACCCTGGCCAACCCACAGGGCCCCGTCCGTGCCACAACCCCAGTACAATTCCCATCCCTAACCCCAACACCAACTGCCACCACACAGGCCAGCCCAGTCCACTTCCCAACCACAACCCCTGTTCAGTTCCCAAACACAAATCTGGTTAACTTCCCATCAGCGGAGCCACCGACACAGGTGAGAGGAGTGTTTATGACACACTACAGCCTAGCCGTGAAATTTACTGAAAATGTCTCAGTATAATACATGATAGAATAATAACTCACGATCCCTGGCTAACCCCATCCCAGCAGCTGCCTAGTGCAGTGACAGTCAATGTCACATTTGAGTTCACAAACCATATGGATATTTTTAAATATAAAACTAATATTATTATTGCTTGGCTTTTATCTCCCGTCCTCTGAATGAGGAAAATGTGGTTATTGAAACCAGTCAATATCCAATCTGTATCAGAATAGCAGTCATTGTTTAAAGCAGCTGTGCTCTGCTCAACTCAGAGTGGGCCTGCATGGGCCCTGGCCTGGGTTACGGCAGTGGCTTTCACCTCAGCAGGAGGCTTTAATGATGAGACACCTGCCTGCTCTCTGGTTGCCGTAGCCCTGCGTGTGTTAGGGGTGAAGCAAGGAGGGGGACGCTGCTGTTTTCATAGGGATAATTATCAACCACTCTGTTACATGTCATCACCATTGAGTTTCATTTGCATGTGGAGTGCTAATTTGAATGAGCATAGAGTTTACACCAACATAATCATGTGGATTCAATTGAAAAGGGAAAAGCCACCTGGAACAGTTTGTATTCATTCCAGAGGGGGAAAAAATGAATGGCCTACAGATTCATAGAGGCGTTTATCAGAAAGGGTCAGTGTGTGTATGTGTATGTGTATGTGTGTGTGTGTGTGTGTTTGTGTGTGTGTGTGTGTGTGTGTGTGTGTGTGTGTGTGTGTGTGTGTGTGTGTGTGTGTGTGTGTGTGTGTGTGTGTGTGTGTGTGTGTGTGTGTGTGTGTGTGTGTGTGTGTGTGTGTGTGTGTGTGTGTGTGTGTGTGTGTGTGTGTGTGTGTGTGTGTGTGTGTGTGTGTGTGTGTGTGTGTGTGTGTGTGTGTGTGTGTGTGTGTGTGTGTGTGTGTGTGTGTGTGTGTGTGTGTGTGTGTGTGTGTGTGTGTGTGTGTGTGTGTGTTTGAGTGGCATGTGCATAACCTAAAATCATCCTGCTTACAAAAACTCTAATAATCCAGAAGAAATAAAGCTTGGTTGTTTTGATTCCTCACAGGAAGTGTCTTTCTGTGTCACAGTTGTGGCTTTGTTTATTTTACTGCTTTGGAGTCTGATAAAGTCTTCCATTAGGATATGTTTATTTATTAATTTGTGCACTGACTAATACTTAAGCACTCAGTCTATCACACTTAAAAGGTTACGCGTTTTAAATTGAAAACATGAGAAGTTTCAATTTAGTGCAATTTTCCTTTCTCAGGTCAAATTGCTGACTGATCTTGTATACTCTGAGGTTATTGTATGGATGTGGATATGGTAATTCAGGACATCATATTGATTGATACAGGACATATTGTGGGTGTGAGCAGGTGGGTATTAGCGTGGTGAGATAAACATGGTATACATTTATTTTTATGTTAGAGTTATTTTGTATTTGGTACCTCAAAGAAGCTCTTTAGACTCTACAAAATATTTGATTTCCTTGTGTTAAATTAGTGCTTTGGAATATGTAAGTAACAATATTTTCTGTTGAGGCATGTCAGAATTCCTCCTTCATTTGACTTCTAATTTTGCATGGACCTTAAGGACATGCTACATATAATATAAATATGTCTTTATATTCTCTCTAAATTATACTTTACTTATTCAGCATGCATTGCGAGTTTTAATTTGATCCCACTTACAAACCCAATTCTGAACAATAGACTATTTATACAACCAGTAGCTTTGCAATAGTTTGAGGGGACCTCTAATGTTTTTGCTCTTTGTTTTTCACAGATGACTTCTGATGCGGCATCAAGTCAGCAAAACACAGATGACAAAGATGGACCCAAACACGTCTTCTCCTTTTCTTGGCTGAACAACCAGAAGTAGATGTTCATTTTACCTTAAGACATTGTTGTAATACTAGGTATTGTTTTGGTTGAGTCAGCATCCCGCTGCAGGCACGGTTTAAATAATTACTATGTTACCGTTATATAACTGTAATTTCTCTGTAAATCCTCTCTAGCATTTCTATACTACCGTAAAAACAAATGTCATTGGGCAGATTTCTGGTTTGAGAAAGCCGTGCGTAATTTGGCACACATTTTGGCAATAGATTTACGCGTAAATCAGAAAAACGTCTCAATGTATTAAAACACTCAATTTAGTCTACACAGCAAGCAATGAATATAACTTTGGAAACTTTTTTATTACAAATATAAATATCAGACATTCTCTTGCACAACAAATATGATTGGTTGCTGATAGTCATATGATTGGCCTATTTTATTATCAAACTTGAAGCAGTTGTACAATGAGAGGGAATTCCAGAGAGGGAGGATGAATGTTTGGACAATATATACAAAATACGTTATGCTTGAATATAAGTTAAAGAACATTAAAGGATATGTGTTCAGCATTTCAACTGGCCTTGCCTATTTCTCATCACACTATGTAATAACTACAAAGCGAATTACAACTCGATTTTACAAATCAATAAAACATAATAACTGAAAGAACGAAAGTTAACCAATTCAAGAGTAAAACAAAAATGGAATAGAAACGTACAGTTTATGTAAGATGTACACAATGTATTTGGTAAATGTATTTCTAACACTTTCATTTCCCGAATATGTCCATCATTTTCCGGTTACTATACGCCTGCTGAACTAATTGCTCGTCTCGAGCCATTTCTAGAACTTCCCTCAGCAGATGGAACGTCAGGTCCAATGAGATCGGTGGCTCTTCGCCCGGCCAGGTCCGCTTTCCTCTCTCCGTGGAATCATCCATCTGGTTAGCGTAGCTGTTCAGAAACCGATTGCTGTTACCGACTTTACCTTGCAGAAGACGCTGCGTAAACTGAAGTAAAGCCCTGTTGACCATTGTTGACCGCGCAGAAGCTCCAGGAGATGTATTCGACAATGAAGACTGGGGCGAATTTTGATTGGAGTTGTCAAACCGAATGAAGTACTCCTCTCCTAGTCGTAGAAGAATAGGGAGTTGCTGTTGCAGCTCTGCCTGTAGATTGTGGAATGGATCAAGTGCTCCGGGGGTTTCAATAGCTCTACATTCATAGCGGGGTTGGAAGGCACCAAGTAGAGCCACAGCGGAAACGAAGAAATTCAACTTCATCTCAGGAGATTAGGATGAATCTGAGAATTAAATATAGCTTCATTTTCTCATGTTCATAATCACAATTAAACAAATTAAAGTGAAGATACATGTTGAGTAGCCTAGGATCAGGTGTCACTTTGACAATTTAACATTTTGTATCTGTATTGTATTTGCATTTATTGCCATTTGACATCGAAAACTAAAGAAAAGCAGTTGCTTATGTTGTAATTGCTTATTTAATTACAATATTGTATTATTCACTTTTATGTTAACTATTACCAGCTCATTGAATAATAGTTAATACTGTATGAATCAACAGTTAAGTACTACAATTTATGGTAACTAGGAAACATTTCTATCAATAATTCAATTATCTGCACACAACACCACAACTACATCCCTAAAAGAAACAAACAATTCAAGATGTTGTCAAATACCTGAGTTTAACTGTGACAGAAGATGTTCCTCTGAAGTTGTAACGAAAATGATATCCTATTCTACAGTTATTTTGCCTTCCAATGAGCCTGTAATAGTGAGTTTTTAAAAAAGCATCGAAACAACACTTATATATCATAGACCTGAGGCCATGTCATCATGCTCTGACATGATGATCTGCGCAAGCAGAGGCATCATGGCCGTAGGGGGCACAGTGGCATGTGCCCCCTCATATTTGTCCTGTAAAAAATACAAATACAACATTTTATTAATGTATTTTTTATTTTTGTTGTTTGTCTGTAATACTACTAGCCACCTAGCAATTTTATGAAGTTGGCTTTAGCTAGCCTGGATAGGTTACCAATCTCCCAACCTCATAACTACCAAGAAGCCATTTCAGGCTGTCAATCAAGTTAGAGTAGCTAGCTTGTCTAACCATTTTAGCTGTCATTCCTGCTGGCAAGGTTGGTAGTCAGGAGGATATAGACAGCTCAAGACATGCAGAAAAATAGACATATCTTTGTTTAAACATAGAATTAAGCATAATGACCATAATGACCATGGCGCTTGATTGTTTCAGGTGTTTGAAAAATGTTCCAACTTATGGTCGGGGCCTAGTCCCCCCCCCCCCCAGCCATCCTCACGTACTTCGGTTTTGCCCCCTTCGATTTTGGGGGTGCATGACACTCCTGTGCAAAAGCGCTAATGTAAAGAAAACGTGGCAACCCCAGAATATGAATGGGAAGCCTCCCTCAGTCCAGTGGGGTTAATATCAGATGAGTCATACAGTAGGTCTAATTGGGATGTGTCGTTTTCCGGAATCTAGAGTGCCATTGTTCAACTAACTATGGACGTGGCCTTGTTCCTGCAGGAATGAATACATTCATGAATTAATGTTATGGACAGTGGTACAGGGTCAATAGTAAAATACAATCTTCATCATCTTCACCACCACCACTCTAGTAAGAGTCAACCAAACATAAGTTGGATGTCATGAATGTACATTTTCCCCCACAATAAAGTAAAAAAAATATTTTTAATTGGCTGCAGAGATCGATCAGAAATATGGTCTTTGCCCAATATTGTTTGATTCAAAATGGGTACCAAGTAGATGTCACTGTTATATTTAAACAACATGCAGTTTGGAAAGGGTCAAAGCAATGGCAAAGGTCCAGATACACTTACCTGCCTGCCAAACTGGCAAGATAGGTGGGGGGCCTGCACTTATGGAACACAGGAAAGACACCTGTGACCTTTTCCAACAGAAATGACTTGGATTGAATCACTAACATTTCAGACAGGACGACCTGAAATAGCAGAAGAGATTACAAGGGAGAAGTAGCATTTGAGGGAGAAAATATTATATATATTTCACAGAATCATATTATCGCCCAGAGTAGGTTATGAATATAGTTCATTCATATGCCATATAATGAAATATATGAACTTGTAAGGCGTGCGTACTGGCGGTAGAGAAGTCAGGCGCAGGAGAGCAAAGACTGTGTTACAACGGCGCAGTTTAATGATAAAAATCACCGTGAACAAAAACCATATAAACAATGGGACAAAAACCCCAGACATAACGTGCACAAGCACTTACGATAAACAATACCGGACAAGGACATGTGGGGTCAGAGGGTTAAATACACCACATGTAATTGATGGTATTGAAACCAGGAGTGTGGGAGACAAGACAAGTGACGTCGACCGCCGAAGACAAGACACCGGTGACGTCGACCGCCGAACGTCGCCCAAACAAGGAGAGGGACCGACTTCGGAGGAAGTCGTGACATAACTTAAGATGTCTAAATCTGTTCACCTCTCAATTGAAAATGCACTGCAAGCATGTATGTTTACCTGACTGCACATATACAGAGAAGTGATGAGAAACATCCACAGCATTATAAAGGTGTGAGTCAGCCTGAAACCCCAGCATTATGTCACCCATGCAAAGTGTAGGTGTGTGAGGGTGACATTTGAATGAACTGTTCTGTAAGACCTTTCATGCATCCCTTCAAGAGCGAAGTTTCCTAAAATGTTGTTAGCACTAAGATCCTAATTACAGCTGTTGAATGATTCTCTTCCCACAACACATACTGTAAGTCCAGGTTGTGTCCCAAATGGCACCGTATAGTCAACTACTTTCGACTAGGGCCCATGGTGCTCTGGTCAAACATATTGCACTTTAATAGAAAATAAAGTGCTATTTGAGTTGAAATGCAATATTCATATTGTATCAGACTATTGTTTCAGCAATTACAGTCATATTGCCTCAATTGGGAACAAGACCAAGACATACAAACAGCTGTTTAAACAACATGTTCCACTAGATCCAGGAAAATAAATAGACAGGAATACCATTAAGGTAATACATGAATATGAGTGTTTCCAATTCATCATCTCTGCTTTCTCCACTCAGCTTTTCAAGACACAATGTTTCCCTCCCTACAACTTTCCAGTCCCCTATCAGAATCGTTATCAGCTCCTTAGTTGCTGGACCGCCACCGGGCACAGATGGGGGAATGGATTTGTACGCTGTCCAATATTTATGTGTAGCTATTGATGATAACAAGATAGATACAACATGTATTTTTGGTATCTCTTATCCTCGTACTACATTCACAAACAGCTTTTCAAACACCTGCTTCATAGTGTGAGATTGAACAATATAAGGAAATGTGTTCTTTTGCTTTGTGCTGATGTGGGATTACACATAGATTTTATGCTAAATTTAAGGGCATGGTCAGAATAGAGAAAATGTTCAGGTTAAAATCAATTAGTCTTTTGTATGTGCCTCGTCCATTTTGAAGTTGCTCGATTTATCCATAGGCAGTATACATAATTTATTATTAAATACTTTATTTTGTAATCTGATGGAATTAATATGACTAATTTACATGCGGTAGGAATCATAATTAGGTGTTAATGATGAAACATACATATACATTAACAGCTGCTGGTAGCAAAATGGATGACCCCTTAAGGATGTCCCTATAGAAATTCTTTAGAAACTTGAAACTATGCACTATGCACCATATTTCCAGGACTTTACTTTATTGGTGTGTCATTGGTGGACCTCATCTATATGGTGAAGGTAAATTTGGGTTGTGTCCCAAATGGCACCCTATTCGCTATATATTTCACTACTTTTGACCAGTGGCCCTGGTTAAAGTATTGTACTATATGGAGAGTAGGGTGCCATTTGGGACACAGATAGCCTATGTGTGCATCAGATCACTCAACCAGTAAAATGTACTATCTAAACCTTATCACTCCACTTGGCTGCACACAGGCTTTAAAACATTCACATTGCATTATGTTTAACCACTTGTCTATGATAAATGTTGCTACTTAGGGTTAACAAGGTATAGTGATTGTGATTCTTCTATGAATAATCAGTATTTCTGTTTCATGATCTGGGGCCTGTTGCACAAAAGTAGAATTAAGACATAAATGACTCAGCTGAGCTCAATGAAGCCAAAACATGTGCGTCCAGGCTTAATTGGTTGCACAAAGACCAAGCCAGGATGAGCAGACACGGATTCATTAAGCCAGGTGAAACCAATCCTGGATAGGTGCGCGCTCACGGCTCACTCAAATAGACCCCGCCACAGATCACAGATTAACTGATTTACCATGGCAACTAGAGCCGCGTACTTTTCCCCGTCGGAAGCACAAATCCTCATGGAGGCATACGAGGAGGTAAAAGATATAATTAAGAAGAAAGGCAACACCGCCACAGTGATAAAACAAAGAGAAAAAGCGTGGCAAAGTATTGCAGACCGCCTGAATGCGTAAGTAGTGCACAATTACACACTCACCGCTCCGCTGAAACATCACAATTACAATTCAAATATTTAATGCACATCTCCAAAAATGCAGTTGTACTTTTAATTATGAAACGGTTACATTTTTTATTGAAATGCACTGCAGACATGAGTGAAATTGTGTAAAGTAACTCCATCACACTGTATAAAGCTATGATACATTTTTTGATATTTTTACTGAAAACAAGACAAAAATACCAAGTAATTTTTTGCAGTGTGACTCCATTGTGTGTGTGTGTGTGTGTGTGTGTGTGTGTGTGTGTGTGTGTGTGTGTGTAGATTAAACATGAACGGGCCAAAACGGACATGGCAGCAGGTCAAAATCAAATACAAGAACATTCTGCAGAATGGTATGGTCCCTGACTAATATTTAACAAAGCACAAGCATATATTGTACCCAGAAGGTGCCTGCTCACACATTGTCTGTACTGTTTTAGCAGTGAAAAAGAATACCCACAGACAAGGCACGGGTGGTGGGTCACCAAAGGCTGACCTTACCCCAGCAGAGGACATGGCCTTGGAGCTAAATAAAGGCAGGCCCGTCTTAGAGGGGATCCCTGGGGGGAAAGAGACGAGCATAGGTTCCTCCCAAGATGCCACCCGCTTCATTCAAGGTATGTCCTTCCATCTCTACATGGGATACAACCACATTCATATTGAATCAATTTGGACTGTCTGACTTTGGTTTACCTATTGCCTTGCAGTGTCTGGCAGCACTGTGTTCCTGTTAGAGCCACCAGCACAAGCACCAGACGATGCTGATCCAGTGAGTACTCCATCAAAGGCATACTGTAGGCCTGGCATGTCTTGTCTACTAGCTTCAATATGAATCCGATTAAATGTGATAGGGTGAAGGCCCCAGTGCAGCAGCAACAGCACATGATGGAGACGATGATGATGAGGAGGAGACCATCTCTCTGGATTCCAGAAGGCATGAGGTATCATGTTAAGACTGTGAAAGTACTATTTACTCTACAATGGTGAGGAGTCCTCATCAAAATCAAAAAATCGAATTTCTTTTACAGGACCCAGATGCTATACAGTGGGAAAACCAGCCTGGCAACATAGTGCGTATTAATAAAAGGACACCACATCCTGCCAAATTCCAGCTGCGCTAATTGTATTGTGTTCACAGAGCTCACAAGCTATCAGAAAGTTGTATGGCAACCACCTCCGGCGCCAAATAGAACTGGCAGACATAGACATTCAGTACAAGAAGAAAAAGATGGAAAATCTTGCACTGGAGTTCGAAATAAAAAAGAGGACAATTAGGAAACTGGACCTTGAAATAAAAAAACTTGAGGGAGGTGAGATATGCCTTCAATGTACACTGTATGCTAACTGTAACACAAATTTATTAATCATTATTTTTCTTTCCTCCCCCAGCTCCAAGAAGATGACACAGCTCAAAATAAAAATTTGGTATATTCTCGTAAAGTCAAGTGAGCCATGACATATGAGCTCTTATTGTGAGCACACAGGACGGTGGCATCTTTCTAAGTTTTTTTTTTATTTTCCCAGCAATCAGTACAACCAAGTCATCGTTATAAGGCATCGCCCTCTTTTGCCCACCCCCCCAGCACCAGGTGTGGCCACTAGCCTATATGAAGGCCCAAAATTGTGTGTTCCTTTCTGCTCTGACAATGGCATGCCCATTCGTGCGAGATGTGGTGGATGAAGAAGCACTTGTGCTGAGGAGAGCCTTCAGGCGAGAAAGGGTCTTCAGGGACCGGTTGGACCCACTGGCCTTCCCTGATGACCATCTATATGAAAGATACAGGTTTTCTGCAGATGGCATCAGGTATCTATGCAGACTACTGGGTCCCAGGATTAAGCACCGCACTGCACGGAGCCATGCACTGAGTGTGGAGCAAATGGTTTGTGTGGCCTTTCGCTTTTTTACTAGTGGAGCCTTCCTGTACTCAGTGGGGGATGCAGAACAGCTGAACAAGGCCACAATTTGCCGCACAATAAGGAGTGTGTGTCTGGCTATCAAAGCATTAGCAGATGTCTTCATCTCCTTCCCTGGCCACAGAAGACTCTGTGACATCAAAGAGGAGTTCTATAGGATTGCAGGTAAGAGGATCTACAAATTACAGGACAACTGTTAACACATAGTAGGATACTCATTACTTTGTGTGACAGGTTTCCCCAATGTCATTGGTGCAGTGGACTGCACACACATAAGTATAAAAGCCCCCTCAGGTGCCCATGAGGCTGATTTTGTGAATAGGAAATCCTTTCACAGCATTAATGTTCAGGTGAACATAACTTTTTGATATTGTCCATTGACGAACACTCTGCATTGCCAGTGATGTGCATTGATTGGTGTAATATTCCTCATCTTATGATTTCAGATGGTCTGCAATGCTGACTGTGTGATCAGCAATGTTGTGGCAAAATGGCCTGGCTCAGTCCATGACTCCAGAATCTTTCGGGCCTCTGAAATCTATCAGTGCCTATCACAAGGTAAGCCACACAACCCCTATTTATAACCATCATGGCTGTGTCAAGAATATCACTGTGTTTATGAGGTAGTAATGATGAGATTTTGTGTTGACAGGTGAATTCTCTGGTGTGTTGCTGGGAGACAGGGGGTATGGCTGCCAGCCTTTTCTCCTGACACCTTTCACAGACCCCCAGGAAGCACAGCAGGCCTACAACCATGCCCATGCCAGGACCAGGGCCAGAGTTGAAATTACCTTTGGCCTCCTGAAGGCACGCTTTCACTGCCTTCACAAATTAAGGGTCAGCCCTGTTAGGGCATGTGATATTACTGTGGCTTGTGCTGTCCTCCACAATGTGGCCTGCCTGAGGAAGGAGAGGGCCCCCAGAGTGCCACCAGCCATGGACTGGGACAATCCGGCAATCTTCCCTGATGACGACAGTGGTCGGCTGCTGAGGGACCAATATGTGTTGAATTATTTTAGTTAGTATGTGTGCTTTCAATTTTGGTTAAATATGTCCTGCGGTGGCAGAGGAATTTGGTTTTTTTTGGGGTTCGTTTTTTGACGAATTTGGCCTCTTATGATGTTTGTGCGGTATACTGTGTGTAATACAAGGCTGCAGGGAGGCTACTGCATCCATTCATTTGTCTGTTCAGTTGATGTGTATGGATTTGTCCTGCATTTATTTTAGTGTGCAGACATGCAGGGTGTGTTATATACAGACCTTTGAATGTGTATGTATCATTTTGTATAATATGCTTGGATTCTGTGCTTTCCATCTTGTAGAGTCACTGACTTCAGTTTCGAAAGGAGCTGATGGTTTACCTGCTTTGTTTTGTCCTTATTCAATAAAGGAACATAATGTTACACATAGTGTTTTTATATTCATATGGAATGTGTATTTGTTTATATGACAGAGTACTAGGGCCACACTGAAGAAAGGATAAAGTCATAAATTTATGAGGCTGGTTCTTTCTGCAGAAAAGCTACATATTGTTTTTACAGTTTTAATACTTATGACAATGTGATACTTAATATTCTGGCACATCAGCATGTCTTTGTTTATGAAACCATACTGAAGTACAATTTCACGAAATGCCCCACATCTGTCATTTTAACTGTCCTCCTTTAAAACAACTGGTTACAATATTATGACTTGTGTTTTTTTTTTTCCCCTCTGTGGCCCTAATATTCTATCATTTTACATAGTCTATGGGAAACTGTAAATTATCTAATGATAGCAACATCTAAAAATCTATTTTTATCCAAAATCATTGAAATTAATGATCACAAACGTTTAAATAATAACAGTGGGTCTAGTTATATGTGATAACAATGTATAGTGAGCAGTGAAATAACTATTGGTTTCCATTTGTGGTGACTGCTGACTGACATTAGGGATGAGATTAAATAGATCCTGGAATTTAGCCTGGTCTGGAGCAGGCTAGCTCCACAGAATAAATCTCCATGGTAATTTATACCATAACATATCCTCCTGCCCCCTATACATCTTTAGTGCAACCGGATTACGGATCAATTGAGCCAGGATCACCAAGATATCCTGGCTTAATCCCTTATCCTAGTTTTGTGCAACAGGCCCCTGGTTTAAATGATGGTAAACAAATCCATGCTTTCTGGCCTTTGCCTCTCCTGTGTCTGTTGATTCTGTTTGTGGTGTATTGCCTGATCGCCACCACTCTTTGACCTTTAGTGGCCAATGAGTGACTGATGACATAACGGCCCAAGCTCGCTCTCATTGGTTTGATACATCCAATTGTAATGGACCTGACAAGCTTAAATAGCTCCATGATTTGGTGATCAAAGACATCACTTAATTAAGACTGTAGCGGGTGCGTGCTAGTGGCAGGGATGTCAAGCGCAGGAGAGTGAACTTGGTATAAACGGAGCAGTTTAATGAATATATAAAAACTCAGAAAACCAAAATATACAAAATAGAATAAGAGGGTGCAAAACCCGTCGCACACCAGAACATAACTGGCACCAATACATACAACAAACAATCACTGACAAGGACATGAGATGAAACAGAGGGTAAATACACAACATGTAATTGATGGGATTGGAACCAGGTGTGATGGGAGACAAGACAAAACCAATGGAAAATGAAAAATGGATCAGCGATGGCTAGAAGGTCGGTGACATCGACCGCCGAACACCGCCGAACAAGGAGAGGGACCAACTTCGGCGGAAGTTGTGACAAAGACACAATACAGGCATTCATCTACTTGTTCCCCTATGGAATACATGGAATATACAGCAATATGTCAAATAAGGCTAAACTGTACACAATTTACTGAGCATCCTCAATGTTTTAACAATCTAAGACATTCATTCCCCCACAACAGGATTTTATTCAAAGGGTAAAATTCGGATGTCTCAGGAAGGTGTGTAAACCTACTTTGACCTTTTAGTCGGGAGTCTGATTCACATGCACAAACCACAGGTTCCTGATGTTGGTAAATTGATGCAGTGGTTTCCTAAGGTTCCTTATCCAAAAAACCCAATGAACAAGACATGTCAACCAGCACCATAACATGGTGGGTAAAAACAAACACACTCTGGGAAATCATTTCTCTGGTATATTCTACGCCAAGTGACGTCTCTCAAGATGTAAGATAATTGCTGTCTTAAAAAGTCTTAAAAAGTCCAGACATTGCAATGATTACGGCTCATATATTTTTCATTGTCTTTTTTATTTATTTGAGGCTAATAATTGCATTCCAAGGGTGGCGGTGGCAATGTCAAGGGAAAACACAGGCTGTATCCCAAATGGCACCCTAGTGTGATACTTTTGACCAAGGCCCATAAGTAGTGCACTATATATTGAATAGGGTGCCATATGGGACTAAATCATAAACGTGCATTTACGTCATCACCAGGGGTTGGTGCCCTCTGGGCTGAATCCTAAGAGTGGAACCAGCTAACGATGTAGCCAGGAGGCACCCTGACAGTTAAGGTTAGTGGTGAGAGAAGACTGCTCATTTCTCTGTCACTGACCTCCTGATGATGCTCTTGTATACACACACACACGCCCCCCCCCCCACACACACACACACACACACACGCACACACACACACTGAATGATACGGAAGGTCACATTTGTTGTGTCACTCTATTGACCAGTAGGAATCCTGATGTTGACTACCTCACTGACATTGTCACTCTGTCTGTGGGGTCATGTCCAAGACTCAGTATGCGTCCCAAATGGCACCCTATTCCCTTTATAGTGCACTACTTTTGACCAGAGCCACCCTATGGGACATTTTTATTATTATGTATTGTACATCGCATGGAATATTCCATTTATATACAAGATTTTAATTACCTGGTAGGTGAAGAACTGGTAGAAGACTCTTCTAGTGTCCATTTGTCCATCAGACAGAGGTGGGATCAAGTCCCTATTATTTGAGTAAGTCTCAAGTCACAAGGTCCGAGTCTCAAGTCGAATTCTAAGTAGAACAGGTCAAGACTGGAGTCAAGTCCAAGTCATGCATTCTAAAAGCAAACAAAAACTAAATCTATAAATGCAATGACTTGTTCAGCTACAATTCGTTGTTTATTTATTGAGTCTACCAGACAGCCCTTTTCATTATTTTGGCGATTTATTGAGTCTACCAGACAGCCCTTTTCATTATTTAGTGTAAATGTAAAATAGGGACCTTGTATCAGTCACAAGGCCATGAAATCAGCAGAAGGCAAGGCAAGATGACGTGCTCAGAGTGTACATTTATTTATGGATCTTGGTTATCCAGTGATGAAAGCACAATATCATATGAAAAATACAAGTAGCTTTAGCAAATATACGCAAGAATTGCCCAAAAGAAATAGCCTCTGTATCATGCTTAAAACATGTCCTATCTGAACAGACACAGGTAGAGGGAAAGACTGTACAGCCTCCTCTTGAGAAATTAAATTGAATCTGTCTAACAGGAGCTCAAATAGGTAGGCCTACATAATACACTGAACAAAAATATAAACGCAACACATAAAGTGTTGGTCCCATGTTTCATGAGCTGAAATAATAGATCCCAGAAATGTTCCATATGCACAAAAAGCTTATTTATCTTGAATGTTGTGCCCAAATGTGTTTACATCCCTCTTAGTGCGAATTTCTCCTTTGCCAGTATAATTCATCCACCTGACAGGTGTGGCATATCAAGAAGCTGATTAAACAGCATGATCATTACACAGGTGCACCTTATGCTGGGCCACTCTATAATGTGCAGTTTTGTCACACAACACAATGCTACAGATGTCTCAAGTTTTGAGGGATTGTGCAATTGGCATGCTGACTGCAGGAATGTCCACCAGAGCTGTTGCCAGTGAATTGAATGTTAATTTCTTTACCATAGGGCCCCTCCAACGTTTTAAGGAATTTGGCAGTACGTCCAACCGGCCTCAAAACCGCAGACCAAATGTAACCACACCAGTCCAGGACCTCCACATCTGACTTCATCACCTCCAAGATCGTCTGAGCCCAGCCACTCGGACAGCTGATGAAACTATGGGTTTGCACAACCAAAGAATTTCTCAGGGAAGCTCGTTTACGTGCTCGGAGTCCTGACCTGGGTATTGACCTGACTGCAGTTCAGCGTCGTAAGCGACTTCAGTGGGCAAATACTGACCTTCGATGGCCATTGGCACGCTGGAGAAGTGTGCTCTTCAAGTATGAATCCCGGTTTCAACTGTACTGGGCAGATGGCAGATATATGTATGGCGTCATGTGAGCAAGTGGTTTGCTGATGTCAACATTGTGAACAGATTGCCCCATTGTGTTGGTGGGGTTATGTATGGGCAGGCATAAGTTACAGACAACAAACACAATTGCATTTTATTGATGGCAATTTGAATGCACAGAGAAACCGTGACGAGATCGTGAGGCCCATTGCCGTGTCATTCATCCGCCGCCATCACTTCATGTTTCAGCATGATAATGGACAGCACCATATCGCAAGGATCTGTACAGAATGCCTGGAAGCTGAAATTGTCCCAGTTCTTCCATGGCCTGCATACTCACCAGACATATCACCCATTGAGCATGTTTGGGATGCTCTGGGTCTAATTGTACGACAGCGTGTTCAAGTTCTCGCCAATATCCACTAACTTTGCACAGCCATTCAAGAGGAGTGGGACAACATTCAACAGGCCACAATCAGCAGCCTGATCAACTCTATGCAAAGAAGATGTATCACGCTGCATGATGCAAATGGTGGTCACACCAGATACTGACTGGTTTTCGGATCCACACCCCTACCTTTTGTAAAAGATATCTGTGACCAACAGATGCATATCTGTATTCCCAGTCATGTGAAATCCATAGATTAGGGCGTAATGAATTTATTCCAATTGACTGATGTCCTTATATGAACTGTAACTCAGTCAAATCTTTAAAATTGCTGCATGTTGCTTTTATATTTTTGTTCAGGGTACTTTGATCACTCTTCTGTTGCTGAGAATTTTCCTGCACTGCAGGTAATGCAGATTTATATAAATTCTTTGTGATGGGGGAAATAGATATAGTTACATATTAGGCTATTATTTGTAATTATATATCGTATTGTTTTGACAATATAGCAATATTATTTTTGCGCTAGTTGGCTGTACCTGCACCAAAACCCCAGTATTTTCCTTCATAGCTTGTTCTCCAGCCTCTTTTCCTACATCTGTATTTCTAGGTAGCGATTCATCCTCTACATCCACCCCTCAACCTCCTCCTCACAAGACAATTGCTACATTTGTGCATAATGGCACCCTATTCCCTACATAGTGCACTACTTTTATCAAGAGCCCTAGTAGTGCACTATATAGGGAATAGGGAGTAGGGTGCCATTTGGGCGCCATCTAGGATCCCCCAGAGGCAACGGCCATCTAGTCTTGATGGGGTCCTAGCTGAAAACCTTTATTATAGGCTAGAATGCGTATACGGCTACCTTGGACAGAATAATTGCTGAATTCTTGCCAAACCCCCATGACTGTTTGTTCAGAATTGCTAACCACCAATATTGTCCTGATACACATGACAAGCATGACAAAGTTATGTTATAGTAATATAAAGTCATTTCAAGGTGTAAATTACAAACTTTAGAAGCCTTTTTAAACCTCAAATACACGACAAGTTTTACATTTCATGCACTGCAGTAAAATTCTCCTGCAACAGGTTGATAAAATTAAGATCCTGCATCTATAATTGATTACTCATAGTCACCTGGGGAGGGAGACACAGTGATAGGATCACTAAGAGAAGTAGTAGCCTAGCTCAATACAAAGGACAGAGCGATGGCTGCATCCCAAAAGGCACCCTATTCCCAAAATAGCACCCTATTCTCTAACAGCAAAAGTTGTGCACTATGGTGGTACTTGGGATACACAATGCCACTAACTCTTGAGTCTAAGCACATGAAGACAGCGGGCCAAAATAAACTGTGTATGGTGGTGGTCATGCCCCTGAAGCAACCAACACATTTCTTTCAAAATAGGTCAGTGATCTGACTATTTTTATAATAGAAGTCATTTATATCATCCTAGGACAACAAGAATAAAATCATTTTGACCCCATCGAGTCACTTCAATTTTTTATCACTGCGTGTTGACAGGAGTGTTTCTACAAGGTCCCTTGTCTTTTACCCTCTCTCCACATATCTCTCTCCATATCCCTGTCTCCCAATCCCTCTGAGGGGTCCATGGGATATAGGTTGCCTTGATGAGTATTCAAACCCCCTGAGTCAATACTTTGTAGAAGCACCTTTGGTAGCGATTACAGCTGTGATTATGTCTGGGTAGGTTTCTAAGAGCTTTCCACACCTGGATTATGCAACATTTTCCCATGATTCTTTTCAAAATTCTTCAAGCCCTGTGAAAATGTTTTTTGATCATTTCTAGACAATAATTTTCAGGTCTTGTCATAGATTTTCAAGTAGATTTATGTCAAAACAGTAACTCAACCACTCAGGAACATTCACTGTCTTTTTGGTAAACAACTCCAGTGTAGATTTGGCCTTGTGTTTTAGGTTATTGTCCTGCTGAAAGGTGAATTAGTCTCCCAGTGTCTGATGGAAAGCAGACTGAACCAGGTTTTCCTCTAGGATTTAGCCTGTACTTAGCGCTATTCCATTAATTTTTTATCCTGAAAGAGTCCTCAGTCCTTACCGGCTACAAGCATATCCAATAGCATGATGCAGCCACCAATATGCTTGAAAATATGGAGAGTGGTACTCAGTCATGTGCTGTATTGGATTTGACCCAAACATAACACTTTTTATTCAGGACAAGAAGTGAATTGCTTTGCCACATTTTGAAGTGTTACTTTAGTGCCTTGTTGCAAACAGGATGGATGTTTTGGAATGTTTTTATTCTGTACAGGCTTAATTTCCCTCTTTTCACTCTGTCAATTAGACGTATTATGGAGTAACTACAACGTTGCTGATCCATCCCCAGTTTTCTCCTTTTTCCAGCCATTAAACTCTGTAACTGTTTTAAAGTCACCATTGATTGGCCTCATAGTGAAATCTTTGAGCGGTTTCCTTCCTCCTCGGCAACTGAGTTATGAAGGATGCCTATATCTTTGTTGTGACTGGGTGTATTGATACACCATTCATAGTGTCATTACTAACTTAACAATGCTCAAAGGGATATTCAATGTCTCCTTTTTTTTACCCATCTACCAATAGGTGCCCTTCTTTGCGAGGCATTGTAAAACCTCCCTGGTCGTTGTGGTTGAATCTGAGTTCTAAATCCACTGCTAGACTGGGGGACCTTACAGATAATTATCACATCTACTCCCGCTCCCGAGCTCCATCCTGGCAACCCATCTTTATGCACACCTTTGCCCCATCATTAGGCACACCTGGACTACCTTTACTATTAGGCACACCATCACTACCTTGATTACTTCCCCTTTATCTAGCACTCTGTTGTCTCACCCATCAGGCAGTATTGTTTCTGTTGTCATGTTCAGACGCTACTCCTGTTTTTGTATTCACTCTGTTTGTTCCGACGAAACTCACCGACTGCACCTGCTTCCTGACTCCCTGCGTCTTCGTCACAGTATACTGCCTCACAAAATGGAAGCAGCAGCCAACTGAGACATCTCCCAGATGGTCGACGAACAGGAGGACCTACTTTGCCAACACCACGACCAGCTGGCGCAACTGGGGACAGCGATGGATGAGGTCCTCCGTGTTATTCAACATCTAGATCTTCCTCAAGGGGCATCACCCCCAACGAGCGGAGGATCCTCTACCATGAGTCGACCCAGCGAGCCAGCACCTCAGCCCATTCAGCAGTCCACCCAGGTCAGCGATCCCTCCCGGACAAATATGACGAGACTCCATCCAAATGCAGTGGCTTCCTACTCCAGTGCTCCCTCTATGTCGCTCATCAGATGGGAGCCCCCACCACAGAGAGGTCCAAGGTTTCCATGGTTATTTCCCTGCTGACCGGGCGGGTGTTGGATTGGGCTACAGCCCGCTGGGAGAGAGGAGAGGAGGAGCTGGGTTCCTATGAGAGGTTCATGGCTCTTTCAGAGGAGTCTTCGATAATCCACTGGAAGGCAGATAAGGGGGTGAGTGCCTACTCCAACTAAGGCAGGATGGCCAGAGCATGAACCAATGGAGGTAGGGGCCACACAACTCCCCGCGGCTGAGCAATGCCGTCGGAGACAGATGGGGTTCTGTCCCTATTGTGGTTAGGAAGGGCATCAGCTTCAACAGTGTCCGCCCCGTTCCAACCCGAGATCCACTACAGCAGAGGGACGGCCCCGTGATCATCTATCTCCTGGGGTAGGCATGAGTATTCCATCTTCATCACTTTCCGCCAAACCCTTTTTAGTACCGATTTCACTAGCTGGCTGTCCCTCATGTGTTGTTTCTACAGCTCTAGTGGACTCCAGTGTCGTAGGGAATTTCATTGGCTAGACCCTTGCCTCCTCTCTGAACATAACCTCATACCCGCTCTCCTTTCCGTTTCCGGGTTCAAGCACTGGATAATCAACCACTGGGATCTAGGACAATCACACACATTACAGCACCACTCATCATCACCGTGGGACCCCTGCAACAAAAAAGCTTTCCCTTCCTCGTCATCAAGGCACCCGTACATAAAGTAATCCTCGGCCTACCGTTGCTCCAACGTCATGACCCCACCATCTCCTGGTCGAGGATGGAGATTACTGCCTGGGCCCCCAGATGTCGGAACACCTGCTTTCCCTTACCCTGTGGTTCAGCGTTGGTTGAGAGTCCTGTGGTTGCCCTCTAGGCCGACATCCCGGAGGATTCGCTTACTGAAGGGGCATTTCACTTCTGCCCTGTTGCTGTAAAACTAAAATCCTATGCTGCCCTTCGTATTGGAGGTGAACGCCTCAGAAGTGGGCGTGGGGGCTGTCCTGTCACAATGCTAAGGTAACCCACAAAAATGGTATCCATGTGCATACTACTAAAAAATAACTGGCTCCTGCAGAGAGGAACTATGATGTTGGCGTCCTGAAGCTCCTGGCAGTGAAGTTGGCACTAGAGGAGTGAAGACACTGGCTGGTAGGGCGTCAAGGAGCCATATGTGAATTGATTGCCCCCATCTATCATCAGTGTTTGTGCAGTTAGGTGACCTAAACTGGGACATGCTTAACACCCCGGCTGTCCTACAATCTAAGCTAGATGCCCTCAATCTCACACAAATGATCAAGGAAACTACCAGGTACAACCCTAAATCCATAACCATGGGCACCCTCTTAGATATCATCCTGACCAACTTGCACTCTAAATACACCTCTGCTGTCTTCAACCAGGATCTCAGTGATCCTGAATGTGTAATGGGTCCGCGGTCAAACGACCACCCCTCATCACTGTCAAAAGCTCTCTAAAACACTTCAGCGAGCAGGCCTTTCTAATCAACCTGGCTCGGGTATCCTGGAATGATATTGACCTCATCACGTCAGTAGAGGATGCCTGGTTGCACTTTAAAAGTGCAGAGAAGGGAAGGAAGTGCAGGGAAGTTAGGAAGTGCAGAGAAGTCAGGAACCAATATACTCAGTCAGTTAGGAAAGCTAAGGCTAGCTTTTTCAAACAGACATTTGCATCCTGTAGCACTAATTCCAAAAGGTTTTGGGACACTGTAAAGACCATGGAGAATAAGAGCACCTCCTCCCAGCTGTCCACTGCACCGAGGCTAGGAAACCCTGTCACCACCAATAAATCTATGATAATCAATCATTTCAATAAGCATTTTTCTATGGCTGGCCATGCTTTCCACCTGGCTAACCCTATCCCGGCCAACAGCTCAGTACCCTCTGATGTTGATGTTCTGAAAGAGCTGCAAAATCTGGATCCCTACAAATCAGCTGGGCTAGACAATCTGGTCCCTCTCTTTCTAAAATGATTAGTCGAAATTGTTGCAACCCCTCATAAAACTGACTATCCTACCGATCGTTGACTTCGGTGATGTCATTTACAAAATAGTCTCCAACACTCTACTCAGCAAACTGGATGTAGTCTATCACAGTGCCATCCATTTTGTAACCAAAGCCCCATATACTACCCACCACTGCAACCTGTATGCTCTCGTTGTCTGGCCCTCAGTACATATTCTTAGCCAAACCCACTAGCTCCAGGTCATCTATAAGTCTTTGCTAGCTAAAGCCCCGCATTATCTCAGCTCACTGGTCACCATAGCAACTCCCACCCGTAGCACGCACTCCAACTGTCACAACTTCCGCCGGAGTTGTTCCCTCTCCTTGTTCGGGCGGTGTTCGGCGGTCGACGTCACCGACCTTCTAGCCATCGCTGATCCATTTTTCATTTTCCATTGGTTTTGTCTTGTCTTCCATTACACCTGGTTCCAATCCCATCAATTACATGTTGTGTATTTAACCCTCTGTTTCCCCTCATGTCCTTGTCGGTGAGTGTATGTGAACGTCTGTACTGAAGTGCGTCGGGTTATGTTACCCATTGAATTGTATTATTATGTTTTCCGGTGTTTTTTTTGTAAATAAACTGTGCAGTTGGAAACAGACTCCTGTGTCTGACTTCTCTGCCGCCAGTTAAACACCCTTACACCAGCAGGTATAATTCATTGGTCATCCCCAAAGCCAACACTTACTTTGGCCTCCTTTCCTTCCAGTTCTATGCTGCCAATAACTGGAGTCCGATATCTCCCTCTCTAACTTTAAGCATCAGCTGTCAGAGTAGCTTACCTATCACTGTACCTGTACACAGCCAATCTGTAAATAACTACCTCATTCCCATATTGTTATTTATCCTTCTGCTCTTTTGCACCCCATTATCTCTACTTGCACATAATCATCTGTAAATCTATCTCTCCAGTGTTAATGTTCAATTGTAATTATTTCGCCTCTATGGCCTATTTATTATAAGCCTTACCTCTGTCATGACGTTGCCCTCTTTGGTTACAGCGAGCACCATCCCCCTCTCTCTGTCTCCTACACTCAGGCTGCTGCAACCTCAGGTCGTAAATTCCTGGAGGAGATTATCTCCTCATGGCCACAGTATAGAGAGAGAGTGAGTTTTCATAGAGAGAACAAAGGAATTTCTTCCACCTCACAGAACTGGAGGTCCAAACAGTATTTATGTTCTGGAGAACGTATAAAAGATCGGTGAAGAATCCAGCAACGAACTGGTCCGTTTGGTACAATTCTGTGAAACTCATGAGAGGCAATACGGCCACATTACCATAACGCTCTTTATACAATAGCCTCAGATATAAGGCTTACATCTAATTGTTGTATAAGATGAATGAGTGAGGATGATACTGTTTGTGAAATTGTGTCATGTGATTTTGGACTGTTTAATGAAGGAAACTCCAATTCCCTTTGGAGTTCAGCTAAATCAGAGGACCGCCCATGAGCACAGTTATGGTCTGGCATCCCAAGGTTTGAGTAGAGACCATAAACCTGAGTATAAGCTAAAGTTTGAGTAGATGGCTGAATCGTTTAACCATACCACGTGGTTAAACTCTTAGACTATCGATACCGACAGAATAAAAATATGTCTTTGATATTCATTACTAGTCTGCAGCTAGGAATTCGGTATCATTGAACACGAAGACCGACAACCGCCATAACATCTATTCTATAACGACATGAATGAAATTCACTCTGAACTATCCATTCTAACCACGACAGAGAGAGAGAGAGGGCGGACAGACTCTCCAACAGAAACAAACTTTTCAACAGAGATCCCGACGACACACTGAGCGTAAATACACTGCTCAAAAAAATAAAGGGAACACTTAAACAACACAATGTAACTCCAAGTCAATCACACTTCTGTGAAATCAAACTGTCCACTTAGGAAGCAACACTGATTGACAATAAATTTCACTTGCTGTTGTGCAAATGGAATAGACAACAGGTGGAAATTATAGGCAATTAGCAAGACACCCCCAATAAAGGAGTGGTTCTGTAGGTGGTGACCACAGACCACTTCTCAGTTCTTATGCTTCCTGGCTGATGTTTTGGTCCCTTTTGAATGCTGGCGGTGCTTTCACTCTAGTGGTAGCATGAGACGGAGTCAACCTCCAAGGGTTGATAAATTTGATTTCCATTTATCATTTTTGTGTGATTTTGTTGTCAGCACAATCAACTATGTAAAGAAAAAAGTATTTAATAAGAATATTTCATTCATTCAGATCTAGGATGTGTTATTTTAGTGTTCCCTTTATTTTTTTGAGCAGTGTATTGATTGCAATTGTTCCCGAATTAGTGAGCGTTCATGTGCAAAGGATTAGCATTTCAAATGTTAGAATTATCACTCTGTCTAACAAGCCGCCATAACGGTTTAGCCCACTAGGGCACATCCCCCTATTATTTATTTGTAAACATATCTATTTTGTTTGTTTGTGTGATGCATTTCTGTGAATTACTTAGTTAGTTTACTTAATAAATGATTTTAAGACAATTGATGTATGGATGACTCATAGTGAAGACTGGGTTCGTGCAGATAACCAACAATTTACGACTTTTGGAATGAGGTAAATAACGTGAGGTAAATAATAATTAATTAATCAGAAGACTAAGTGATCAGATATCAAAATATCTGAAAGTTATATTAGGAAAAGTATTACTTTATAATCTGAATATATTCCTTGGTGCCCGACTTCCTAGTTAATTACAGTTACATGATTAATCAGTTTAATGGCGTAATAATAATTTATTTGATAAATAAACACACTGTACATAGATTTTTCTATTGTGTTATTGACTGAACGTTTGTTTATGTGTAACTCTGTGTTGTTTTTGTCGCACTGCTTTGCTTTATCTTGGCCAGGTCGCAGTTGTAAATGAGAACTTGTTTTCAACTGGCCTACCTGGTTAAAATAAAATAAACTTACATACAACGTTAGCTTAGCTTAGCTTGGCTTCACTCATATGAATCACTCAGTCAAAACTCTTCAAAATGACCAGAAAAGTCATCACAGTTTAGATAAACATGTTATATCTAGTTTTTGAAGACGAAAGTGTGCTTATAAATGATACAAACCTGAAAACAGGATAGATAAGGAGACATGGAGAGTTGGCTTCTTTTCACTGGGCTTGTCTTCCGAAACATGAGGTAGAGAGGCACGCGCCTGTGGCAGTTGAGAATTTATGTGACGTGCATGATCCAGACATTTCGAAAAACATATTAATGCATAATTGGAATTTACTATCCCAGAAATTCCCGTATCACGCAAGTGTTAGCGGATGTGTGGAAGTCTACAGCAGGGAAATTACAACCCACGACCACGCACCTCCAATTTCATGGGATTATAGCAGATCCGATTGACCCAAGAAACTCTGCTTTTCATTCAGTGCATGACACACTACTTTTGACCAGGGCCAATTTAAGCTCTGGTCAAAATGAATGCATTACATAAGCAATAGGGTGCTATTTGGGTCACACCCTCAGTGATTCAGTAATCACGACGGTCTGCTCTCATCCAAGGTGCCACCAGTCACAAGGTGTTACAATGCCATCATTTGTGGCGGAAGACATTTTCACCCAGGAACTGCATGTGACAGCTTGACCTTTCGCGGATCTATCGACTCTCTCCTTCCTCTCATTGCTCATCCAGAGAGAGAACTCATGCTTGGGAGAAGCTCTCAGGCCATGCATTCAAATGCATGTTATTACTACTCATTCATTAACTGCGTCAATTCACATTAACATATTTACTTGTGTCAATTCAAATCAACTGAACATTCATGTTAATTGCAAGATGAGCACTTGCATGGAGACTCCCTTCCATATTCTCACTATTTTGTGATATTAATATTGCAAATGCATCACGTGGCATGTCTATCCAATTAACATTGTTTCTGGTGATCCGTCTCATGTCAAAGGCCCTCCACTGACCAGTAACGCACCTCTGTAATTAGATCCATGATAGTGTGATGGAGGGAACAAGACGTGTGTATCCCATAGTGATAATCTTCATACAGTATGGATATCATTATCTGTGTTATAAAATGAAATGCTGTAATGATTAATTAAAGGGCCTCATGCACTATTCAGCCTGATATAATCAGGTATCTGAAAAGAGGAAGGAACGAGTTAATCATATATTTCAATGAGGGGAACAATAGTGCTGAAGTATGCTCAACTGCATAAAAAATATGTATGAAAACAACTATTTCAAATTCAAATAAATTATTGGCCAAATGCTGCTCAAGAACACCACACCACAGAATACTACTCCAATAAAAAAAAATATATACTGTATATATTTTTTTATTTTAAGGCATTCATTTGTTGATCTGCTAGGTGCCCATAAAAAGGGGGGGCCCTGCAGCAGCATGTTGGGATTGTAATAATGTAGCATTGACACTGTGTGTGCATCCCAAATGGCACCCTATTCCCTATTGACCCTGGTCAAAAGTAGTATATTATAAAGGGAATAGGGTGCCATTTGGGATGCCCACCGGTATCACAGTCTCAGAGAATTGGTGTTGGCTACCCCACGCTGATCCTGAAAGGGCACAGAAGAATGTATCTTTTTAGAGCTGGCTGAGGACATGGACTTTCTTTCGCTGCCTGGCTAGTCTGTCCCCTCTGATAGCCATCATCACAGCTCAACACAGATCTCCCCATACCCTGGTTAACACAGGTCATAGCTGACACATGTAGTGTAGCTGTGCAAGTGCACACAGCACAGGTACTAAATCAATGTGAGTCATTTCGGTGAAAAAACCCATCCAGCTGAATGAAATGATAAGAGTTAGAGGTAGGCAGGTAGCCTAGTGGTTAAGAGCATTGGGCCACTAAGCGGAAGGTCGCTGGCTTGAATGCCAGAGTGTACTATGTGAAAAAAATCTGATGATGTGCCCTCGTGCAATGCACTTAACCCTAATTGCTCCTGTAAGAGTGTCTGCTACATAAATGAAAGGTAACATTATAGATAATAGACTGAGGTCCTTTACAAGACATTTACTACACAGAAAAGACTGAAGGGATCCTTAGGATGTCCTCTCTGATGCCACCCCTTTGTCTTAAAGTCTATTTTTAGTCATTTAACAATTTGAACTGACTTTCCACTGACTTTCCAATTTGAACTGACTTTCCATCACCTATTTAGCTACAGTAAGTAAGTACTGTAAGTCTTGTCCAAGCCAGAACATCCCATTGGGCAGGAGCCTATCTGTTTCTGTAGCAAGAGGCAGCTTGATGCACAATCAAGTGGAGTTAAGTCAAATCTAGTCAGGTTTATTTGTCATATGCACAGGATACACATGGTGTAAACACTACAATGAACTGCTTTACTTGCAGGTTCACCTCTCAACAGTGTGACAATAATAAGAATAAATTATGTCAGTTAAAACAAATGAAAATAAAATGAAAGCTCAATAGAACAACGTAGAATGGATTTAGCCAGAATATAAATACAAGGTAGGCTATCACATGATTATTATGAGGACATCAGAAGCAACAATGAATGGGTTTTTCACAGCCTTTTCACTTTCTAGTGACAAGCACAAAAGTAGTACTGGCAGCCTACTATATGTGTCAGGGCAACTTTGAGATATTTTGGGGTTGGCATGTTTTGAGTATGGGACATAGATGCTTTTAGTCATTGTTATTCATCAAAGTATGAAAACTAGGGCTCTCGCTTGGGTTACGGACGTTTGGGAACAACATTCGGCCGTCTGGAGGGATCGTGGTGGTGAAAAAAGTTTTTGAAGCTTCGTTGTCCGGGAGAGAGGCTGCCCGGAAGTTAGTCCAGCTTCGGCAGGACTCCCTCAGTGTGGCAGACTATGTGATGGATTTCCGCACACTAACAGCGGAGGAGCTGTTTGACAAGTTCCTGCACGGATTATCAGAGGAAGTAAAGGATGAGCTAGCAGCCCGGGAACTACCGACGGATCTCAACTCACTCATCGCTTTAACCATCCGGATCGATGGTCGGCTATGGGAACGTAGGAGGGAGAAAAGGTCTGAATGCAATCCCAATCGCTCACTCAAGGATCCCACCATGCATCTGATGAACTCCGGAAGTCCCAGGCGTCTACGTCCCTGAGAGGATCCGAGTTCCTCAAAGAGCCCCACGAAGACTGCCGATTCACCCCTTCCCGAGCGGATGCAGCTTGGCAGGGCTAGGCTGTCTCCAACCGAACGCATACACAGACTTGACACCCAGAGTTGTCTGTACTACGGTCATTATGTGTCTACCTGTCCCTTCAAGAGACCTAGCTCATTCGTTGGCCTGAGTACTCGCCCCCCTCTCCATGCGATCCTGCTGTGGGACGACCAGTCCAAGTCTGTCCAGGTACTCATTGACTGCGAGTCTAATGGATGTTACCCTGGTGTCTGAGCTGGGCATCCCCACTCAACCCCTCTCCATTCCCATGGATGTTAGAGCGCTGGACGGGTGCTCAATAGGCCGGGTCACCCACCATACCACCCCGATCAACCTACGAGTGTCAGGGAACCACAGCGAGATGATCAAATTCCTGCTAGTTGAGTCTCCGCAGTTTCCGTGGTATTGGGATTCTCTTGGCTCCAGCAACACAATCCCTCTATTGACTGAGCTACTGGTGCCATCATGGGCTGGAGCCCATCCTGCCACACGCATTGCCTGAAGTCAGCTCTGCCTGTCCCAGGACATCTTCCTGGGGGCTTGGGAATTGCCCCGGACCTCTGTACCAGGACCTCCGGGAGGGGATCAGTAAGGCCCAGGCACCAACCGGTATCCAAGAAGGTCAAGCCAGATGCACTGGCACACCGCTATAGCCCCACGGCTACACCCCCAGAAGCCGAGACCTCTCTCCCCCACTCTAAGATCATTAGCCCCTCTGCTGTTCGGTTCGACCTCGGGGCAGGGGATTCCAGTAGGAGAGGTGCTGGGTCTCCGCTAGGGACATCCTGGACCCATCTCAACCAGGTATGCGCCCAGGTAGGACGCCAGGTAGTGCCCCTAGGGGGGGGATACTGTCACGCCCTGATCTGTTTCACCTGTCTTTGTGTTTGTCTCCACCTGTCTTTGTGTTTGTCTCGCCCATCTTCCCAATTATCTCCTGTGTATTTATACCTGTGTTAAACGTGATACTCACGGAACTTGCTACATACTGTTTTATGATTTTGAATTCAAATCCATGTTTAAAAAACCTTGCTAAGAAAGTAAGCAATTTACATTTCTACACTGCATCAGTGTACCTTTCATAAACATAAACCTTGCTCTTTGGACACCCATAGAGCAAGTTATTTAACAACCAACTTCCACAATTCAAATTAAAGGATATCTCAGGCAGTGTTCCTCCAGTGGCGTCTGACCCTCTGATAAGTGGGTGTCTCTGCTGTCTCTGTAGCAGCAAAAACAATCACCTCCATCAACTTTACTTCTGGTTAATAACAACATTAAATTATAACAAAATATGCATGCTCCATCCAAAGAAATACAGACATCTTGAAAACAATAAGTGCAATTTGCTTTTGTATAGACAGCTGAGGTGGAATGCTGTAAACTGTGTTCGTAAAAATATAGAGCATATAGTGAATATGGGACATAATGTGCTCTGTGAATGTTGCAGTATTTTCATCTCTAGGGAGACACAATAGATACACAAGCTATTGTCCAATTGAAAATAATTAGAAAATATTTAACAGTCTGTGCAAAGTAGTAACAGTCAATTTCAATATACGTTTTGAAAACTATACATTCAGTATCAAACATGATTCAGTGATTAAGTGTTAACAATTAATATCAGGTGGGGTTTCTTCAGATGACCAATATAAATATTATTTTGGATGACAAAATCTTCAAAAGTTTCTGCACAATAAATTAAAATGGTACCATTCCAATTTCTTTGCACCTTCAATGCAGAAAACAATCATTAAATGCCTCCAACTTTCTCTTGCTATTATGGTCTTCAAGACTTCAATTTATAAATTTCTCTTCATATACACGTATTAAATAATACGTGCTAATTGAGCACATTCAGAATAAGGTTTTTACATAAAAATATGTAAGTATGGTAAGTACCAGTTGTAATGAGTATGACGGGAAACAGAGTGCTGGTTTCAAGTGCAGGGCGCAGCAGGTGTTTATTTAGTAAAGGACCACAGGGGGAAGCAGGTAGCAGGTTCCAGGGACAGGCAGAAGGTCGTACACAGGGAATCGAAAAAGGTAACAGTACAGGCAGGGAAAAAAGCTAATAACGTAGTCCGGGAGATCAGGCAAGAGATTGATGACAGGAAATCTGATGTACAGGCAGGGAGTAGGCAAAAAACATTGTTAGTGAGGATGGCCAAAAACTACGCTACACAGGAGGACTAAAACAGAAATAAACAGCGCTCCAAATAGAATGTATACAAAAAACAAACAATACCTCACAATGATGGGGTGCAATGAACTGAACTAAATAGTGTGTGTAAATGACATACAGGTGTGTGAACAGGTGATCAGGATTTAGGTGATTGGGATCTGGAGAGTGAGCTGCGTTCAGGGGATCTATGTGTTTTAGAGTGTGAGTTGGAAGCAGACGTTACACCAGTATGTAAGTACCAGTATGGTTCATTGGCTACATGTGGTCATGTAATTTTCCTATTAACCTCTAAGCAAAAACAGACAAATAAAAAATACAGGTGGTTGTTTGTGTAAAAATAGAAGTAGGAAATCTGACATTTCTACCTACAGTAAGATTGCCTAGTAGTATTATACATCTGGGTAAAAATTATCTGAGTGACTTTTAGCTGAGTGACTTATCTGAGTGACTTTTAGCTAGCTTGGTCCCAGATCTGTTTGTGCTCTCTTGCCAAGTCCTATAGTTAGTGTCAAGCGAGAGGTCAGGGAGAGGTTAGCTCTGGTCCAGGGTGTTACATGCAGCTTGCTGATGCTGAAGGCTCAGCGTAAGCAAGCCGTACGTAATGCCCTGGACCAGAGCTAGACGAAGGTTACAACCAGAAAGGGTAAAACTAACCAGTCTCACAACGGTCTAATCCCAGCTCACATTCCCTATTAGTGGGTGAACTATCCAACGCTTGGTGAATTCTGCTTCACAATGATAGGAGCCCACATCAAAGGATCAAAAAGCAACGTCGCTATGAACACTTGGCCGTAGGGATGTGAGGGCCAGGAGTTTCCCAGATGAAATAATCTGCCCGGGAAAAACTCTTGGCCCTAAACAGGATAAGTACATTTACCAATGTAAATATAATGAGACTATGGGTAGACATGAGCAGGAGCAGGTGCCTCAGTTACATTCCAAAACTTTAACATGAACTGTGCATTTTTGTACAGAAGTGAAAATCTACATGATTTTCATTAGAGGTCCACTTCTATCCAAAGAGGCCTCACAGGTGTTTTGAACAGCTAGCCTGGGTGCCAGTATGATTCTGCCCTTGCCAACTCCTCATGCAACTGTCATGCCAAGAGAGTAGCTGTTGCTTTGACAGCAGAAAATGGGGATCCATAATAAATACAAATACAAAAATGGTCATGTTTGGCTTAATCTCCCGTGGGCAGATTCTGCGTGTACAGTAGACCGAAAGAATCTGCCAGGACTGAATGGGATCAGGATTGGCCCAAAGGCAGTGCTTAAACTGCTTCGCCTCAAGTGCTTTGTGCGTGTGCCCACACGGATGGTAAGGGGGGGCTTTGGCTGAGAGTTTCCTTTTGCGAGGGTTGCGAATTTTTGCCGGAATGCTCAATTTCTAATTTAGAAATTAATCACGCAGCTGACCAAATTACGCATGATTTTACCTCTAGGTTAACAGAGATTATGTTTGGTTTGACAATGACAGCAATGGAGTTGGCAAGAGCAGAAACAGATGATGAACAGTCACTGCTACTATGAGAAGCTGTTAATGATGACTCACTGCTAGATACTACAGTATGAAGCAGGGAAGGACAGGATGGTAGCAGCTAGGAGGGGCAGCTAACCGGAGGTGAGTAAGATGGAGGATGAGGAGCCGGTGGGAAGGGTGATAAGGATGTGTTCTAGAGCGTACTACACTATTGACTACACATACAAGGGTTCTTCTGTCTTACACAGGAAGCTGCCCGATTCCCGACTTCGCTCTCAGCTGCCATAAGGAGCTGCTTGAGTTCCTTAATTCTCTGCTCTTTATTGGTCAGTGAATGACTCTGGGGGTACATGCAGCCCAGGAGAGATTGGTCAGGAAAAGGAAAAACAGCTAATTTTCTCATTTACAAGTCTTATTCCTCTCTTACTGAATTACATAGGAGCTACTGTACGATGGTGGTAGGGGAGGGGTTCACTTGCAACATGGTTAAGCTAAGCTAAGTGAGTGCAGAGATGGGACACTCACTGGGACAAAGTAAGCAGTTTCAGGAACACTTTCCATATACTGGCCATCCAACAAGCCAAGGGAATGTCCTGAAATCTACCAAAACATACACAAAAAAACAGTGTCATAAAATCAACAAACAGTTTGGGATTGATTTCATCCTGATTTCAATGGTGATTTTCAATTCAAACACTTGGCTATTGTTCAGTCTAGTTGATTGTGCTGACTGGTAGAAACCATAGATGGGTGCTCAGTGATCACCTTTGTGGGGATAATCATGGCATAATGATTCTGGCTCTGCAGGAGTCCCTAGAGGAGCAGGAGGACTTGGTCCTTCTCTTGATGGGAGCCTTTCTCTTGTCTGTGTCATGACATCCTGCAGGTAGACCTCGTGCTCCACCTTCCTACGCGTGGTGGAGTTCCAGTGATTCTAATAGAGTTGTCTCTCCTATGGGGGGATTCAGACCAAAGAAATTGAATAAGAACAATATTATGTCCTATATTGTTAAAGTTATATTGATTGTTATTTGTTATATATCTCTGCATTTCAGACAAATAAAATATTTGATCAATCTTTTTTTTTTTATGTTTTCTTAACAAGGCAAATCAAAATTCTTATTTACAATGACAGCCTATCAATCATGAGATTGACTGCATATCAGAGACTGCGTCCAAAATAGCACCCTGTTCCCTACATTGTGCACTACTTTTGACCAGATCCCCATAGGGCTCTGGTCCAAATTTGTGCACTATATAGAGAATAGACGTATACTGAGTGTTATAGCTTGTTATAACAGTGCTCTAACTTATTAGAGTGTTATTACCTGCCAGGCAGCAGCTTAGATTCCTCAGTCCAGCGGTTCCCGATACGTTTGTGAGCAGCGTATATGATCTGGTCCTCCTCCTGAGTCCGGTTAAGGTGGTTGTGCCAGCGCTCCCGGCACTGCTTGCCGATACGCCCGTGCAGATGCTTGGTAATGATGGACCATTGCTTGGGGCCATACCTGTGCACAGATACATTTACACACGGCGTGTGAATTTAGCATGTGATGAACCTATTTGGTAGACAGAACACACAGAATAGAAACTGTCTTCACCCTCTCATCTTCCTCCTTGGTCCATGGCCCCGTCTCTGGGTTGAGCACCTTTTGCCATCGATGCTGACACTGAGATGTGTTATGGCTTTACACCCCCTGATATAATGTGGATTTACTTGTCTAACAGAACACAGAAGGAGTTTTTTAATGGAAGCCTCTCAAATATAATCCAGTTAGAATCAGGAATTCCCCAGGGTAGCTGTTTAGGCCCCTTGCTTTTTTCAATTTTTACTAACGACATGCCACTGACTTTGAGTAAAGCCAGAGTGTCTATGTATGCGGATGACTCAACACTATACACGTCAGCTACTACAGCGACTGAAATGACTGCAACACTCAACAAAGAGCTGCAGTTAGTTTCAGAGTGAGTGGCAAGGAATAAGTTAGCCCTATATATTTCTAAAAACTAAAAGCATTGTATTTGGAACAAAACACTCACTAAACCCTAAACTTCAACTAAATCTTGTAATAAATAATGTGTAAATTGAGCAAGTTGAGATGACTAAACTGCTTGGAGTATCCCGAGAATGTAAATTGTCATGGTCAAAACATATTGATGCAGTAGTAGTGAAGATGGGGAGAAAATGTTTTTGATGCACGCCAACAAAGCCACTATACAACACAACACTAAACAATACATTAATTGCACTATAAGGGTGACAAACGGTGCCGACAAACTGTTAGGGCCTACATAAAGCTGTCCCAACATGACATAATGATGTCCCAACAGTCCCTTACCACTGTTACACCTGGCTATCACCGGAGCCTTGTCTGGCAGCGAAACAGCTGGTATGGCTGACTTGCTTAAACAAATGTGGTTTCTATTGGCAATTGAGATGTACAAACTATGGCATAAGGGGGCGACGAGCGGATAAGAGGCAATCTGTAATTTCGATTCAGACATTAATGATCGACCTAGGACGGACGTAGTCAATATAACTATTTGTTCAGCACTTTTGAAATGTACAGCGACAGAATTCAGAACATGGGACGTTCTGACAGTATTCTCCCTGTACACCATGTCAGGACCGTAGGATAAATAAAGGGGGCATATAAGCAGACAATATTAAAATATTAAATGATTACATTTTCTAAAACAGGCTACAGGCTACATGTGCACCACCAAGTCATACCAGTAGGCTAAATTATGAGGGGAAAATGGACCAAATTATTAGGGTGAGGCACATGGGTTACTAACAGCATACTACACAACATACACTTAGCATTACTTTCTTAGCTAATTTATGCAAAAGCATACAGGGCACTTTTGGACTCGCCTTGTTGTGCTGTGCTCACTTGAACAGGAAGGTGTCATCAAAGTCTGGCATTCTCAGGATTTTTGGCTCATGAGTGGCGCAGCGGTCTAAGGCACTACATCTCAGTGCTAGAGTTGTAACTATAGACACCCTGGTTCGAATCCAGGCTGTATCACAACCAGTTGTGATTGGAAATCCCATAGGGCGGCGCACAATTAGCCCAGCGTTGTCCGGGTTTGGCCGGTGTAGGTCGTCATTGTAAATAAGAATTTGTTCTTAACTGACTTCCCTAGTTTAAAAAATGTGTCTTCATTATTTCTCTTCATATGACAAGGATTAAAAAGGATTTGCCAGTAGATTGTTGACTTGATTCATGATGACTGCTAGCTTGCTAGCTAAGATTTTGAAAGTATGATGTTGACATGATCAGTCCATTCAAAGCTACTGTAGATGTAACGTGGTCAATGACCTTGAGCCTTCTTGGATGGGCACTTCTAATGTAACTCTATTGCAGCACCCAAGGGGCTTAAACTTTCTAGCTCTACCCGTAGATTTTGCGGTGACATTGGGTCCCCATGAGTGACAGAACACTGAGCCAATCACGGTGCAACTAGAGAAAATTACCGACCACGACGCTCCTTATTTTCCACTGGCTGCCCAACCATCACAGGAGGCACTGAGCTAGGCTGAAACATTTTGGAACTGCCTTACTCAAGAAAGCAAAAATGAGACCAAGTGCGGCTTAATTAACTCAGTGATTTTTTTTAAAGCGATTTTTTTTCAACATTGTTTGCAAACTGATGTGACACGTATTAATGCCAAAATAACATGCAAAACAGGCTAAATAATAATTTTTTTTTAGCTAAATAGGTGTGGCTCAAAACAGGTGATCTGCCCTGAATGACATGAGTTGACTGTCTTCTGTTGAGACAACTCAGTCAGGGCAGGTATTACCTCTTCCCTCGACTTTCTGTAAAGGCTTCTTGGGACATCACCTCAATGCAGCCATGGGTATCCCCAACATCCATGAGAAAGGAAAGACCAATAAGGTTAATATTACAAGCCAGGAGATGATAATAATGTTCACAGGCGACAACATACACCTCAAACATACCAAAAGTATCGACTTCTTCTGCTGCATCTGGCCATACAGTCTCCTGTTCAAGTTGTTTTATTTATGGAGAAAGCGTACAAGAAGCATCGTATTATATTGATTAAATGTACTTTTCTGAAATAAGAGATCAGTTAAACTAGCTATGAAGTAATCAATAAATGTAGCTAGTTAGCAATAAACTAGCAAGTTAGACTAGTTATCTACTGTAGCTATCTGGCTATCTAGCTAAAACAAGACTACTAGTTACTATACACTTTGCTAGCTGAGTGAATACAATTATTTTGGGTTATTCATGAGGTTGAGTTTATGACTGATGATCAAAAACAATTCTGTATTCTGTTTCCAGCTAGCTAATGTCTTCATCTTGCTACTCACATCGCATCTCCTTTAGACAGCTCCATGGTAGGAAAGATACTGGTAGCTAGACAGAAATGTGTATATACCACCGATTCTCAGCCACACGCAGACTCTCTTCCCATTGTCAAATATATCAAAATCATTTTCAGCCAGCCAGGTATTTTACAAAGACCACGACAACACCTGCATTTTTAACTGGGCTGTTGGTCACCAAGTCATTCATAAAAATCTTACAATTACATTATGACATGGGATAGATGGAACGTGGAAAGTTTCTGATATTTCAAAGTTGAAGCAATGCTACCATCTGGTGGACGACAGATAACAGAGACCCTTGAATTCATAATTGCCTGTCATTAGTCTAATATACTGTATATTCTGTCACATTCATGTTTGTACGCCACAATGCAGTGACCCATCCCTGGTGAAATGAAGATATACCCGTCAAGTAGACAGACAATGCACACTCACACCGACAACCCTGCACACACACATATTGACGCCCACACACATTCCCCATACCCTGCTGCTACTATTTATTGTTATTTGTACATATCTACCTCAACTACCACTATATCCCTGCACATTGATATGGTACTGGCCTTGTATATAGAATACATTGTGTTTTAATTTGATCTGACCTAGAATGTTCTATTTCTTTACCTTTGATATTGAACACAGCTTTGTTGAGGAAGAGCTTGTAAGTGAGCATTTCACTGTCCTGTTTACACCTGTTGTATCATGTGCATGTGACAAATACAATTTGATTTGATAGGACAGCAAACTTTTGATAAGAGGCAAACTTCAAGATGGGACCAAACATATGCTATTGATCAAGTGGGTCTACATGATTCATTTAAAAATAATAATTGTAAGTGAATTCAAAGGCAAGTAGTTAAGGAAGTATTAGTGACCACAATACAACTTTGTGAAGAAATTACTTTATTGTTTGAAAAGTCATCACACATGCAAACAGCAATGTTGTAGCCATGGTATCTTCAATGTTTTATTAGCAAACAAGAAAAAAGTTAACAAAAAATGAAAGAACTTGAGTTTCTGTACAGATCAAAGTATACTACAATATATACTATTATAATACAACTGGCTTACAATACATATAATTAGTACAGCAGTCACAAAGAAACAAACTTCAAGTTTGTCAAAACAGTGTTGTCTGAGTTTAATATTTCCTTTAAATGTTCCCTTGGACTGACAATATCTATATTTGAGTATATCTAGTATATGTTTTATTCTAATATTCCCTATTTTTATGAAAGTGCTAAGTTTGACATTTTGTTCACTAGAAAGAAAAGCTGTGGAGCTCTTTAAAAAATGACCTGCAATTAATGGTTTTTTTTAGGCAGGTACTGCTTTTTGCCATAATAAGAAACCTTGTCCAGAAGTCAGGCCAAGACTCAGTAAGACTCAAGGATATAAGGCCATAAGCTGATAATGGCAGCATCCAAAGTTACCATGTCATTCTAGAACAAGGTGATTTGGAATACTCCAAAATCTGGGTTGGCAACAAAAGTGTAAACTCGATGTGGCCCATAATGCCTTTATCTCAATGGCCACTTAAATTAGTTAACAGTGAGGCCTCTGCCTTCCAATGTGAGGGCCTATAAAACACCCCAACTCGGTTTTTGGTTGAAATTCCAACAAACAAACCAAAAGTTACATTTTATAATGTCGCGAGAGGAATTGAATGCCACAAAACTGATCTGAATGCAACATGGTACTACACGGTTTGTCTATAAGTTTACAATCAACTGGATTGGCTGAACAACCAATTGGAAATATACTTCACACCACTGAGAGATGTAGTACTTTGTTTATGAGATATCAAAATGTACAATCTCCATGAAATGTCTTTCAAGGATTTCATCACATTCTGCACCAAAAGATCAGACATCTCATGTCACAATCGGCAACATAAATGTTCACAGCACTTAAAAATATCCCATTGTTCAAGTTCTCTTCTGAGTAATTCAAATTGTGGATGTTGTGTCGAAATTCTAGAGCCGAATAGACATAAAGTAACTAGACATACATAACAATTCTTAGTAATACCAACTGATTGTGGTTTCCATTAAATTAGAATGAATAACTATATTTCTATGATTGGTTCATCCCAAGTTTATATCCTAATGAATGGTAAGAACACTAAAGGGAGCCTACAGGGTTCAACACACCCCTGCATAACAACATTCAAGTGCAAACATAAATGTATTAGATTGAATAATAAAATGCCAGCATTGCATGTTTACAAAACAACAAAAACTGCAGGCAGATCATGGAAAAATAATTATCTGCTATTCTTGAATTGATTTATCATTCCTAAAAAGATCATCTGTAAACCTGGAAAATTCACAAATCAAGTCTTACGCAATTCTAAAGTATTTCAAAAAATAATAATCCTGCACTGCATTCCATCTTTCACTAAAGGAAGTTGCATACAAGTAATGGAATATACTCCCAGGTGTGTGTAGTATGTTATGCCACAGCACCACATCAAGTAGTTCAGCATTTGCGCAGCACACTTAACTTGGGCCGCTCGTTTGGGTTTTATGAGAAATCTCAAAAGTAACATAAATTACTCTTCAAACATCAGTAAGTAGCCTTGAACCCAAAAGAATCAACAGGCATTTTCCCCAATCAGTGCACACTTCAATGTCAATCTCTAAATTCCACCAATCAATTGGTTATATTCAGAACAGTGCTACACTTTCTTTCAAATGGCACTCACATTTAAATGATCATTTTAAACAGAATCTTTCAATTCTTATAAAATGGCCCAAATACAAACTAAAAAAGATCACAGGGTTTTCCGACAACAAACATCAGTCGATGCATATGCTTATCATAAGGGCATGTGACTCCTTCCTTCAGGAATTAAGACAGTAAACATTCACATGGAGAGCAAAGTTCAAGAAAAAAAACAACTACATTTGGAAAATGTTACTGTTGTTTATAGCAAATATTTTGGTAAATCAGAAAATGTGATGATGGTACTCGTTACATTTACAGTGTGCACTTTGCTGAAGCAGATGTTTGCGGACATTACAATACTGGCATGGGATGGGATCTCATCAGCTCAAGCTGTTCTACTACCTCTTGTCTTAAGACATGGGGGGCATCTACAGGAATGCATTTCAAGCATGAGAACCAGCTTCGCTCCTTGGAGCTTGGTGCATGTTTCTGTATAATAACATTAGTCTGTCACCAAAGGCAGTAACGGTCAACCTCTGGCAATCATGCAGTAAAGACAACAAAACACAATGAATACCAAAGCTTTGATACAACCTGAAGCATTCACATACTAAATGTCAACCAGACAGAGGTGTGACTGATCATGACTGAGAAAACTATAGGGCTGGGCCTTTTTCCCATCAGGAATGATCCATCGGCTCCAGGGCGTTGGTATGCTCTGCATCCTGGCTATCCATTTCCTCCAGCTCCTCTGACCCTGCATCCTTTCCATCAGGCTTGTTCCCTGCCTTCACTGGTGTGCCATGAGCACCAGCAGTAGATACGTCCATAGAAGAGGCTTCCTGTTCACCTACCCCTGGGGTAGATTGGGAAGGACTCATCTTAGCCCCACTTGTCCTCTCTGCAGGGCCCCCAGTGCCTGCCCCTGCATTGCTCTGCTCCCTCAGGTGCCTGTCCATGGAGGCTTGGATGGATGAGACCATCTCCTGTAGTTTTTTCCTCTGTTCTTCGATCATACTAGGGTCTAGGTGTCGGCTGTCTTTCATGGTGACGAAACCAGGAGCCATGCGCACCAGCTCCTTGGTTGCATCTTCTGAGATGTCAGAGAGGTCAGGTCCCTTTGAGACGCTGGCGCTCAGGTCCACCCCGCTGCTGTGCTGGCGGGTGATGGGCTTGTGTTCAGGGGGAGAGCCGCCTGGGGCGCTGCCCAGGGAGTGGCCCTTACCTTGGAAGGCGTTGACACTCTGGAGCTGCTCCTTCTTGCGCACCACACCTCCACTTCCGAGCCTCAGCAGGCTGTGAGAGGGGCTTCCCTCCCGACTCCTGGAGGCAGCCTCAGAGCGGAGCTGCACCAGGGCCTCCTTGACAAGGTCCTCCACGTCAGGGCCCACGGGGAAGTGTCCCGCTGCATCCACACACAGCTCCAGACACTCCTCTGCTGCGTTGTACACAAACGTCTTTCCAGTCAAGTGTGGGAGGGTGCAGTGCTTGCCATCCATCAGGCCTGCAGACGAGACAAGAGCCATTATAGGTAGTCATAAACACAGATCAGTACATATCACATGCAAATGTTGAATATAAAAAATATATACTGTAGTCATTTAAGTTATGCAAAATGCAAAGAGCACAAAATGCAAAGAGCAAAATAACAGAAAACATGTTTACCTACCCATATCTTTCTTCACAATGTTGAAGAAAACTCCACCTTGCTGGAATAAGTGAGGCAGTTTTTTTGCATATGACCAGACATCTTCTCCTGCGTAGGAATGAAAAATACTGCAATTAGCATGTGAAATAGAATAGAAATTAATAGAATACATGCTATCATGTGGTTTTCATCAGATAAAAATCCTAATTCTGTAGTAAAAATAGGTTGCCTTGTCATTTGCCTTGCAACCCTTTGCAATTACCAAGGCTCTATTCCAACTTACATTACTGGCCCTAGTATTACTGGTCCTAATATTACAGTCCAGATAAGATTGCATTGCAATATGCTAGTAAGACAGTGAAGGCTGAAGAGTGTCCAGAGACTGGAACTCAGACTCTGTTGTTAGGTGAAGGAGTGGAGATGACCACATCAGCACTTTCATACAGTCTGCACTCTCCTCTCTGAGATTGTTGCTGCATGCGTTTCAATGAATTCCAAAAGCCACGTCGCTGATGTACAGAAAAAGCACTTGAATAGATTATAATTATTTCAAGTGGAAAAAAGTCATTATCCCCAAAGATTAGGCCTTGATCCATCCCTGGTAAGCCCACCAGTCACTCAATACCTGTAGCACTATCATTCATCCTGCTTCTTGTAACCAATCCAAGAACAGCATGCCCGTATGCTGTGTAAAGCTACCGTCTGTAAAGCCTATAGGCCTATCAGTTACTAGCCTCTCACACCCATCACATTCTGTTTCTAGCCTTATATTTACTGAAGGGATGATCTAAGGCATGCCTGGTACTATAGTCTTAAAGGTTTATCAACAAACTGGTTCTCCCTCTACAGCAAGTCATTTTTTACTTTTTGTAATGACATCACAGCAGTTTTCTGCATAACTCAAACAGGTATGTCACGTGTTGCTAGATTTGTCTTTTTTTAACAGTAAATAATTATATAAAAGTAAAGATTCCTATAGATTTGGATAAGAAACTATTTTCCCACCCTTCCCCTTGCTTACCCATTAAGGTTGCTAGGAGACAGAGGGAGGACATCTCAAGGTCAATGTTCTCCTGCAGCTCTCTGCTAGTATTCATTCTGCTGGAAGTCACTGTATCATCACTCTTCACAGAGTGGAGGGAATGCAGGGATGAATGGGAACTGGAAGCACTTGGGGTGGAAACCTTGTGATCCTCTGGACCTCTCAGGATCTCCACAGTCACCCTGTCCCCATGTTGGAGAGCCACAGGCTCATTCTCCTCTCCATCCTTGGGAGATAAAAGTTCTTTGGGGGGAAACCCATGTCGAATACATTGCTGGGCTGGAGACACAATGAACTCGTTCGCAATGCTCCTCTGGAGCTCAGAAAAGGTAGTTTGAGCCTGTAGAGTGAGCATGGCCTGCCGCCCGTCGCTAGTGGTGACACGGATCTTCTTCTCCTTGCTGGAAGTGGGAGAGAAGGAAGATTTGGTGGGCGTGGCTGGAGCGGATGAGGAAGGTTCCTGAGTAGCACTCGGAGAGGACGGCCGCCCATGTCCCTGGACTCCCTTCTGCTCCTGCTTCAGTCGATCTGTCCTCCTTTTCTGGGTCACTAGGGCCTGTTCGCTGATGCTCTGCTGAAGGCTCCGCTCTGCTTTACTCATGGTTAGCTCCTCTTTGTGAATGGTCTTTGATTTCTGCCCAGTTAGTATGATCTTAGTCGGTGGCTGTGTGTCAACGGCCTGCTGGATTTCCACCACGTCTGTGAGTCTCTGAGCATGCGCACCGTCAATGGAGACTGGGTTATACTCATCTGGGTTCTTCTTGGCAGTGTGATGCAAAATGGTGTTCACCACTTTCTGCACTAGGAGCTCACTCCCAAACTCCCCAGGGAAATGCTTGGTAACCAGTTTCATGGCAACATCATAGACGTTGCTGTTCAGGGTCACCTCAACCTCATACTGGAACCAGTACACTGTCTCCCGCACGACACGCCCACCCCACTCCAGAGTGATGGGGAAAGCCTCTGGCAGATTGTCATACTCCTTTCCTTCCCAGTAGTGCTTGAAGCCGCAGCCGCACTTTCCCCCCTGGGAGCGGGTGTTGGTTCTGTCTCCATCTAAGTACACCACAGAGCCATTGCCATGGATGTGGCGCACTGAGGTGCCGTGGCACCAGTTGCAGGTGTTCAAGGTGCTTAGTTTGTAGTCAGGAATGAGGATGTCTTTCTCTGGGTCGTAAGAGCAGACCACATTGTTCAACGGAAAGCTGTAGTTCTTGTCGGGTCTGAGCTGCCCGTGGGTGGATTTAGCCAGGTTGTAGAGCTTACCACCTGGAGCCAGCCACTCAGGTAGAACATGAAGCTCAGAGAGTGCATTGCAGATCAGACAGCGATGAAGCCGGTTTTCCATGACTGATTTCCTGGCAGCCTCCGTCACCTCTTCGGGTTGGACGCCGATCATACCGGTCCGTCTGTAAACGTACTGATGCACGTCCGCCACCAGGGAGGGGTGGATTCCATGCTTCTCCATGAAGATCTCCTCCATGGCATTGACCAGTCTCATCACATACTTGTCTTGTAAGCTCCGGTCTCCCGCGATGACGCAGCTCCCGTCTTGTTCCAAATTAATGTACTTCTTGATGAGCTCCTGTGGAACCCCCCAAGCTTTGGGGAGAAGCCTGGGCGGCAGCTTGGGGAGGAGGGTGTTTTTTATTCCGACAAGAGGGATGTAGTGGTTACGCCCAGAGCTACTCCAGGCGATACATATAGGCTTGTTGAACTTCCCATCTTTTCCCTTGCACTGCTCTTCCGGTACAAGCCCAGGGAGAAAAGTTGCAGAGTAATCCCCAGAGCTCCTCATTCCACTCAGTGAATCTAACAAGATTATGGGGCGGTGCAGCACATTAGCCAAGCCAAATATGTGAATGTTTCGAAGTCCCAGTGGCACACCCTCCGGTGGGATAAAAAGGGGGTCACATTCGTTGATGATGTCTTCCCATTCAGCTGCATCAATAAAATCCTGAAAGAGTGCCTTGTAGCGATCCAGATTTTGCTTGAAATTCTGTTTCAAATTCTCTCTTAAGGCATGCCAGAACAGTTCTCTGCCTACCAGGGCCCTGGACACAGCATGAACAAGGCAATGTCCATCTCCATCCACATGAACAGGTATTATGCATTCTTTGTTGCTGTTAGCTTTCTTAATCTCCTCCAAAGTGTCATGGAGGTATATCAGGCTCCCGGATCTGTCCTTACCATAGCCAACTGTAGATACATGCTCATGTTCGATTAGAAACGCCCGATCACCTAGAAGTGAGCAGTCGAACATCTCTCCTTGATTCATTTCCCTCAGCAGTTTCGCTTTTCCCGTCTGCTTATCCATTCCATACCTTGTGAGAATAGGAGAGAGGAGCTTGCAATGGTAGTTGGAAAGCCCCATCACTTTCACCAGCTCGGTTCCCTTCTTTGGGGCTCCAGTGACACCGAGTAGGGCATTTCTTAACAAATTGTGCAGTACAACGTCTGGATCAGTTACTTCTTCCACGTTTAAAAGATTATTCTGTTCGTGGCGTTGGCCACATTCAGTGCATTCAATGCTGATCGAGCCGTAAGCAGGGAAGAATAGCCTCGCCTGGCATTTCGGGTCTGGGCAGGTACCGGACAAAATACGCTTGTCCTTTTTCTTTGAGCCTTGTAGCAACGACATTCTGGCGAATAAAACTACACTATGTATTGATCTTATAAAACCATTATGGTTAAATTCCAAATTAACTGGCTAGCAATTGCGCTTTGTCTCACGTATTACAAGCTAGATATTTGCCAGAATAACAACACGGAAGCGGTTGTTTTTTTCTGTTGCGAAACCTAGTTCGCAATGGATTGTGGTACATGTGGTTTTCTAAACTGCGCTTTGGTGCGTTAGAGTTGATCTTTTGGTTATAGTCCAAACCAGGCACATACCAGTGGTGTAAAGTGCTCAAGTAAAAATAAAGTACTACTTAAGTAGTGTTTTGGGGCATTTATATTTTTGGCAACTTTTACTTCACTACATTCCTAAAGAAGACTCCATACATTTTCCATGACACCCAAAAGTACTTGTTACATTTTAACAGGAAAACTTTTCAATTCACAAACTTATCAAGAGAACATCCCTGCTCATCCCTACTGCCTCTGATATGGCGGACTCGCTAATCACACATGCTTTGTTTGTAAATTATGTATGTGTTGGAGTGTGCCCCTGGCTATCAGTTAATATAAAAATAAAACTGTGCCATCTGGTTTGCTTAATATATGGAATTTGAAATTATTTATACTTTTACTTTCAATACTTAAGTACATTTTAGCAATTCCATTTACTTTTGATACTTAAGTATATTTAAAACCAAATGCTTTTAGACTTTCACTTGACTCATTTTCTATTAAGGTATCTTTACTTTTACTCAAGTACGACAACTGAGTATTCTTTCAGCCACTGCATACCATAATTTAACAATACTAAGCAAGACTAATTATCTTATTGCGTAACTATGCCTGCTTCAATAACGTTTGATAAATTAGTTGTGTATTTAGCTTCAAATTGACTACAAGTACCATGATGTATTTTGGTTTTGTTACGTTTCTGTTCAGAGAGGAAGAGGAGGAAAGAGGGGGGAAATCTTGTCTCCCTCCAGCAGGTGGCGTTTTTTCGTTGTTTCGTCCACCAAGCAAGTTTTTGTAAAGTCAATGACAGTGTACCACGACCAAACCATAACGACGCCAATTGTGCACCGCCCTATGGGACTCCCAATCACGGCCGGTTGTGATACAGCCTGGAATCGAACCAGGGTCTCTAGCACTGATATGCAGTGCCTTAGACCGCTGCGCCACTCGGGAGTCATGAGGCTAGTAGCATCATAGAAATAAGAATTCATAGAAAGGGCGTCTCCATTCAAGTCAATGATGGCATAATGGGTGGACTGGCAGCCATTTTGAGCGTACCCATGCCAAGAAGTAAAAGCAGGGAGTGTACCCTTCAATCTGTCCTGTGCTTTGTTACGGGTGTTTTTATAAATTAAATATAGAGTGCCAGAGCTGGGCGTTCGTAAATTCCGAGCGTGTCGCTCTCGGAGCGCACACTGGACGCCCTATCCGGGGAGTGGGTTGATCCAAGCGTTCTGACGTCACAACGGCACCCAAACAAATTGGCTAACGTGCTAGCTACATCCAGACACAAATGAGAGAACACCTCACTCTGATCATTTTACTCGCCCTACCTAGCAGAGCTGATTAGGCTGGTGACTAACTGCTGGCAACAATTTAATGACGCTTTTTTTTGTGCCGACGTTTACTGACACCGGCCATTTTCAACAGGTGTTGAGCGTTTGTAAATTAATCGATTATTCTGCGCTTTAGCACACTCAGACGAGAGTGCTCTGTAATCGGGTGCTCTGCACCCTCAGGTCAACTTGACAAAAAATACATTCCATTGCATGAGCCGCATCATTTGAATGAACATTCCACATTACCATGGCAATCCAGCATCAGTTGATTATTGCAGTAATTGCGAGTGTACCCATGAGTTTACCAGTTTAATTGCCAGGGTTAGAGCTTCCAAGCACGTTCTATTCATTCTTATTTCTATGAGTAGCATAGCATCCATAGAAATGAGAATGAATAGAACGGACGTCTCTATTCAAGTCAATGACTGCATAATGGGGGACTGGCAGCCATTGCAAGTGTACCCATAGGAACAAAGCAGGAAGTTAAATCAACTCAAATGACATTACAAAAATTACATGAGACACATCAGCTAGCCTAATTTGAATTAACATTCTACATTACATCACAATACCAAACAGCCATTGCGAGTGTACCAAATCAAAATCAAATTTATTTATATAGCCCTTCGTACATCAGCTGATATCTCAAAGTGCTGTACAGAAACCCAGCCTAAAACCCCAAACAGCAAGCAATGCAGGTGTAGAAGCACGGTGGCTAGGAAAAACTACCTAGAAAGGCCAAAACCTAGGAAGAAACCTAGAGAGGAACCAGGCTATGTGGGGTGGCCAGTCCTCTTCTGGCTGTGCCGGGTGGAGATTATAACAGAACATGGCCAAGATGTTCAAATGTTCATAAATGACCAGCATGGTCGAATAATAATAGGGCAGAACAGTTGAAACTGGAGCAGCAGCACGGTCAGGTGGACTGGGGACAGCAAGGAGTCATCATGTCAGGTAGTCCTGGGGCATGGTCCTAGGGCTCAGGTCCTCCGAGAGAGAGAAAGAAGGAGAGAATTAGAGAACGCACACTTAGATTCACACAGGACACCGAATAGGACAGGAGAAGTACTCCAGATATAACAAACTGACCCCAGCCTCCCGACACATAAACTACTGCAGCATAAATACTGGAGGTTGAGACAGGATGGGTCAGGAGACACTGTGGCCCCATCCGAGGACACCCCCAGACAGGGCCAAACAGGAAGGATATAACCCCACCCACTTTGCCAAAGCACAGCCCCCACACCACTAGAGGGATATCTTCAAACACCAACATACAATCCTGAGACAAGGCTGAGTATAGCCCACAAAGATCTCCGCCATGGCACAACCCAAGGGGGGGCGCCAACCCAGACAGGATGACCACATCAGTGAATCAACCCACTCAGGTGACGCACCCCTTCCAGGGACGGCATGAGAGAGCCCCAGTAAGACAGTGACTCAGCCCCTGTAATAGGGTTAGAGGCAGAGAATCCCAGTGGAAAGAGGGGAACCGGCCAGGCAGAGACAGCAAGGGCGGTTGCTCCAGAGCCTTTCCGTTCACCTTCCCACTCCTGGGCCAGACTACACTCAAATCATATGACCCACTGAAGACATGAGTCTTCAGTAAAGACTTAAAGGTTGAGACCGAGTTTGCGTCTCTGACATGGGTAGGCAGACCGTTCCATAAAAATTGAGCTCTATAGGAGAAAGCCCTGCCTCCAGCTGTTTGCTTAGAAATTCTAGGGACAATTAGGAGGCCTGCGTCTTGTGACCGTAGCGTACGTGTAGGTATGTACGGCAGGACCAAATCAGAGAGATAGGTAGGAGCAAGCCCATGTAATGCTTTGTAGGTTAGCAGTAAAACCTTGAAATCAGCCCTTGCTTTGACAGGAAGCCAGTGTAGAGAGGCTAGCACTGGAGTAATATGATCACATTTTTTGGTTCTAGTCAGGATTCTAGCAGCCGTATTTTGCACTAACTGAAGTTTATTTAGTGCTTTATCCGGGTAGCCGGAAAGTAGAGCATTGCAGTAGTCTAACCTAGAAGTGACAAAAGCATGGATTAATTTTTCTGCATCATTTTTTGACAGAAAGTTTCTGATTTTTGCAATGTTACGTAGATGGAAAAAAGCTGTCCTTGAAATGGTCTTGATATGTTCTTCAAAAGAGAGATCAGGGTCCAGAGTAACGCCGAGGTCCTTCACAGTTTTATTTGAGACGACGGTACAACCATTAAGATTAATTGTCAGATTCAACAGAAGATCTCTTTGTTTCTTGGGACCTAGAACAAGCATCTCTGTTTTGTCCGAGTTTAAAAGTAGAAAGTTTGCAGCCATCCACTTCCTTATGTCTGAAACACATGCTTCTAGCAAGGGCAATTTTGGGGCTTCACCATGTTTCATTGAAATGTACAGCTGTGTGTCATCCGCATAGCAGTGAAAGTTAACATTATGTTTTCGAATAACATCCCCAAGAGGTAACATATATAGTGAAAACAATAGTGGTCCTAAAACGGAACCTTGAGGAACACCGAAATTTACAGTTGATTTGTCAGAGGACAAACCATTCACAGAGACAAACTGATATCTTTCCGACAGATAAGATCTAAACCAGGCCAGAACTTGTCCGTGAGGAATGGAAGATTCGATATAGGCCGATAGTTTTTTTATATTTTCTGGGTCAAGGTTTGGCTTTTTCAAGAGAGGCTTTATTACTGCCACTTTTAGTGAGTTTGGTACACATCCGGTGGATAGAGAGCCATTTATTATGTTCAACATAGGAGGGCCAAGCACAGGAAGCAGCTCTTTCAGTAGTTTAGTTGGAATAGGGTCCAGTATGCAGCTTGAAGGTTTAGAGGCCATGATTATTTTCATCATTGTGTCAAGAGATATAGTACTAAAACACTTGAGCGTCTCTTTTGATCCTAGGTCCTGGCAGAGTTGTGCAGACTCAGGACAACTGAGTTTACCCATGAGTTTACCAGTCAAAATGCTAGAGTGAGAGGTTCCGCGGGCGTCACTATTCATTCTTATATGACAGCATCTCTCTCTATTGAATACCAGTGGTTGAAGTCAACAACCCTCATACCGCTTTGTGGACAACTACTCCCATAGAGCCCAACAGTGGAAGTGTCATAATAACCATAAAACCTAGCAGTCAAATAGGGAAATGGTTCCAATCATTTTTCCACCATTCATTTTCCCCATAGGGTATTTTAGAAACACTTCAAATAAGGGCTGTGTTTCATGTAGGCTTACCCTGGTGTGACATTTTGATAACCACGTAAATATCTCTCGGACAAGGTGACTTTTATCAATAGATTTGGCTCAGATTTGAAAATGCTAATTAGCATCAAAGTAGATATCATACAAAACTACAAATCCCTGCATGTCACCTCAAGCGGACACCTTCACTAACAGGTATTGTGTCAATTTAATACTTGCACAAGACATTTCACAGAACTGTCCATTTAAATAAATGTAGCCAGTATATTCAGTACTATATTTAACAAATATTAGATTGTTTATTTTATTTGACATTTATTTAACTAGTCAGGTCCATTAAGAACAAATTATTGTTTACAATGACGACATACCAAACGGCAAAAGGCCTCTTGTGGGGCTGGGATTACATTTTAATATATATTTTTATATATATATACTGCTCAAAAAATAAAGGGAACACTAAAATAACACATCCTAGATCTGAATGAATGAAATATTCTTATTAAATACTTTTTTCTTTACATAGTTGAATGTGCTGACAACAAAATCACACAAAAATTATCAATGGAAATCAAATGTATCAACCCTTGGAGGTCTGGATTTGGAGTCACACTCAAAATTAAAGTGGAAAACCACACTACAGGCTGATCCAACTTTGATGTAATGTCCTTAAAACAAGTCAAAATGAGGCTCAGTAGTGTGTATGACCTCCCTACAACGCCTGGGCATGCTCCTGACGAGGTGGCGGATGGTCTCCTGAGGGATCTCCTCCCAGACCTGGACTAAAGCATCCGCCAACTCCTGGACAGTCTGTGGTGTTGGTGGATGGAGCGAGACATGATGTCCCAGATGTGCTCAATTGGATTCAGGTCTGGGGAACAGGCGGGCCATTCCTTAACATCAATGCCTTCCTCTTGCAGGAACTGCTGACACACTCCAGCCACATGAGTTCTAGCATTGTCTTGCATTAGGAGGAACCCAGGGCCAACCGCACCAGCATATGGTCTCACAAGGGGTCTGAGGATCTCATCTCGGTACCTAATGGCAGTCAGGCTACCTCTGGCGAGCACGCTGTGCGGACCCCCAAAGAAATGCCACGCCACACCATGACTGACCCCCGCCAAACCGGTCATGCTGGAGGATGTTGCAGGGTGCAGAACGTTCTCCACGGCATCTCCAGACTCTGTCACGTCTGTCACATGTGCTCAGTGTGAACCTGCTTTCATCTGTGAAGAGCACAGGGCGCCAGTGGCGAATTTGCCAATCTTGGTGTTCTCTGGCAAATGCCAAACGTCCTGCACGGTGTTGGGCTGTAAGCACAACCCCCAGTTGTGGACGTCGGGCCCTCATACCACCCTCATGGAGTCTGTTTCTGACCGTTTGAGCAGACACATGCACATTTGTGGCCTGCTGGAGGTCATTTTTCAGGGCTCTGGCAGTGCTCCTCCTTGCATAAAGGCGGAGGTAGCGGTCCTGCTGCTGGGTTGTTGCCCTCCACGTCTCCTGATGTATTGGCCTGTCTCCTGGTAGCGCCTCCATGTTCTGGACACTACGCTGACAGACACAGCAAACCTTCTTGCCACAGCTCGCATTGATGTGCCATCCTGGATGAGCTGCACTACCTGAGCCACTTGTGTGGGTTGTAGACTCCGTCTCATGCTACCACTAGAGTGAAAGCACCGCCAGCATTCAAAAGTCACCAAAACATTAGCCAGGAAGCATAGGAACTGAGAAGTGGTCTGTGGTTATCACCTGCAGAACCACTCCTTTATTGGGAGTGTCTTGCTAATTGCCTATCATTTCCACCTGTTGTCTATTCCATTTGCACAACAGAATGTGAAATGTATTGTCAATCAGTGTTTCTTCCTAAGTGGACAGTTTGATTTCACAGAAGTGTGATTGACTTGGAGTTACATCGTGTTGTTTAAGTGTTCCCTTTATTTTTTTGAGCAGTGTATATATATATTTTTTTATAAAGGTAAAATAATAAATAAATGAATAGGACAAAACACATACCACAACAAGAGAGTCAACACAACACTACATAAAGAGAGACCTAAGACAACAACATAGCATGGCAGCAACACAACATGGTAGCAGCACAAAACATGGTACAAACATTATTGGGCACAGACAACAGCACAAAGGGCAAGAAGGTAGACAACAATACATCACACAAAGCAGCCACAACTGTCAGTAAGAGTGTCAATGATAGAGTTTTTGAATGAAGAGATTGATATAAAACTATCAAATGTGAGTGGTTGTTGCAGCTCGTTCCAGTCGCTAGCTGCAGCGAACTGAAAAGAGGAGCGATGCAGGGATGTATGTGCTTTGAGGACCTTTACCAGAATGTAACTGGAAGAACGGGTGTTGTATGTGGAGGATGAGGGCTGCAGTGGATACAGTTTAATCAGAAGTTTACATACACTTAGGTTGGACTCATTAAAACTTGTTTTTCAACAACTCCACAAATGTATTGTTAATGAACAAACTATTGTTTTAGCAAGTCGGTTAGGACATCTACTGTGTGCATGACACAAGTAATTTTTCTAACAATTGTATACAGACAGATTATTTGCCTACCTTCAAACTCAGTGCCTCTTCGCTTGACATCATGGGAAAATCAAAAGAAATCAGCTAAGACCTCAGAAATAAATTGTAGACCTCCACAAGTGTGGTTCATCCTTGGGAGCAATTTCCAAACATCTGAAGGTACCACATTCATCTGTACAAACAATAGAACGCAAGTATAAACACCATGGGACCATGCAGTTGTCATACCACTCAGGAAGGAGACACATTCTGTCTCCTAGAGATGGACGTACTTTGGTGCAAAAAGTGCAAATCAATCCCAGAACAACAGCAAAGAACCTTGTGAATATGCTGGAGGAAACAGGTACAAAGTAACTATATCCACAGTAAAATGAGTCCTATATTGACATAAACTGAAAGTCGGCTCAGCAAGAAAAAGCCACTGCTCCAAAACCGCCATAAAAAAGCCAGACTACGGTTTGCAACTGCACATTGGGACAAAGATTGTACTTTTTGGAGAAATGTCCTCTAGTCTGATGAAACAAAATTAGAACTGCTTGGCCGTAATGACAATTGTTATGTTGAAGGAAAAGGGGGAGGCTTGCAAGCCGAAGAACACCATCTCAACCGTGAAGCCATGGGTGGCAGCATCATGTGTTTTGCTGCAGGAGGGACTGGTGCACTTCACAAAATAGATGGCATCAAGAGGAAGGAAAATTATGTGGATATATTGAATCAACATCTCAAGACATCAGTCAGGAAGATAAAGCTTGGTCAGAAAAATGGGCCTTCCAAATGGACAATGACCACAAACATACTTCCAAAGTTGTGGCAAAGTGGCTTAAGGACAACAAAGCCAAGGTATTGGAGTGGCCATCACAAAGCCCTGACCTCAATCCCATAGACAATGTGTGGGCAGAACTGAACAAGCGTGTGCGAGCAAGGAGGCCAACAAACCTGACTCAGTTACTCCAGCTCTGTCAGGAGGAATGGGCCAAAATTCACTAAACTTATTGTGGGAAGCTTGTGGAAGGCTACCCGAAACGTTTCACCCAACAATTTAAAGGCAATGCTACTAAATACTAATTGAGTGTATGTAAACTTCTGACCCACTGGGAATGTGATGAAAGAAATATAAGCTGAAATAAATCATTCTCGCTACTATTATTCTGACATTTCACATTCTTAAAATAAAGTGGTGATCCTAACTGACCTAAGACAGGGAATTTTTACTAGGATTAAATGTCAGGAATTGTGAAAAACTGAGTTTAAATGTATTTGGCTAAGGTGTATGTAAACTTCTGACTTCAACTGTATCTCAGATAGGGGGGAGTGAGGCCTAAGGGGTATACTGCTATATATTGCTACGGGTATACAGAGATGACCAGTTTACAGAGTAGTATAGAGTGCAGTGGTGTGTCCTATAAGGAGCATTGGTGCCAAATCTGATGGCCGAATGGTAAAGAACATCTAGCCACTCGAGAGCACCCTTACCTGCCGATCTATAAATTATATCTCCGTAATCTAGCATGGGTAGGATGGTCATCTGAATCAGGGTTAGTTTGGCAGCTGGGGTGAAAGAGGAGCGAGTACAATAGAGGAAACCAAGTCTAGATTTAATTTAGCCTGCAGCTTGAATATGTGCTGAGAGAAGGACAGTGCACTGTCTAGCCATACTCCCAAGTACTTGTATGAGATGATTACCTCAGGCTCTAAACCCTCAGAGGTAGTAATCACACCTGTGGGGAGAGGAGCATTCTTCTTACCAAACCACATTACCTTTGTTTTGGAGGTGTTCACAACAAGGTTAAGGTTAGATAAAGCTTGTTGTAGAGCATTTAACACAACATCTGGGGAGGGGCCAGCTGAGTATGACACTGTATCATTTGCATATAAATGGATGAGAGAGCTTCTTACTGCCTGAGCTATGTTGTTGATGTAAATTGAGAAGAGTGTGGGGCCTAGGATTGAGTCTTGGGGTACTCCCTTGGTGACAGGCAGTGGCTGAGACAGCACTCTTTGAGAGAGAAAGTTAGCAAACCAGGCCAAAGACCCCTCAGAGACACCAATACTCCTTAGCCGGCCCAAAAGAATGGAATGGTCTAAAGTATCAAAAGCTTTGTCCAAGTCAATAAAAATAGCATCACAACATTGCTTGGAATCAAGGGCAATGGGGACATCATTGAGGACCTTTAGTTATCCAGAGTCTTACCTTTGCCTCAATTTGTCAGTCTCGTCCAGGTCATCATGGCATTTGTAGTTCTTTATGATAGCCACATTAGCTATTAGGTAAATACAGGTGACTCTATTGATACAAGTAACCTTGTCCTAGAGAGAGATCTACAGTTATCAAAACGTCACACCAGGGTAAGCTTACAAGAAACACAGCCCATATTTTAAGTGTTTCTAAAATCCCCCATGGGAAAAATTAATGGTGGAAAAAACGATTGGAACCATTTCCTTGTTTGACTTATATGACCAATGTTCCCTCAACTGCTTGTGTGAAAGTCAGAACATGAGGATTTATGGTTAGAAATAATAATAATGATGATGATGTTGTTGGGGTTACATTGAAATGCTATTGAAATGCAGTACTGTTGGATTCTGGCTCATACAGGTGTTTATGGAAATTATATAGTAGATATAATAGCAAAAAGAGCAGTGAAAAATAATTTTGTGGATATAAAGGTGTAATATTCATATGTGTAAACACACTGAATTGTAATTGGATAAATTTTACCGCCATATCATATTGTGCTATGATCGGTTAAGATCACCCAAAAGGTAAAGTCATAGGCAGTTTGATCCTGGTTGGCGATACCGAACATGCCAGTTATAGCTAGCTAATAAAGAGCTACGTTAGGAAATATCCTGTAGTACTGCATTTTATTATTTTGTACAGTGGGCAAAACAAGACAAAAGGTGTAGTTGGATAGAGGGGAAATTAAAACATTGATTTGTAAAAATGGGTTAGGTTGCTGGCAGAGACAATGGGATGAAAGTAGTAAGGGCAGAAATGTGTTATATAGTACACATAAATCTGTACGGGAGATAGTGTCATGTCATGGGAACAGAAGGGAGGATGTTGTGTAGGATGTGATTAGGGCATATGGGATTTAATTAATATTTGAAATTAATAGGTTAACATGGTACTGGAATGTGTAATGGATGAGTGGTAGAGGAAACGGTTGAACATGCATTATTATTTTGTGATGATTTGATAGGGTCTGAGATGTTGGACGGAAAGCCACGTCGAATTTAGGCCTACATTGAACACCACACACTGGTTGATACTGTATACTGAATGATATAACTGCTATTTCCATTTTAAAATGTTATGTGATGCATTTTCTTCATTGTTTTTTTATGCTAGGCCCCTCTGGTAGGCCTACATTATGATCAGTTAGCCACAGTAGCCTGATTGGCCACTGTTAGAACAGTATATTAAAACGGGTACAGTAAACGCTCGCCGGAAATTGCACAGCAATTTCACAAGGTTCAAGACCTGACATTTGCTCATGTTAGAGGGAACATTTGATTATGACTCGTACTGTGGGGCTCTATTGTTAGGGCGGAGAAACGTGTATCTTGTCAGTATATCCATAATCTTTGCTGTTGCCATTTGGCAGCTGTTGCCTTGTAGCTTTAGCTACCTGAGTAGCAAATGTTAGCAAGTTCGCTAGCTAACTTGGTTGCTCAAATGGTGAGTATTGTTTATGCCATTTTAATATTTCACTTGGCGTGTTAGGAAACCAACTCAGCAACAGTTTTCCAGTCAACGCCTGACTTGCATTCATTTGTCGTTGTAGCGTGAGCTAGCAAACAGGTTAGCTGGCCAACTAACTTCCGTTAGCTAGCTAATTGAGTTTATAATAAGAATCTGGCATATTCGCTTTCTCGTGTAAAAGTATTCATGTTTGCGTGTAACGTTAACGTCAGTTTGCTTGTTAGCTAGCTAGCTAGGGTTTAAATGCTAGTTAGCTAAAACCAGTGCCTGGCCCTAATGTGTGTTTTTTTTATGCGCTTCCTTCTGTCTATAGTCAGAATAAACACCAATCAACGGCACCGCTGACTGGACTTTCTATTTTCTATTAACGCAAGAGTTACGAAGTACGACCACATGTCTCTCGCTAAAACATGATTTTGTGTTCAGTGGTTGCTTGACAACGGAAATTAAAGAGACAGTGGGTCATTGCTACATTTTGTCAATGAGATGATTAGAGGAAATTACAACAGCATACGTAGATGGTTTAGTTACAGTCATGCTAGCTACCTAGCTAACGTTACCTAGCTGCTACTACTACTGTACGATAACGTAGCCAGTTAGCTACCAGTAGCGCCCAAATGTTTACAATTCAAGACCTTTCTTGCAAACGTCAACATCATCTCTATTTGAACCATTTCACAGAAACATTAAAGTGTCTGTTTACTAGCTAGATAACCTTATACTGTGTGTACGTAGTACAGTTGAGCTGTATTTATACATTTGACATTTTGTCACTGTCGTTTTCAGTGAGCCTGTATTATAAATGGAGATGGATGATGAACTTGAGAAATTCATCCAGCAACAGAAGGACAGAGTGGCAGAGGATAAAGCCAGCTTGGAACAGGATCCACCTTACCTTGAAATAAGGGTGTGTTTCAATGCTCCTTTTACTGTGGTGCTAGAATACTGAAAATGTTGGACTTGGACATGAGTGCAATGCATGCTACTTTATGTGTTTGGTGACAGCTGAACAAATTATTGCAATTTTCTGACCTGTGACGTATTTACTGATCAACAGAAAAAAGACTACAAGGCCCATGACCCCACATTCACAAATATCCGAACATTTAAGTCAGCCACAGAACAAGGGAAGGGTACAGTATAGATTTGAAGTTATAAACCCAATTTGTAAGCACGTTGTGGTAGATTTAAATCCTGGCTGTTGGGAGGTCTTATTTCATGTATGCCATCCTGTTTTTCAGAGGAGAATTGTTGTCTAAGTTTACCTTTGGGTGAAGACTATGAGAGGAAGAAACAGAAGTTACAGCAAGAGCTCCGTCTGGACTACAGACGCTACATGGCTCAGGTAATAATATTACCAATGACAAAAGTTATATAGTTTTTACTACTTTGTAACCTGTATCCATGCATGGGCCACAAGATTTACTGGAATGTTGTGGATGCAAGGAGTCAGTGCAGTTATCTTCCAAATACTTTTTATACTAAATATATATATTTTTTACAATCTCTGATATGGGCTGATTTGGCCAATTTTGTTCCTTAATTATAGAAAAAACATCTCAATGCTGCAGAACCAGACCCATCCCTTCCCATTGGTGAGAGGAGAGCTGCTAAGGTAACCTAGACAGTTCTGCATATAGCCTATTTTATACCATGCTCAGTCAACTGAAGCCGCTTAGAGTTCATTGAGAGAGAGAGAGAACGAACTTTAGATGTCAGGTCATCTTAAACATGTCTTAAGAGAACGTGCTGAACTCTATCTTCTGCAAGTAGAAAGTGTGCTTGGAACGAAAAGTCGATCATTTTTAAGCTGTCCTTTCCCCCTCATACACACAGGAGCAGCTTGCTTCTCTCAGAGCTCCTCCAGAAATACCTGTTGTCCACTGCAGCCCCCAACCCCCGGTGCACCACAAGCAGGCCCCCTCCATGAGAGACGCAGCCACGCTGACAGAAGGAAGGAGGGGACTGCACAGGGGAGGACGCTGCCTAGTGGAGGGCAGGAGGATGGAGGGCCTGTGGCCTGAGGATGAGCTGCTGCTTCCCAGAGAGGGCCAGGTTGGTGAGAGTGGACTTTGACTCTGAGACAGACCTCACAGAGGAAGAGCTGGATCTGATGATGAGAAGGAGACCAAGGCAGACTAGGCTAGAGAGAGAAGAGAGGACGTGGCAAAGAAGACACTACAAAACAGACTTAAGGTATTTTTAAAAAAACACTTCCTATGTGATTCAAATAAAATATTTTTGGACATAAGGTCAAAACAAATCAATATTTATTGGTCGCGTACCCAGATTTGCAGATTTTATCACCTGTGTAGCGAAATGCTTATGCTTTCTAGCTCCAACAGAGCAGTAATACCTAGCAATACAAAACAATACACAACTAATCCAAAAAGTTTAAATTAATTAATTCATATCAGAGCAAGCAATGTCAGAGACCAGAATATATATACAGTACCTTCAAAGTATTCACACACTTGACTTTCTTAATTGTGTGGTTACAAAGTTGGATTAAAATAGATTTAATTGTAAAAAAAAAAGTGTCAAAAATCAACACAAAATACTTCAATGTCAAAGTGGAAGAAAAATTTACTTTTTATTTATTAATAGAAATAAAACATATGTTATTAGATAATTATTCAACCCAGAGTCCATACATCTTAGAATCACCATTGGCATTGATTACAGCTGAGAGTCTTTCTGGGCAAGTCTCTTAAGTGCTTTGCAAACCTGCATTGCACAATATTTTCCCCTTTTTAAAATTCTTCAAGCTCTGTCAAGTTGGTTGTTGATTATTGCTAGACAGCCATAGATCTTCAAGTGATTTAAATCAAAACTGTAACTAGGCCACTAAGGAACATTCAATGTTGTCTTGGTAAGTAACTCCAGTGTATAATTGGCCTTGTGTTTTAGGTTATTGTCCTGATGAAAGTGGATTTGTCTCCTAGTGTCTGTTGGAAAGCAGACTGAACCAGGTTTTCCACTAGGACTTCGCCTGTGCTTAGCTCTTTTCCTTTTCTTTTTGTCCCCCCAAAAACTCCCTTGCCGATGAAGAGCATACCCATAACATGATGCAGCCACCACCATGTTTTAAAATATGAAGGGTTGCACTCAGTGATGTGTTCTATTGGAAGTGCCCCAAACATAATGCTTTGTATTCAGGACATAAAGTACATTTCTTTGCCACATTTTTTGCAGTTTTTGTGCCTTATTGCAAACAAGATGCATGTTTTGGAATATTTGTATTCTGTATAGGCTTCCTTCTTTTCACTCTGTTATTTAGGTCAGTATTGCGTAACCACAATATTGTTGATGCATCGTCAGTTATCTCCTATCACAGCCATTTAACTCTGTAACTGGTTTAAAATCACCATTGGCCTCATGGTGAAATCCCTGAGTGGTTTCCTTCCTCTCCGTCAACTGAGTTAGGAAAAACACACTTATCGTTGTAGTGACTTGGTTGTATGGATACATCATCCAAAGTGTAATTAAGAAATTCACTATGGTCAAAGGGATTTTCAATGTGAGTAGGTGCCCATCTTTGCAAGGCATTGGAAAACCTCCCTGGTTGTTGTGGTTGAATCTGTGCTTGAGATGCACTGTTTGACTGAGGGACCTTACAATTACCTGTATGTGGGGATTACAGCAGTAGTTGTATAGGATGAGACATGACTAGAATACAATATATAGATAAAGTGGATAAAACCGTATGTAAACATTAAAGTGACCAGTGTTCAATGACTATGTACATACAGCAGCAGTCTCTAAGGTTCAGGGCAGGGTACTGGGCGGAGGCCAGCTAGTGGTGACTGTTTAACAGTCTGATGGCCTTGAGATAGTAGCTGTTCATCAGTCGCTCTGTCCCAGCTTTGATGCACTTGTACCGTCTCCACCTCCTAGATGGTAGCGGGGTGAATGGGGCTGGGGTCCTTGATGATCTTCTTGGCCTTCCTATGACACCGGGTGCTGTAGATGTCCTGGAGGGCAGGAAGTGTGCCCCCGATGATTCATTGGGCTGACCGCACCACCACCCTCTGGAGGGCCCTGTGGTTGCGGATGTTGCAATTGCCGTACCAGGCAGTGATACAGCACGACAGGATGCTCTCAATGGTGCGTCTGTAGAAGTTTGAGGGTCTTGGGGGCCAAGCCGAACCTCTTCAGCCTCCTGAGGTTGAAGAGGTGATGTGGCACCTTCTACACACTGTGTCAAGGGACCATTTCAGGTTGTCAGTGATGTGCACACCGAGGAACTCCACTGCAGCCTGCCGATGGGGATGTGCTCTCTGCTGTCTCCTGTAGTCCACGTTCAGCTCCTGTTTGTTGACATTGAGGGAGAGGTTATTTTCCTGGCACCACTCAGCCAGGGCTCTCATCTCCTCCCTGAAGGCTGTCTCGTTGTTGTTGTTAATCAGGTTTACCACTATTGTGTTGTCAACAAACTTGATGATTGATTTGGAGACGTGCGTGGCCACTCAGTCATGAGTTAACAGGGAGTACAGGAGAGGGCTGAGCACGCTCCCCTTGTGGGGCCCCTCTGACCCCACTTGGGGTCGGCCCGTCAGGAAATCCCGGTCCCAGTTGCATAGGGTCGGGGTTCAGACCCAGGGTCCTGAGCTTAGTGATGAGCTTGGAGCGCACTATGGTGTTGAAGGCTGAGCTGTAGTCAATGAAAAGCATTCTTAGATAGGTATTTCTCTTGTCCAGGTGGGATAAGGCAGTGTTTTGGATGCTGTCTGGGCCGGCAGCCATGCGAGGGTTAACACGCTTAAATGACCACGGCGAAGGAGAGCAGACAGTTCTCGTGAGCAGCGGGGGCCCGTGTCAGCGGCTCAATGTTTTCCTCCAAGCGGGCGAAGAAGGTGTTTAGCTTGTCTGGGAGTGAGGCGTCAGTGTCTTCCATGTGGTTAGCTTTCCATTTTATAATTCGTGATTGTCTGGAGCCCCTTCCACGTATATCTTGTGTCTGAGCCGTTGAATTGCGAATCCACTTTGTCCCTGTACTGTCGATTTGCCTCTTGATTTATGGAGGTCATAGGCAGTCTGTTTGTACACGTCCATGTTCCTAGTCACGGTGCCATTGTCGTGCAATTCTTGTCATGTGTAATTACAAAAATACCGCTTTTTCTTACCTGAACAGCAAACAAAGAAAAAAGGCACAAAAATATACTATATGAAAATATTAAAACAAATTACATTCTATCCCCTCCCTCCACCCATTCCCTGTTGGCCCAACTTGTTAATGATGTTACACTTACCTTTAATGGTTTCAGTTTTTAGCTATGTAATTGGTTAACTATTCCTACTGACATGGTATTTGCAGTATATTTTTATGTCTATGTTTTGAAAAAGTATTGTTCATTGTCTTCCTCTTTTTTGCCCAGGGACATATCAAGGCTTAGGGACAGAGGTGCTGAACTGCCTGACTACACAGAGAGTAGTCAATATGCAGACAGGAAGGAGACTAACGGGTCTGTTGTTCCTGATGAGGATTATTTGGAGGCAAGCCGGGGGACATCCTCTCCAACCCCCAAACCCAAGTACGTCAAGTTGTACTAAATCACTATAACTATAATTTTGATAACTTTAACTTCCAAAGGATTGTGCTAAAACCAATTTGGACAAGTGAACATGGTTGGATTGCCATGTCTCTCTTTTTGTTATGGATTTTATAATGCAGTGCATTTTCTCTATGTAAACAGTAGACAAAATATCAACTTTAATCTGGATAAAACACATTTTTTGGTTTCAATTTTAAGGACATTGGATGGAAAAGGACAGATGAAAGGTCTGATGTCACACTGTAGCTGGATCATGGCTTGTTGATTTAGATTCCGCTCGTACAATAAGATCAAATTAAATCCCAAGCTGGCCTGAAATCAGACAAACCAATAGTGGACCTTAAGCATTTAGTTACCCTCTGCACTCAAAACTTCACTCACACAATTCCACCACTCGCTCACTAAACAAACATTGAAGAATACCGAGAGATAATCGTCTGTGAGGTATGATGAGTGTACTGTGAGTGCTGATTGACTTCCTATATGCCAGGCTGCAGGTACCAGCAGGGATGAGACGCAGTGGAAGATCCAGATCCTCTACCAAGAAGGACGAGGTTGAATTCGTTACCGGGCTTATGATTGGTAAGACCCACTCTGTTCTGAAGTTCATTACTAAGATTAACTGCTGTGGTTTTTTTGGGACGAATTGAACATTTGATTATATTCCTCAAATGTGGTGACATGGCATGTCTGACAGGGGCTGCAGATGCAGCTGCTGCCTTGCAGGGAAGGAAGGAGAGGTACAGGCATGAGCTGCAGGAGCAGATAGCTGAACAGCAAAGGAATAAGAAGAGGTGGGTGTCAATATCTGCGTTTGATCCTGCTGTCCAATGAAGAACAAACCCTTACATTTTCCATCTTTGTGAGATGGGCTACATTTGAGCAGCTTTGTAGTCTGAGGTAGATTTCATTATAAGGCTGCCTTTACACAGGCAACCCAATTCTGATATTTTGACAAATCAGATCTTTTGCCAATAATTATTGAAATAGTATGGGCGACAAGAAAAACATTTTAAGGCCAAATGGAAAATAATGCAGGCACTAGGGACGGGGTTGTGAGCATGCCTGTCTGGGCAGATGAGATGAAGTCATTGGGCGGCAGGGTAGCCTAGTGGTTAGAGCGTTGGACTAGTAACCGAAAAGTTGCAAGATGAAATGTTCTTAACTGACTTGCCTAGTTAAAGGTAAAATAAGTTGTTTGTGTGCATCTGTAAGTTGTTGTTCATATATGGAGTAAAATAAATAAGATTCAAAATGATCAGAATTGGGCTGCCTGTGTAAATGCAGCTTAAACAAATCTACCTCCGACCACAATGCTGCTAAAATGCGTCTATGTACATCATGTAGCCCATCGCACTAAGATAGACAATAAGGTTTTCAAACACAGATATGGATAACTCATATGAGCTGTGTGTTATGTCCTTTGTCGTATTAGGGAGAAGGATTTAGAGCTCAGAGTTGCTGTGACAGGGACAACTGACATGGAGGAAAAAGCAGATCGGATCAAACAGTTTGGAGCAGTGAATAGTGATGACCATGCCAGAAAGAGAAAAGACAGCTGGTACCCACCAGGCCAAGCTGTGGACCTACCAGGGGATGAGTTGAATGGGAGACCCAGTGAGGAAAACAGAGAGAGGCTTCCCCCTGAGCAGCCCTGCGTGGCCTTCCAGTCCCCCCTGCTGGACTACAGCCACACCCTGGGCCTCAACAGTGGAGGCACCTCCCCTTATAGCCAGGCCATTCACAGGAGCAAGGACACTCCCAGGTAAAACAAAAAAAAGATTGTCACATAACGTTACAATGGAAAGGTTCAGTGAAATGTTGTTTTACAGGGTCAGCCATAGTAGTATGGCACCTCTGTAGCAAATTAGGGTTAAGTGCCTTGCTCAAAGGCAGATCGACAAATGTTTCACCTTGTCAGGTATTCGAACCAGCAACCTTTCACTTACTGTCCCAACGCTCAAACCACTAGGCTACCTGCCACCTAGGTTGCTATGACAGTAATCCTGGTCTGCGTCCCAAATGGCACCCGGGCGGGCTCCAGTCAAAAGTGGTGCACTATATAGGAAAAAGGGTGCCATTTTGAATAGACCAGGTGTGTTTTCAATCTGATAAATTCACTACATTATTTTTGTCTGACAATTTAACATTGCCGTATGATTTTGAGTTTCAGGATGGCAGGTTTCCTTCCTCATCCACCATCCACATTGGCAGATGCATATAGAAGTCCCTATGATGAGGCCCATCTCTACTATGGTGCAAGGAACCCACTGGACCCTAACCTGGCCTACTGTAAGCACCACCTACCTACCAGTCTATTATATATCAAATTTTATTTGTCACATGCCGAATACAACAGTGAAGTACTTAACTGCATTGTTGGTTATGGGCTTGTAAGAAAAATACAAAAAAAAATATATATAAAAGTAACAAATAATTAAAGAGCAGCAGTAAAATAACAAAAGCGAGGCTATATACAGGGGGTACCAGTACAGAGTCAATGTGCGGGGGCACCGGTGTCGAGGTAATTGAGCTGTACATGTAGGTAGAGTTAGTGACGATGGATAGATAATAAACAGAATAGCAGCAGTGTAAAAGAGGGGGGGGGTTAATGCAAATAGTGTTGTTAGTCATTTGATTAGATGTTCAGAAGTCTTATGGCTTGGGGGTAGAAACTGTTTAGAAGCCTCTTGAACCTAGACTTGGCACTCCGGTATTGCTTGCCGTGTGGTAGCAGAGAGAACAGTCTATGACTCGGGTGGCTTGAGTCTTTGACAATTTTTAGGGCCTTCCTCTGACACTGCCTGGTATACAGGTCCTGGATGGCAGGAAGCTTTGCTCCAGTGATGTACTGGGCCGTACGCACTAGTGCCTTGCGGTTTGAGGCCGAGCAGTTGTGATACCAGGCAATAATACAACCAGTATTGCGCTCGATGGTGCAGCTGTAGAACCTTTTGAGGATCTGAGGACCCATGGCAAATCTTTTCAGTCTACTGAGGGGGAATATGTTTTGTCGTGCCCTTTTCACGACTGTCTTGGTGTGCTTGGACCATGTTAGTTTGTTGGTGATGTGGACACCAAGGAACTTGAAGCTTTCAACCTGCTCCACTGCAGCCCCGTCGATGAGAATGGGGGCGTGCTCGGTCCTCCTTTTCCTGTAGTCCACAATCATCTCCTTTGTCTTGATCATGTTGAGGGAGAGGTTGTTGTCCTGGCACCACACAGCCAGGTCGCTGACCTCACTATAGGCTGTCTCGTCGCTGTTGGTGATCAGTCCTACCACTGTTGTCATCGGAAAACTTAACGAGGGTGTTGGAGTCGTGCCTTGGCATGCAGTCATGAGTGAACAGGGAGTACAGGAGGGGACTGAGCACACACCCGAGGAGCCCCCGTGTTGAGGATCAGCGTGGCGGATGCGTTGTTACCTTCCCTTTCCACCTGGGGGTGACCCGTCAGGAAGTCCAGAATCCAGTTGCAGAGGGAGGTGTTTAGTTCCAGGGTCCTTAGCTTTTAGTCTATATTAACACATGAAAAGTGTTCCATGTTACAATACACTTACAAAAAAATGAATGGATGTTTGCTGGAGTGAAAACAATTTACTATGTCCCAATGTCCATACTAGCATACTATTTAGTATGCATAACCAATGCATCACTTCACACTAAGTAGTGTGCACATTTTGGCATATAATACATGTGTTCTCTGATCCAGCATAATGAGTGTTCTGTGTTTCTATGTTAGATGGTCAGATCCCGCTGACAGGAGGGGTGCAGCCCATGTCCTACATCAGCCTTCCTCCTGCAGGGCCTCACCCCAGCCAGATGGGTCAACACAGCCATTACAATGGGAGCAGCAATCCAGAGCCCCCTCCACAGTATGTGTTGTACCAATCTCATCCTTTCTCTTCCCTTCAACACCTAGGCTACATTCTGATTATCTACCGTTCTCCTGAAGTGTGCACTTGTACACTCTCCCTCATTGATTGAAAAGGAATGGACTGCTGTGAGGAATATGGGGAAGTGAACAAGTGCCCACTTCTGGTGAAGGTTAGAGAATCGGGACTCTCTCTTCAACACCTACAATGAGTGTATCCCCTATTCACCAGTTGGGGGCACCTCAAAAGGAACAAACAGAGCTATTCCCCCTATCGATGGCTAGTGTTCTGTTATGAGACGGTCATGCCCACTGGCCATCTGGACAGACAGGAGTGTTGACTCCCTGCTGAGTCACTGCTGCAGTCTGCACGGGTCTGGTCAGAGTTGTTCCCTCCCTGCTGAGTCACTGCTGCAGTCTGCACTTGTCTGGACAGCTCTGAGCTGTCTCGCTCTCTTGCCTCCTAGTGGCTGTATGAAGATATTTTTCACAGTGATACATTGACATTCATTACGTAAGGCATGAAAAGTGACAAACCACATCAATTGTGTCTCCTGTTTCCCATACCTTTTTGCATAGTATTGAACATTTCAAATTGATCTGCTTTTTATAGTAATGAACAGAAGGAATACATGAGTGAATTAACATTGTCTCTTGTTCAGCAGACCTACCAGTGATGCTGCTACCATGGGTTCAGGGATTGGAGTATTCCCTGCAGAGCAGGTCAAGCCATCTAAAGAGAGTGTGTTACGTTACAAGGAGGCACTAAGACAACAGGTACATTGAGAATGTGATTGTGGAAGTCAGCAGAATCTTTCGTCTCCATGCGTTTTGTCACAGAGTGTGCTATTTTGGCAGGGAGACCCCAGGAAAGGGAGGAGTCAGATTTTTTGCCAGGTAACAGATGAGTTGTAGCTTGATATAGAATATTACAAGTGTTATAAAAAGTATTTAACTGAATATGTTTAGACATTCCAACAGCAATATACCATTGCACTCCAGCCTCTTCCATTGCCCTCTGTGACTGGTGATGATTCGTTATGCGTTATGAATAGACAAATATCTTATTTGGTATTCTGATCAGTGTTCCGTCCTAACCTGACTACAGATCCAGGAGAGACGAGAGCGGCGGAGGCTGGACAGGGAGGAGACAGATCGCTACGAGGCCAAGCTGGAGGCAGACATGAAGAACCACGACCCCTGGGGGAGAGGAGGAGGAGGAGCCCCTCTCAGAGACAGCAGGGGCAACCTCATCAGTATGTTCCTGTGGTGGAATTATTGTAATCAAAAGGAGAGACTTTGATTTTTTCAAAACAATCAAACTGTATTATTTAATTAGTGCAGTAATGGAGCTGGTCGGTAATCACCCCTGGAGGTGATCACTGAGAACTCAACCTGCTGGTTTGAGCCACAGCATTTTATAGCAAAGTCCAACCTCCTTCAGTCTACATGACACACAACAGATATATGGAGTGGGTCACAAGGTTAAGATTTGTATGAAAGATACTTATAATTCACAGCAGACAGTATCTGCTGGAAAGACTGTCCTCTTCGTGTAGAGACCAGGGTCTGGCCCCCCAACTCCATACTGGAGCCATCTCCCCCGGGTATGTTATAGAACAGAAACATTTACTCATGCTCTGGAATGCGGTATCACCCAGAGGTCCATCCTCGGTAGAACACACACAGATGAGCATTCTAACAACCCCTTATTTTGTTGCATAAAATGACCATTTGATGCAATAACAACATTATAACAATATTGTAATTTCCACCATATCCCTGTTATTTCCCTTCCTCCACACTATGGTCCACATTCTCTAAACTTTGTTTCAGTTCATATGTTTTGGAGACTGATAGCAGAGAAAGGCCATTGTGTAATGTTTTTTAATCTTTGTAAAGGATATTGCTAATCATAATCGTGTGAATTGTGTTACCAGCCGATCTGCACCAGATGCACAAGCATAATGAGGAGGCCTACATCAACCCTGAGACATGGCAGAAGAGTGCAAGAGCCACCAATGCAGTGCCCCGAGAGGACACTAGACCTCCCTCCACCCACAGAGTCTCAGGTAGATAGTGGTTTTCACATTGATGTGATTCTAAGGACCGAGAGGAAATCTGCATCCCACAAGGTACCCTATTCCCTTCATGGTCAAAAGTAGTACACTAAAGCCCTATGGGCCTGAGTCTAGGCTGCCATTTGGGAAACAACCCAAAGTGGTAGTGGCACCCTCAGTAATCTTGGTTAATCCAGAACTAAAGTCTTGTGTAATTGGTCAGATGCTCGATGCATGTTAAGAGTGAGAATCGGAACCGGAATGAAGAGCTCCACCCTCTCTGCAAGTTACGAGAAAGTCTATTAGCCCTCTGCTTCGGAAAGTCAACAGATGCTAACACCTGTGAAATCGTGATTTGTCCAAATAACCAGTGACGAAAAACCTAAGCACCGGAACTAATGCTGCTCATCATGTCTCGCATCCCATTTGTATCAAGACAGACCTACGGTATCATTTATGTTTACGTAGTCCGTCCATGAGCGATTACAGCTTCACCATCCTGTCCAAGTCACTGTCATGTTCAGCTACTATGTTGTTTTGTCTGGTGGGTTTCTCTACACAGGTTTTGCTCAGGCCCCTTCGTTTGCCAGAGGCAGTATTTTTGGGAACCTGCCCACACCACAGCAGCTCCATGAACAGGAAAAGTACAAGGCTTACCTCAAACAACAGGTACTGGATGTTACACATCAGTACTGTGATGGCTAGAGTAGCATTTTCATATTATCCCCAGACATAAACCTTCTCCTAAACTTGATCAGAAGTCACATTTAAAAATAAAAAAAAGCTTATTCCTGAGCTTAAACTCAATCTTGTACTGATGCGCATTGATGATTTGGTTAACCATATACACAGCTTTGATATCTGATTGGATACACGCATACAGACTGTCTCACTGATGACCCTGGTTGTCTGTCCTGCTGCCTAAGATTGAGGAGAAGCGGAGGAAGGAAGCAGAGGAGCGAGAGTGCCAGAGGCTGGAGGAGGAGAAGGAGGAGAAGAGGCTGGCTGAGCAGAGGGAGCACATCCAGAGAGAGTATGAAGAAGAACAGGACAGGAAGAAACGCAAGGAGATGGAGGTCAGTATTAACTGGACCAGGGCTTGGGTTCACTAAGGGAGCTGTAGCATTAGATTACACTGCAATACTCATCTACTACTACAAGTAACATGTCTATCACCTGAATGCTATCGTTTGACATGAGTCATTCAGTTCAGCAAATCTTTATTGTAACTCACTCACTCAGGGGACTTAGCAAAGTTTTTTCCTCCAGCAAAAAGCCAAGAATGATGAGCTGATCCGTCTGGCTGAGGAGCGAAAGAAAGAGGTGGAGAGGACAAAGAAAGAGGCAGAGGAGAAGGAGAACTCTGCCCTGAGGAAGCAGTATGAGAAGGAGAGATGGGCACGCCTACAGGAGGTGAGCTCGATGGAAGGCTCTCTGTTTGACCCTCTGAGCATTGAGGGGAGGTTTACTGTTCAGACATTAAGCCTAGTCCTGGATTAAAAAGGATGCTCAATGAACAATTTCTATTGAAAGTGCTTTTTAGTTAGGAAGCAGGCCCTGAGAGATTCATATGAGATAAGTGAGGACATTCATGTGGTTGTCTGTCTGAAGGTACCAAGGGAGCCGTCTCCCCCCATTCCCACCCTCCAAAAGAGGCATCAGGCTCCCCAGTACAGCCCCAGACCTCCGTCCATGGACAGCCATCGCATTACTACTGTCCCCCTGTCTGTGAGTGACTTCCAGAGCACACAGCATGTCCTCTTCCACACCACCATGGAGAGAAATAGTTTGACTGAGGAAGTATCAGTGGAGCACAACGACTGGATATTGTCTTCCTCCCTCTCTTCCCCCTGTAGGAGCGCTCTCTGTCAGGCCTCCAGTCCCCCCCAGTCCCAGCTCGCAGGAACCAGCTGAGAGCCGCCGGTAACACTGCCTCACACTATAATACAGTACACAGCAGGTAGAAACTAAATTTTATCTCAACGTCTGTGATGCTGACGTGTGTGTCTGTGCCAGAGGACCAGCGGGGTGTGATCAGCGAGCTGTCCGAGCTGCGTAGACAGCTGCGTAGCGAGCAGAAACGACTGGAGGGCCAGCTACTGCAGTCAGAGTGGGAGGAGCTGGACTCTCCTATGAGTGACAGGTAAGACTGGTGAGGTGATGCCCTCCACTGTTGGTCGTGTGTAGTGCTGTGAGTTAGTGATGCATGGTTTGACTCATAACCCACTGTCCCCACAGTTATATCCATGGGACTGACAGGTGTAGACTAATTAAATATTATGTAGATGAAGGGTGGGTGGGTTGAAAACAGAAAACAATACCATAAATCAATAAATGTATAGTTCTTGTGCAATTTATATCCGGAGAGCTTTAGGGCCTAACTGTACACGTGCCAAATAGCCTACACACCAATCGCCAAAAGCTTTTGGGAACGCGCAGAAAAAGTTAACATCAATCCTGGAGGCAAAAATAACAATGTCGGAGTTTAATTCAATAAGAGAAAAGCTGCGAAATGCAGAGTTGAAAATAAATAAGAAGGGAGGGTCAGAAAAGTAATGTTTGAGAAACAGTCACAAGACTGGGACTGTAGCCTACTGTTCAGATGGGTTAAATGGAAACTGAAATCTGGACACTGACTGTAGGTCTATAACCTCTCACATAGCCTTAATATTAGTGCATGTAGAATTAAGCATTTCTTGCAGTAAAGTTCTACACCAAATTAAGGCAACATTTTGACTCTGGAACAGCAGTGGAGAAATGATGAATCTTTCAGCATCTTGAGAGAATAAGAATGCTCTGTTAGATACTGTCTGTAGACATGATGTCTTTATCAGCATCATAAAAGTGAATAGTGCAAGCCGAACTGACATTTTATCAGAAACATGTTGGGTCGTTTCCCCAGATTTCTATTTACTTAACCAGTCAAACTGATGTCATATGGAAATTTTGCACAGAAAATCATTCAATTTTTTTGTTGAGTTAGTGCACTTTCTCCCCGTTCCCTAAACGTCTGTCATCCGCGAAATAATAACTTTTTTTACTGAGTTACATATGGAAATTTGTCAATTTAAATAAATGAATTGGGCCCTAATCTATGGATTTCACATGACTGGGAATACATACTGTTGGTCACAGATACAGTGCCTTGCAAAAGTATTCATCCCCCTTGGCATTTTTCCTATTTTGTTGCATTACAACCTGTAATTTTAAATGGATTTTTGGTTGGATTTCATGTAATTGACATACACAAAATAGTGCAAATTGGTGAAGTGAAATGAAAAAATTACTTGTTTCAAAAAATTATTAATGAAAAACAGAAATGTGGTGCGTGCATATGTATTCACCACCATTGCTATGAAGACCCTAAATAAGATCTGGTGCAACCAATTACATTCAGAATTCACATAATTAGTTAAATAAAGTCCACCTGTGTGCAAGCTAAGTGTCATATGATCTATACACCTGTTCTGAAGCAAGGGGCACCATCAATCAAGTGGCACCATGAAGACCAAGGAGCTCTCCAAACAGGTCAGGGACAAAGTTGTGAAGTACAGATCAAGGTTGGGTTGTAAGAAAATATCTGCAACATTGAACATTCCACAGAGCACCATTAAATCCATTATTAAAAAAATAGAAATAATATGGCACCACAACAAACCTGCCAAGAGAGGGCCGCCCACCACATCTCACGGACCAGGCAAGGAGGGCATTAATCAGAGGCAACAAAGAGACCAAAGATAACCCTGAAGGAGCTGCAAAGCTCCACAGCATCTGTCCATAGGACCACTTTAAGCCTTACACTCCACAGAGCTGGGCTTTACGGAAGAGTAGTCAGGAAAAAGCCATTGCTTAAAGAAAAAGTTTGCAAACACATTTGGTGTTCGCCAAAAGGCATGTGGGAGACTCTGGTCAGATGTGACTAAAATTGAGCTTTTTGGCCATCAAGGAAAACGCTATGTCTGGCGCAAATCCAACATCTCTCATCGCCTTAGAACACCATCCCCACAGTGAAGCATGGGGGTGGCAGCATCATGCTGTGGGACAGCATGGCAGGCAGGGACTGGGAAACTGGTCAGAATTGAAGGAATGATAGATGGTGCTAAATACAGGGATATTCTTGAGGGAAACCTGTTTCAGTCTTCCAGAGATTTGAGACTGGGACGGAAGTTCACCTTCCAGCAGGACAATGACCCTAAGCATATGGCTAAAGCAACACTCAAGTGGTTTAAGGGGAAACATTTAAATGTCTTGGAATGGTCAAGTCAAAGCCCAGACCTCAATCCTATTGAGAGTCTGTGGTATGACCGCCATTTTTTATTAACTCAAAAATGTTTGTGGGCCAAAAAAAACAAAACTACCTTTTGTCGACCCCTGGTCTAGGCTATATGTTAGCCCCAGTGCAGTGTGTACACGCTGAACGATGTGACTGTGTGCTGGTGTCCAGACACAGGGACAGGGAGCAGCCCCAGGTGGATGTGTTTGACATGGCCAGACTGCGGCTGCAGGCCCCCGTCAGGAGACCCTCCTCCAGGAACACAGAGCCCAACAACCTGCACAGGATCCACGACTCGCTGCAGTTCAGATACAGAGGTAAAGATATACAGTGACTGTTTTAATAATGGGCCTGTCCCAAATGGCACCCTATTCCTTATGTCAGGGGTTGTCAAAGTGGGGTCTGTGGCCAGATCTCAAAATATATATTTAAAAAAAAAATATATATATATATCCTCAGTGCTCTACCAATTATACATTTGAACACTATTTGTATTCCACAAAATGTTTTGTGTTGTAATTAAAAGCTAGAATCCTTAGTTGCTACATCCATTTTCGGTATGAAAATAATATTATATACAGTTGAAGTCAGAAGTTCACATACACTTAGGTTGGAGTCATTAAAACTTGTTTTTCAACCACTCCACAAATTTCTTGTTAACAAACTATAGTTTTGGTAAGTCAGTTAGGACGTCTACTTTGTGCATGACAAGTAATTTTTCCAACAATTGTTAGACAGATTATTTCATTTATAATTCACTACTTATAATTCACTGTATCACAATTCCAGGGGGTCAGAGGTTTACATACACTAAGTTGACTGTGCCTTTTAAACAGCTTGGAAAATTCCAGAAAATTATGTCATGGCTTTAGAAGCTTCTCATAGGCTAATTGACATCATTTGAATCAATTGGAGGTTTACCTGTGGATGTATTTCAAGGCCTAGCTTCAAACTCAGTGCCTCTTTGCTTGACGTCATGGGAAGTCTGGTTCATCCCTGAGAGCAATTTCCAAACGCCTGAAGGTACCACGTTCATCTTGTGACGACCCTCCAACTCTGTCTGCCAAACTGTTTCTCTAATCTGTGTCCCAGGATAAATGCACCTCTTCCCCATTCATTGAGGAGACTTTCTCAATGCAGACACAGATTTTGGATGTGGCGGCAATTTTCAACACACCTCATTATCACATTTATGCACGCAACCACTCACTTACACTACTGACTACACACACCATTGTTAATTATATTTAGTTTTACTTTAGTTAAATAAATATATTTTGTTATTCCTTATCTCCACGTTGTCTCCTTGTTTGTTACGCACTTTGAGCCGGTTCGTGACAATCTGTACAAACTATAGTACGCAAGTATAAACCCCATGGGACCATGCAGCCGTCATACCGGTCAGGAAGGAGACGCGTTCTGTCTCCTCAAGATGAATGTACTTTGGTACGAAAATTGCAAATCAATCCCAGAACAACAGCAAAGGACCTTGTGAAGATGCTGGAGGAAACAGGTACAAAAGTATCTATATCCACAGTAAAACGAGTCCTATATTGGCATAACCTGAAAGGCCGCTCAGCAAGGAAGAAGCCACTGCTCCAAAACCGCAATAAAAAGCCAGACTACGGTTTGCAACTGCACATGGGGACAGAGGTCGTACTTTTTGGATAAATGTCCTCTGGTTTGATGAAACAATAATAGAACCGTTTGGCCATAATGACCATCGTTGTTTGGAGAAAAAAGAGTGAGGCTTGCAAGCCGAAGAACACCATCCCAACCGTGAAGCACAGGGGTGGCAGCATCATGTTGTGGGGGTGCTTTGCTGCAGGAGGAACTGGTGTACTTCACAAAATAGATGGCATCATGAGGAAAGAAAATTATGTGGATATATTGAAGCAACATCTCAAGACATCAGTCAGGAAGTTAAAGCTTGGTCGCAAATGGGTCTTGCAAATGGACCCCAAGCATAAAAATGACCCCAAGCATACTTCCAAAGTTGTGGAAAATGGCTTAAGGACAACAAAGTCAAAGTATTGGAGTGGCCATCACAAAGCCCTGACCTCAATCCTATAGAACATTTGTGGGCAGAACTGAAGTGTGTGCGAGCAAGGAGGCCTACAAACCTGACTCAGTTACACCAGCTCTGTCAGGCGGAATGGGCCAAAATTCACCCAACTTATTGTGGGAAGCTTGTGGAAGGCTACCTGAAACATTTGACCCAAGTTAACAATTTAAAGGCAATGCTACCAAATACTAATTGAGTGTATGTAAACTTCTGACCCACTGGCAATGTGATGAAAGAAATAAAAGCTGAAATAAATCATTCTCTCTACTATTATTTCACATTCTTAAAATAAAGTGGTGATCCTAACTGACCTAAGACAGGGAATTTTTACTAGGATTAAATGTCAGGAATTGTGAAACTGTGTTTAAATGTATTTGGCTAAGGTGTATGTAAACTTCCGACTTCAACTGTGTGTGTGTGTATATATATATATATATATATATATATATATATATATATATATATATATATATATATATATATATATCCATTGATTCTTGAAGAATATATCTTTTATAAATGCCTCAGGAGCTTGGTTTAATTGTTGTATCCCATCGAATCCAAAATATGAGCTTGTTTTACATCCCCTGTTTGTAAAGAATGTAAATGTAAACAAACACCGTATAGCCTCAAAACAATAAAAATATACATTTGTTATCATGGATTGTCCTTGCATCCATAGCTCTGTCTATGAATTTGAGAATGGTTACATTTCTCCAGGCCCATCCCTCAGCTTTTTTTTTACCAAAACAGAGTCATGTAGAATTGCAGGAAGTTAGCTTGAAAATTGCAACATTTTCTTTCCTATGACAAGAGTTGGGCCTTTAAAATGTTCCTTCCCAGGGCCCGAGACTTGGTTCGTCTGGCCATGCATTGCCAAAGTCGGGGTCAAATGATTTGTTTGCTATTAAAATCACTCGAGTTATGAGGGGTCCCTGTTGAATTTGCTATCACTAAAGGGGTCCCCGGCCCAAAACATTTGAGAACCCATGCCCTATGTAGTGGTCTACTCTTGGGGTCAGGTTAAAAGTAACGCACTGTATGGAATGGAGTGCCATGTGGAACGTAATCCAGGTCATTGATTGTTAAGTCTTAAAAGGGCAATTCTGACACTTCAACCTTCTATTCATAATTTCCAGCACGAAACCAGTCTACATGTGTAAAAACAGCGCATTTCTATGATCTGTGGTTAAGAAACATAATTACAATTTTTTTTAAAAGTATTGTCACATCACAGGGTAGGATTAAAAGTGATTTTCAAAACTTCAAAACCTGAGTTTCTAATCCCAGGAGGATCTTTTATTGCTCCCCACAGCACTGCAAATCTTAGTGTTTGAACATCACTGTTTTTAAAATGTAACTTTTGATGTCATTGGATATTTTGATCTGAATTTTATTTCTACAAAATGTAGAAATGTGCTGTTTTCACATGTTTACACTGGTATTGTGCTGGAGATAATGAAAATGAGGTTGAAAAGTGGTGGATTTGCCCTTTAACAGCACACTATGCTCAAAAAACAAATGCAGCAACTAAGACTGTGTCTGCACTCGTTTTCCTGTTCCCTTTTTAGTGCACTACTTTTGACCCGGGTGATCAGTATTGTCATGCGTGTATTGAGTGGAGAAGCCTTGTTTGTACTGCAGATGTTGACTCCAGAGAGGTGGAAGGCCATGGTTACTGTGAGCACCCTAGCGACAGGGATGGACAGAGTGTGGACATCCAGAGACAGGCAGACTACAGGGAGGAGCTACGCAGGATCAACAACAGCCTGAGGAGGAAACCTGCCGCCGGTCAGTAACACACACTCTCAATATCAAACTCCACTCGCTGACTACAGACTCAATATCAACCTAACGGCTTAAATACTCATTGCTCACCTCTGTTCACTGCTTTATCACTAACTAGTGGACTTACTAACATGAGGATATTTACAGGTGGAGTACTTGCACTTTAAGGGCTTGGAAATAATTTGTCTTTCTATTTTGCAGATTATTTTCACTTGTCACCACCCCAGCAACAAAACCATTATTTGGTGAGTTTCTACTTGCCAGTTTGTTTAGCTATCGCCCTGAACCACAGAGTGGTCTCTTTGCTGTACAGTACATGCTTGTCTGTGTGTGACGCAATGCCTGTACACTCTTCTCCCCAGAGGAATGCAGTGGGGGATCCTATGAGAGGTTCCCTGTTGGAGTCTGACAGTGCCTTCATTGGTAAAGCCTCTGGTGGTTCACTACTATCATGTGTAGTATGGGATTGAGCGCCTTAAGAATCACACAACTAAAGCTGCGTCCCAAATGGCACCGTATTCCCTAAATAATGTGCTACTTTTGACCAGAGCCCTATGGGAGAGGCCGATGGGACCTGGTCAAAAGTAGTACACAATAGGGAGCCATTTGGGATGTACACCAGTTGTTGTAAGGGAAGGAGTGACTTGAGAAGCACACCACTAACTATTTACATGTGGTATGCCCCAAGATCCCATGGGTGAAGCCTTCCCAGTGTCCCCCCCACCTGTACAGAAGCCCCAGCTCTCAGCCAGGGAGAGGAGGAGGCTGGCCAAGAGGGCAGACCTGCACAATGTAAGAACCCTCTATAACTCAAAGTTCAGTCTCTAATATCTGGGACAGTATTCTCCAAGCATCAGAGGGCTGATCTAGGATCAGGTCCCCTTTGTCTTGTAATCTTTTTCATCATGATCTAAAAGGCTAAATGGTTTCTAAATCGGCACTGAGACACTTGATACATACAACGCCTGACCCATACATCATGAATATATCCTCACTTCTTAAATAGAGGCCAGTGGCAGCTCTCCATTGAAAATGCTATATTCCTCTACCATCATTAAACCTTGTGCTCTGGCTTGATTAGGAGCGGGGGAGCTCCAGAGAGCCTGTTGGCCATCCAGAGAACTACTCCCGCCAGTCAGAGGCCAGTCTCAACACACAGCACCATGGTAGAGAGCGTAACCACCATAGGACCAAGAGGCTGCTGGCTATGAGCCGCCATGGCCTCAGAAGAGGTGGGTGTTGTATGAAGATTAAACTGAGGCTGTCAGTGCCCCAATGTGCCGGAATGGAACAATTTGTCAGCCATCTTACCTGGGAGATCTGTCTATGAATCATTGTTAGGTTGATGATATCCGTTTACGGTCTCTCTCTTCCAGCAGACCTGTCTGGTGATGAAGATATGTCTCCGCAGGTTTCTCCTCGCACCCCACACACTCAGGGCTCCGTGGATACGGTTGCCACGGAGCCGTGGATGAGGCCAGGCTCCTCAGAGACGCTGAAGCGCTTAATGACTGGTCAGACCCCCTGCAGGGAGAGGCTGGCCAGCAGAGAGTCTACCGTGCAGGACTGGGAAGGCCCCTCTACCTACCATGGCTAATCTAACCATCTCCGCTCTAACACGGTCACTCAATGCACTTTGGTCCCAACGCTTATCACGTGTTAGACCTGATTTTCTGTGCAAAAATAGCCACACAATGGTGGTGTAAACATTTCTGTATAGAAACTATTTTGCGTTGTACAACCTGAGTGTGTAGGGGACCTACGTTTGTACACTGCCCTCACTTGGCTTGATGCATCCACATCAGTGGTCATGCTGACAGGATCTCCACAGCAGAGAAGGATCATCTGCTTTAGCTTCTTGATCGATGTGTCTACTAACTTAACCCTTTTACTTTTGCAGTGCTTGACTTGTGTATCATGGTCTACCTCAAAATACCTCTTGCAATGCAGAATTATGAGCTTCTTATGAAAAATGCATAGATTGTACTTTCATGGACCTGTAATGAAAAATATGCAGATTGTCTCGGAATGGTTAGTAAGTACAAGGGAGAAACTCCATTTCTATAAGGACACTGTGTGCAGGCATTTTCTCCAGTCAAGCACTATTAAAGTTGATTAGTTAAATCAGGTGTGTAAGAGGTGGGCTGGAACAAAAGCCTGCAGCCTCAGCTGCCATCCTCTAAAAGAACAGTGTGCTAGGGTTGCCTTAGGACATGCATCGGTTACTGTAAATCCAGTCTCCGAACATTGTGTTTAAATTTCAGTCACGCTGAACTTCTGCAATACGGATTGAATAGAGCTCTTAGTCTTTGAAACAGTTCAGGACATCTTTCTATAATAATAGCACTACATTTAATGTAAATTGTTCTAATGGCATATTTTTTATGTACCGTGTGTAAAATGTTTGGCCAAGATGACCTCATTTTCAACTTAATAGAATAAACTATATTTTAAATAAGGAAGTTTTGTACATTGTGTTTCAGTTCACCTGATAGCTGTTTAATTTGCGACAGGCTTCTAAGCCATGCACGACAAGTAGCAAAATAAGCATTTTGAGGCAACTGAATCGTCTGTCAGTTACATATCAATGCAAAGACAAACCTTTATTGACTAATGAGAATGTTCCTGGTGGTAATTAACAGTGTGTCATGTACACCTCTTGTTTCCCAATATAGCTGACTCGCCAAGAAACACTATCCTCACAGTACAGCTTCAAACACCATGTGTGTCTTGATTTTCATAACTCAGCAGACATCTATTTAACGTAGAATTGTTTTCTTTTTTTAAATGACAATACATCAAACGTGGTGACTGCTGACAAGATTTAGCAAATTCAAATGTGTTTAAATTTAAACAAAGTCCTACAGTATATACATAGAATGGAATAACATTTACTCATCTTCATACAATAGTGTCATGATAAGGTTAACTTGAAATGACAAGTGCTGTTAGATTTCAAAAGAAAAATGCATGACAGGTTTTAAGTTGCGTTTACACCGGCAGCCCGATTCTGATCTTTTTTTCACAAATCAGATCTGATGTAATTAGTGGAATTTAAAAAAAGATCAGAACTGGTCTGTCTAGTCTGTAAACATGGCCGTAGTATATTACAAAGCTACTTTTGAATTGTCTAGTTGTATTGGAGGGCTGCTGTGCAAAAGAAAAATCACTGCTAACGTTACTCATCCTTTTCACTAACAATTTCATACCTCCTCAGTTCCATAAAATAATGCCAAGAGATACCAAAAAGCACACATCACAGCCTCCACAATGTTAGTTAGTCCTCTGGTCAGAGGGGGAGAAATGACCAGAATAATTGCACTGTTATAACCATCATCTGTATGATATTGTAGGGTATTTCTATGCTGTACAAGGAAGCCATACTGCAGCCATTCATTCAGTGCTTTTCTGGGCCCCACTCACCACACTACCGTCAATAGTTAACATCACTGTGCAGCATGGAGGAGCTTCTAGTACCATAATGTAGTGCCATTTGGGATGCACCCTTCCCCTCTCCCACCCCAGAGAGAGACTCTGAGCAGCCTGTGTACTGTGCTGGTCCTGGTCCACTAGTGATGATGTCACTGGCTCCCAGCAGGACCTAGCTCCTCTCGGTGACTAGGCAGCAGTGAGATGTCGAAGGCGTTGCCGATGCGGAGAAAGAACTTACGCAGCACAGCCCGGAGTTCTGGAATCAGGTCAAACTGCATGATCTCACAGAGAAGCGGGAAGTACCTGGATGCATGGGCCTTGAACTGGATAGTACAGGGATACAGGAAGGGACCCAATTAGCTCATTCTCCATCAAAGACATGGGGAGGGAAAATTACAACTTATTTTTTGCTACAGTGTTGTATATGGGGTTTAGGGTGAAATTGCCCCTAGATGCTGATCTTGGGTGAGTCTTACATTTCCCCCACTATGGTTAAAGACTGGGGGAGGGGAAACTGATGCTAGATCTGTACCTAGGGGAAACTTCATGTCAGAGGTGTATGTGGCTCTACTTTCTGATTGACTCACCCTGTCATCGCTGATCTTCACAACCTTGGTAAGGAAGAGGAGGAGGAGATTGGTCCAGGCTTCCCGGTGGCTCTCTGACGTCAGAGTGAGGAAGTAGGCCAGGGCCTCCCCACACACACTGCAATAGACAGAGAGACGTTACGGAAGTGAGTGAATGTGGAACGTATTTCCAGATCCGAGCAGCAGAATATTAGCCTGGTGGAACCCAGCCTGATCTCGGGATAACTCACATTCTGTTTAACTTTAAACAAAATGTGAGCGCAGCAGTCAATCTGACTGACCAGACTAGCAAAATATAGGTTCCTGTCTCAAAGTCTGCTATTCACTCTTGTCCACAATGAGGGACTAAAAGGTGCTGAACAGACAAACTCTTAACACAAGTCAATAGCACCATTTCCTCTAGCGAAGTTCTTGTTAAAGAACAGAAAAAAAACATCTTTATGTTCTTACTTGAGCAGTCGTCTCTGCACCTCCTCCCAGGCTGCCTTGCGGCTGTCATCTGTGTACATGCGGAACAGGATGCGGAGGCCACAGGCCAGACTGTTGGTCTCCTGCTTCAAAAGGTTGGGTTTGGACTTCCCCTTGAAACCTTAGAAACACCAACATGCTGTGAGACAACTGCTACTGTATGTTAGTCTGGGGCCATATGTATCAAGTGTCTCAGAGTAGGAGTGCTGATCTGGGATAAGATCCCCTCCGCCCATGTCATTTTATTCATTGTGATCTAAAAGGCAAAAATGATCCAAACTCAGCTTTCCTACTCTGAGACGCCTGACACATACACCTCCAGATTAGAGTTTGCTGTGACAGTGTGAAGGTATTGAGCAGGGGTGTCGAACCCATCGGCGAACCCCCCGGGGAATGCATTCCGTCTTCAACGAGGTCTGGAAGGCCACACTGAAAATTTGTTTGATTTCCTTGGCATCAAAAAATTACTCTATCTGTAGTTTTTCAATTTTTCAATGATCCCTGACTGTCTCGTGATTATTAGCGAACTGGACAGTCAAGAAACTCTATTAATGTAGGTCCATTGACTGTGCACAGTGATTATTAGCAAGCTGGACAGTCAAGAAACGGTATGAATATAGGCCCGTATAGTCATTTTAAAGTATCTTAAATTAGTTTTTTGTTTACTTATTTAAAAAAAAAACTCAAACCACCCTCGGGCCGGATTGGACCCCCTCACGTGCAGGATTCGGGCCGCTTGACACCCCTGGTATCGAGGGTCCTGAGTCACATACCAGCCTTCCACAGGACAGTCCTCTGCTCGTTGTTGGAGTTAAAGGCCTTGGCGAAGCGGTGGGACTCCAGCAGACAGTCCAGCAGTTTGAAGAGCTGATCCGAGGTCAGATAGTGGTACATTCCCTGGTCCTGGGCCTCCAACTGGACATATGCATCTACTGCGTCTCTCTGGAGAGGTTGGCAACACAATGCTCAGTTATAACCAAATGTTAGTAAGCCTTACTGATTCAAACTTTTTTTAGTTGTTAGTTGTAATAACATTGACAGCCCCTCTCAAAATATTATTTGCCATAAAATAAATATTGCCCTTAATGGCTTTGCTTCAGTTATTGAAACAGAGCGACTTCAACACAAACTCTTTGGTTACCTGTGCAGCAGCCAGGTTCTCTGCATCCTCCTTCCTGCTGCTGGCGGGAAAGAAGACCATGTTGTCTATGGTCTGGATCAGCTCCAGCTGCACAACACACTTAATGAGCAGCGCTGAGAATAACCTCTGCTCCTGCATCTCTGCAACACATTGACAGACACAGCACAGCCAGTTTGAGGGGCAGGAAGAGAGGAATAGGAGGCAGGAGAGAAACATGGCCACGGGGAGAGATTTGGAGGGATAGGGATGGTGACAGGGGGGGAGAAGGTGAGAGACAGGGACAGGGGGAGAGAAAGGGAGAGTCATGGGTCATTGGCAAGGGAGAGACAACAAGGGGAGGGCTGCCTAGGACTTGCCCATACACCTCCACACAAACTCACTGGCTGGGTTCCTAGCCCTGGGGCCGTCCTCATGTGTGCCCGAGGAGCCGCTGTATGTCCTCTGCCTCTGGTTCTCCAGGGAGATCCTGTCCACACTGCACACTGACTGCTGGTCCTCCGTACGAGTCTGAATGTCCACTGACTTCTGGGATATGGAGTCCTGAGAACACAAGAGAGGGACCGGTATGTAGCCTAGATTTGAAACACATCATACATAATCACAACCAATGATTCCTATTAGCCACTTTCAATGCAACATACCGAAACAAAAACTATGCAAGACTTAGTAGGCAAAACTAACTATGCAAGAGATTTAATTGTAGGATTCTTTTACATTGACACGCACAAATCTGGCCCCTACTCAACACAGACCGGTGTGCCATAACCAATCAGAGCTGTAGTAGGCCTATACGCAAATAAATCATTGCTATATATGGATTTGTGTCATTCACTTTGAACTGGACTGTGTTTACAGCATGAGCAGTCCTATGTAGATAAGCTTGTTTTGAGATCAAAGTGAGAGCTGCATGTGGCCAATTGTGCACATTTGTTCATATTATTTATTAGTTAGTGAGTTATTAGCCCAGTTATAGATCATTTGTAGTCAGCAGCAGGGGAGTGATTGCTTCTTACAAGAGCACAATACATGTACACTTCTAGCCATCTTTGAAATGCGAGTCAGGTAAAGAGCTTTTTGTTGTGTCTTAAAGGGGCAGTGTCGAGACAATAGGCAGAGAGTAGGATAATTTGTCTTATTCTCTGTAATAATGGTATGGGAATAATAATCCATTTTATTTTGTAAAGTGGTTTCTTGCATCAAACAACAAAATGTCAGTCACCTCCTCGTCCGAAGGACAAGTGGATAAATAGGTTAGTGTCAAGCCCTGCATGTAGACCTACATTGAACTCCACACATTGGTTGATACTGTATGCTGAATGATAGAACCGCTATTTCCATGTTAAAATGTTATGTGATGCATTTTCTTCATTGTTTTTTATGCTAGGCCCCTCTGGTAGGCCTACATTATGATCAGTTAGGTCATTATGATCAGTCAGTGGCGTTAAAACAGTAAATTAACGCGGGTACAGCCTCAGTGTTCACAGTAAACACAACGTTCAAGTTTGCGCTCAGCTGGCCTGAAATTTGCTCAGTGCCGAAAAATATCAGAGGGAACATCGATCACAACTCCGCATGCTGTTTCGATTCATTTGAGCGTTAAGAAGTACTGTATTGGGAAATCAGTGTGAAGTCTCAAACATAACCCAAATAAATGGTCAAACTGGAATGGTGAACACACGAGCATTAAACCTACCAGGTTTGAGAGGTCGTACTGTGGCATCAGCTCCCCCTCTCCTCCAGCTGGTCTCCACGTCAGCAATCTAAGGACAGCAGACCCAACACAGAACAGAGTCAATTTACTCTTGCTATGAATTCTGCACACTTAGTGGTTCAACTGCAGTAATAACTTCCTGTAATTAAAAAGGGTCTTACGCATGAGGGATGGTTGTTTTGAAGATGTCCAGCATACAGTTACAGGTTTTGTCCCATATCTCTGGGCTGAACTTCTCCCCGTTCAGAATGACTACATTTTCCAGACAGTTGGTCCCTGAGCGCGCCAGCTGCTCGTTGTCTGAGGTGAGACAGAGACAGAGACAGAGACAGAGAGAGGGGAGGGAGAGAGAGGGAGAGAGAGAGGGGAGGGAGAGAGAGAGAGAGGGGAGGGAGAGAGAGAGAGAGGGGAGGGAGAGAGAGAGAGAGAGAGGGGAGGGAGAGAGAGAGAGAGGGGAGGGAGAGAGAGGGAGAGAGGGGAGGGAGAGAGAGGGAGAGAGGGGAGGGAGAGAGAGGGAGAGAGGGGAGGGAGAGAGAGGGAGAGAGGGGAGGGAGAGAGAGGGAGAGAGGGGAGGGAGAGAGAGGGAGAGAGGGGAGGGAGAGAGAGGGGAGGGAGAGAGAGGGGAGGGAGAGAGAGGGAGAGAGGGGAGGGAGAGAGAGAGAGAGGGAGAGAGCGAGAAGGGAGAGAGCGAGAAGGGAGAGAGCGAGAAGGGAGAGAGCGAGAAGGGGGAGAGCGAGAAGGGGGAGAGCGAGAAGGGGGAGAGCGAGAAGGGGGAGAGCGAGAAGGGAGAGAGCGAGAAGAGAGAGAGCGAGTGAGAGAGAGCGCGAGAGAGAGAGCAGATCAACGATAGAGTGAAGAAAGAGAGGGTCCTAAACTCTGAGGTGTTTTAGATGAGACAAGGAACCAACCAGCCCTCTCCTCTCACCTTGTTGTACACACCAGTACAGTTGGGACAGGATATCATCCAGGAGAATATCACTGAGAGGCTCAAAGTACTGAGTGAAGACATCACAGATGGCGTAAAGTGCATGGTTACAGGTGGTGGTCATCCATTCAGCTTTCTGGGTTTGAAGAGGAAAAAAAGTTCATACAAATGCAGCAGCTGGCACCTTATTCCCTATGTAGTGCACCACTTTTGACCAGTACTCATAGTGCCAAACCATTTGGGACACACACTATGTATTTTATGGCAGTGACTCAAAGTTCCGGAAAATTAGGTTAGCTTAGTCGAACCTCAGTCTGCTGCTCTGGAAGTTTCATGTTGTCAAAGATCCTAAAGATGATCCTGAACAGATCCTGCCACCAGTGTTTCTTGTAGGTGTGACCATAGGTCTTCATCACCTCAAACATCACAGTCAAGCCCCTAGAGCAATGGCAAGGAAACAGGGATGATTTATTAGTAGAGGGTCCACACTCAGAAAAGTTTATTCTGCTATTTGACTCATTAAGGCAACAAAAGCAGGGATGATCATATCACTTGTGAAACTCATTCATTCATGCCAGGTTGACACAATAAAGACTACTGCTGGTAGTTCATTGTGCATACATTGATTTGACTCATTATCCTCCAGTCAGGAGATGAGACAAGGACTAGGGACACAGGTATTCAATCAAATAAATGTATTTTATAAAGGTCTTTTTACATCAGCAGTTGTCACAAAGTGTTTTACAGGTACCTGGCCTAAACCCCAAAGAGCAAGCAATGCAGAAGCACAGTGGCCTGGGAAAACTTCCTAGATGTTTGTTCCAGGTAGGATGAGAAGGGCCTTACCTGGTCCTGACGTCCAGTTTACACCGGTTGATGATGCAGGAGAGCTCAAACAGGATGGGGAACCATCCTCGCACCCACACCCGGTCCTCCGGGGCTACATTCATGTCATCGCTGGTGTAGTCTTTGAAGGCCTGGCAAGAGAAGGAGGAGAGGTTTACATCCATGGGTAAGAGAGGAATCTCATGGCCATTCAGAGAGTTGGATTGTCCGGAATAAATTATACCTGAATCCATACATTCCCTTTTCGTCTAGGTGATCTCCATTATCACTTATATAACCCTACAATAGTTTTTGGTTTGTTTGACTATTTCATACTTTATAACTTCTGCCCAACTACTAAACATCTGAGTTTTATCTCTGATATACACCATCAACCTGTTAATTATTGGAGTATTTCAAGTCCTTCTCAATATAGTGCTCACTGCTCACCTGTGGCCTCTCAGACACATATTTGGCACAGTGGCGTATGAGGCGGATGGCCTCCATGCTGGTGTCAGGGAAGGAGGCGTTGCAGGCAAACTCAGACAGACACTTTACAGCATCCTGGAAAGAGTCAATGGTGGCCGGGAAGTGCTTCTCAAATACATTCGCTGAGAACAAAAACATAAAAAAAACAGAGAAATGACTAGATACAGGAACGGGTAATAGACAGGTTTCTCTTTGAGTTTCTCTTTGCACTACCATCCTCTATTACATGTCATTGCCCAAGGAGTAGCTAGTGTTGGTCAGACTCAGAGAACCCAACACTTACTGACGATGTAGCCGGTGGTCTGGAAGGCCAGCTCTACGATGCTCCCGTCCTGGTCCGAGGCAGCCAGGTGGAACACTGAGAAGATGTTCTTCCACCCTGACCGGATGTTCCCAGCCTGGGAGTTCACCATCTGAGCTATACACCTCACCACCATGTCTCGAATGGTGGGAGACCTGTTGGCGTTACAGATTGAATCATTATGGAATCATTGCTTCAAATCAAGGTTTTAATCATTTTCCAGGTTTGAATTGTTGAATAATTTCAAGGTTTAAATCGTTGAATCATTTCAAGATTTGAATAAGTGAATTGTTTCAAAGTTAGAATAGTTTTCAAGGTTTGAATCATTTATTTGTTTTAGAAGGCCACAAAGGATACAATTGCAGCAATTTTGACAAGCATTGGAATTTCATTCCATGCACTAATTAGTGCAGGTTACAAAATAAAACAAAGCAGACCTGTTCTTCTTCATGATATGTTCGAAAGGCCTCAAGAAATCCTTCTGGAAACGGAAGTTGGCGAGCTCTCCTTTTTCTAAGAATTTCATAGACAGCTGCCTCAGGGAGTCAACAGCAAATATAGCCACATCCTCATTGGAGTTACATCCAACCTGTACAGATACAAATGCATCTGAACCACTGTCGTCTCCCCCGAAAACCAGCAAGAGAACAGCTCCATATAAATACATGCAGATAATGCATTTTTTCAACAGAAATTGCTACCTAGTTAAAAAACACAAAAACCTTGTTAAAATGGTCCCCGATGACTTCCCAAATTCTAGACCATTGAAGCCTGATGCGGCCCATGTTGTAGTAGGAAATCTCCACAATCTTCTGAAGGCTGAACATACGCGGATGTGTCGGTGAGGCAAGCTCGTCCATGGATACCGCACACAACCACCGGACAAAATCAACTGCAAAATGACAACAAATGCATACCAAGCTGTTAATATTAATGTATACTCAAACAATAATGATCAAATGTATCGTACATTTACCCTGTATAACAAACTACCTACCTCGATTCAAAATGATTTATTTGGTTTGTTTCAACCATTATTTTTGTTCAACCATTATTACCTTCAGCACAAATGAGGTTAAATCTACACAGCATTTTTTTGTAGAGAAATATCAATCAATACCAACCTATTGCATTGCCATCGAGTCTGGTAGAACCAGTAAATATCCTGAGAAAAAACAAACATAAGATGAATTTTGCTTTTAGAGGTTTATTGAGTAATAAAACTGGAGAGGAAACAGCAAATAAATTCCATCATAGGGCCCATTCTATCAGCCTACCTGTCAACAGCAACAACAACACTCTGGGAGCTTGTCTCTCCAATGGACTCCTGAATACTGGCTATTTGTTTACGGTCCACATTACCTCCAACTGCAAGACAAACATTGTGTAATGAGAAATAGCTACGGTACATGTTTTAAGAAAACACCAATAGTCAGACAATGATACATAAGATTATATTACACATTATGAATAGAATATAAAAACCAAACCAGGCATTGTGACAATAGCCCAGAGACTCATCTAAAAGCCTTGTGTATTCCAAATGGCACCTTAGTATATCCCATATAGTGTACTACTTTTAGCAGAGCCCTATGGGGCTAGGGTGGAAAAGGGAATAGGGTGCCATTTGGGATGCAGCCTCTGTCATGGAAGGCAAGAGGACTGACCCAGTCCCAGGTACTCTGAGCTGTCTGAGGCCTGCTCTCTCAGACTGGCCAGGAGGCCCCCTTTGGCCGGGACTGTCCCTGAGATGTAGCGAGCCTTCACCCCTGTCCCGATAAGCTGGGCCAGCTCCAACTGACTGATACACTTCAGGATCTGTGAAAGACAGGACAGAAGAGTTGGGGTTAATACTTTGTTACTATTCAACCTTTATTTAGCCTGGTAAGTCATTTAAAAACCATTATCATTTAAGATAACTAGCAGGAGAGAAGTGAGAGTTACTAATACCTTTATTTAGCCTGGCAAGTGATTGAGAACAAATTAATTTTCTGACATCGACGAAGTCGGTCAACAATTAAAAAACAGTGACAATATACTGGGAGAGAGAAGCCATTGAAAACGTATCCTGGTTGATCAAGAGGTGAACCATTGACTTAGAATATGTGGACAACTACAAATACCTAGATGTCTGGCTAGACTGTAACAACACCATAACAACACCCACTCGTAGCACGCGCTCCAGCAGGTATATCTCACAGGTCATCCCCAAAGCCAACACCTCTTTTGGCCACCTTTCCTTCCAGTTCTCTGCTGCCAATGACTGGAATAAATTGCAAAAAAATCGCTGAAGCTGGAGACTTATATTTCCCTCACTAACTTTAAGCATCAGCTATCTGAGCAGCTTACCGATCTCTGCAGCTGTACACAGCCCATCTGTAAATAACCCACCCAATCAACCTACCTCATCCCCATATTGTTTTTATTTACTTTTTTGCGAACCAGTATCTCTACTTGCACATCATCATCTGCACATCTATCACTCCAGTGTTAATTCGCTGAATTGTAATTACTTTGCTACTATGGCCTATTTATTGCCCTACCTCCTTACGCCGTTAACACACACTGTATATAGATTTTCTATTGTGTTATTGACTGTACGCTTATTTATTTCATTTGTAACTCTGTGTTGTTTGTGTCGCACTGCTTTGCTTTATCTTGGTCAGGTCGCAGTTGTAAAGGAGAACTTGTTCTCAACGAGCCTACCTGGTTAAATAAAGGTGGGGGAAGAAACCGAAATGCAGTGACAATATACTATAGAACAGAGTTTCTTAATCCTGGTCCTGGGGAATGAAAGGGGTGGACATTGAATGTTTTGCCCCAGCACTACACACCTGATTCAAATCATCAAAGCTGAATGATCAGTTGATCATTTGAATCAGCTGTTTACTGCTAGGGCAAAAACCAAAACGTGCACCCCTTTGGGTCCCCAGGACCAGCATAGAAGACAGAGTGAGACTAACCTCGTGCCAGGAGTTGCCCAGGTAGTTGCCATCAGTGTGGGCGACGGTGATGAGAGTCTTGATGGTGTCAATATTCTTCTGCTTCATCTCAGAGATACCAGAGCTGGCTGTGAGCAGGGTGAACCGCGCCAGGGCCTGGACGTACGCATCACGCTCTAGCTGGATGGTGAAGATGCAGGCTATCCTGATGGCACAGCGGATCCCCTCCAGACACAGAGAGGCTACCTCAGTGTCATCACAGTCCTGAAGACCCACGCTGAACGCGGCTAAGAACGGGGTCCATGCCAACTGGGGGGGAAAAAAACACAACATCAATACACAAAGAAGGATTTCATGAGGGTTCATATGATCTTAAAATGGTATTCTGCATTCGGTTACAGCATCAGCTATATTCCCATTTTATACTGAAAGGAATGCATTAGTACTGTGAGTAATGGTGACATATGGTAGCAGCAGTGGGATGTTGTACCTTGAACATTGGTCTGAATATATAAATAGAATGAGTTTCATTCTAATGTTTGTCCTACTGGTAATTCATTCCAATGGTCTGACGTGGTCTCTGTGAGTTACCCTGAACATGGGTCTGACGTGGTCTCTGTGAGTTACCTTGAACATAGGTCTGACGTGGTCTCTGTGAGTTACCTTGAACATAGGTCTAACGTGGTCTCTGTGAGTTACCCTGAACATGGGTCTGACGTGGTCTCTGTGAGTTACCCTGAACATGGGTCTGACGTGGTCTCTGTGAGTTACCTTGAACATAGGTCTAACGTGGTCTCTGTGAGTTACCTTGAACATGGGTCTGACGTGGTCTCTGTGAGTTACCCTGAACATAGGTCTAACCATAGAAATAGAACGAGTGTATTTTTTTTTTCTCCCATTCTTTAAAAAAAGAAGTTTATTTAAATTCTATGGGTCTGACGTGGCCTAGGTGGGTTACCTTGAACATGGGTCTGACATGGCCTAGGTGGGTTACCTTGAACATGGGTCTGACGTGGTCTAGGTGGGTGGCGCTGGTGAAGGGAGCCTGGACGTGGCTGACTGCCTCCATCAGGGCCTTGGCTGTCTTAGCCATCTGCTCCATCTCTACATTATACAGCAGACGCCTCTGCTTCTCACTGGCTACACCTGGAGGAAACAGAGACTTGGTGGGCATGCTCTCACATACAAAACACACCTACTGTACACACACTGTCAACAACTAGCCACACAAGACCCTATGTTGATGCAATCACTGTGCCTCTGAGGACAGAGAAGCTTTGAATCCATTTAGTGTGCTTGTTTCTTCTTGACCCGTGTCATTTTGTCATCCAGCAACTTACTTTGTTTGCTGGATTTGAGGGTTAATTTTTTGGTTTCATTCATGGCTATTTTCTTCCCTGCGATTTCATGGTAAATAGCTGACAGGTACTCCTCAGGTAAATCTTTGCTGTCGTTGATTCCTCGGTTCATCTTGATGTATTGCTCTTTTGTCATTTTATTCTTCACCTACATTTTTTTTTTTAAATAAAAAATAAAATAAAAATGTTTGGTCACAGCTCATGTTTTAACATATGAGAAAATGACCTCTCTTAATCAAGAAACCGTTTGCTTGAGATACTTACTTGGGGACTGTGAAGGTCTGTTGTCAGCATAATGATTGAATAAGCCAGGACATAGGCCGTATCTGCACTAGCGAACTCAGTTTGCCTGAAGGAACAGAGAAAACCCCCAAAGTCATAACATGTACTGTGTAATATTATCAGGGTGGCTGCGGATAGGAATTCTCTGGAACCCACTTCCCGACACCTAAAAGTCAGAAGCTTTACACACAGTCTCTGCTCTACTCGTTCGGCTGCCCAGGGAACAGGCTACTCTGGTGAATTTCAGAGATGAATGGAAAAGGTGCAGCCAAAACTAAACGGAATGCGCCACTGGGCTTACAGGACCTTTGTAACAACACTGTACATCTCAAGATCTAAAGGCACATTCTCATTAAGCTGATTGAGATCAAATGGTTGGCATGCAGACATGTGGGTAAAACTTGAAGAATTATCATACACGATTAACAGTGAGAAATGTGAAGGCAGGGTGACCACAAACATTTGTGAGGAAAGTAGAGGTACATGAACAGAACGTGATCCGGATCTTCAGCTCTGGGGAAGAGGCTTCCAGGGGGGCGGATCATGCCGGTTACCTTCGGATCCGCAGCCTCGGCCTAACATTAGAACAACCTACATCTATTAAAGCCACACCATGGACTGCATCCCAAATGGCACCCTATTCCATTGTCAAAAGTAGTGCACTATAAAGGGGAAAGGGTGCCACTTGGGACGGAGGCCATGCAGTCTGTCTACTGATAGAGACTCACCCTTGGTTACATTCTAAATATCTGGCCGCAAATTTTTCCATGAGACGATCAATCTTCTGGGCCTCTCCGGGCAGACGGAAGCCCTCCAGGAATAGACGCAGAGCCGAGACAAAGTCCTTGCCTTGGAAATCCATCTGGTCAACATAGGCATACATCACCTCTTTATTAATGCGCTCGTTATCCCCGATGAACTCACCCACCTGAGTCTGATAAGCAAAGAAGGAAGTCCATACAGAGGCATTTCAATATACACAAACACAACGGAAATACAGTGTATATCCAATATGTTTGTGGACATCAGTAAGAAGAACACAAGTTAGATATCTCTTTTTACAGGCTAAGAGGAAGTTAGTCTCATTCATTGCATGTAATTTCAGCAGGTGCTTACAGAGTCTAGCCTCTCCTCCTGGTGCAGGAACTGGGCTAGGTCCTCTGGTGTGGTACCCAGCATCCCTTGCTCCTGCAGGTACTGGATGCCCCTCTTTGGCTTCTTGTTGAACCTGCACAGGAAGATAGAGAGGGGGATAAGTCTGTGATAAGTGACTGAGCAGATTGACTGATCTACAAATCATAATGATTAGTTATTTAGGATGCAAGGTGATTTGTAGATTAGCCAGTGTGCTCAGTCCGACTCTCAAACACAGCCACACTGAGCACTCTAGGCCACCGATAGCTGCTCTGACTACACTTCCAGTCTCCAACACACTTACAGGTCGATGCCTTGCTCGATGATCTCTTTCTGCTGCTTGAGGACCTCGAACTGCTCTGCGTTGTCCGTTCCTGACATGAGGGTGCTGTAGGAGCCGATGCCTGAGGAGGCGCTGGAGTCCAGGGAGTTGAGGCTGCCGTAGCGGTTGATACTATCTGGTGGCTTGGTGCTCTCACTGGGCTCCTGATCCACGGGCTTCTCCTGACCTACAGAAGAGGGGCGGCACGTAGGGACATCCCATAATATTAAGAATAACCCTTTCCTTTATAAACACTGTTAGCGGTCTCACCCTGGATCATCTCAGGGGCTCACTACTGTACCAGGTCTGCAGCTATAAGCCTGAACACCACCTGTGTTCACAGCAGGTTAGCAAACACAAGGCCACACAACAAACTGAAAGGTAGCTACTACCTAACAATAAGGAAGAGGGGATTTTTGCTAAAACTGATTATCAAGATCAACCTCAGGCTCTAACTGGAACAATGGGTGTCTAAGGCTATGAATACATTTCAGGATTTACCTGCTCTTCCTTACAAGATCAAAGATAGAGAGGAAAACATATCCAGATCAGTGATGGAACACATAACGATAAACAAAAACGTAGTTCAGTGTGAGCTGGAGAGAGATCTCAGATGTGTAGTTAAAGCCTCAGCGGGTTTGCGTGTCAGTAAGAAGGGGCTATTGCAGTAGCTCTGGTTATGAATGAGGACAGTTTGGTCTCAGGAGAAACACAGAAGCTCTTATTCAACAGTAGTAAGTAAGTGGTATCTTACCTAGACTGGTCTGAGAGTTAGGGTTCACATACTGATCATTGCTCCACTCCACCATACACTTGAGAATGGACACCAGACACTCCAGACCCTTTTTTCTCAAGCTCAGTTCCTACAACAACAACAAAAAACACACATTAAAATGGTCACACAACAGGAAAGGAGATCTATGGATAGTGAGTGTCCATTGGAAGCATCTCTTACCTGAGCAGGTGTGGTGCCAAGCTCATGCCCCACTCTGCCCTGTGCTATCTTCGATAGGTAATTGACCAGCCTCTCAAATATATTAGCAGCGTTCAGGTCACAGTCGTAGTTGACATAGATATCCACCACACTCTGGGCGTCTGTGAGGAGAGGCAAGAGACAGAAGTAAGTGTCTGTCTGTCAAAGCCTCAGTAGTGGGAGGTTGTATCATACCTGGGGGACGGGGAGACAGACAACCAAAGAGAAAGGAGTACTACTACTACCTCGCTCTCCCTTCAAAGTTCATGAACAGAGGAGCAAACTGAAGTGAAGAGGGAATCCAGCAGCTTTTCTTTATTGGTAAAACCAATGTGTTTCAACCCTTCATCAGGGTTTTACAGATAGACAAAGCCCTGGTAGTGTGAAGTATAGTAGACAAACCAGACACCGACCTGCACAGATCCTGGTGAGGCTCTGGATCACCATCCATTTATGATCATAGGAGCTGGTGGACGTCTCCAGGATGTAGAGGAAGATCTCCTTGAAAAACACCTGAGGGAAAAATACTCAGTGATGAAACTCTACCATATCTGTTAACAAAACCCGGTCTAAATCATTTTGTAATGATTCAATGGGAATAAGGTGCCATTTGGGACAGACCCATAATGAATCGAGACAGTTCCAGTACCTCGATTTGCATCTTAAGGTGAGTCTTGAAGTGGGAGAGGAGGGTGAGGAAGATGGAGAGCGAGAGCTCGAAGACCTCGGGGACAGAGGAGACGCCGTTCTTAGACAGCGCCACACACAGGTACTGCTTGATGGCGTTGATGAACATCTCGTTGGTCTTGAAGACGGGCCCCGCGTTCTGCAGGATGGACAACAGCAGCTGGAGGGACAGCACCTTGGAGCGCAGCTCGTGAGATCTACAGAGACAAGCAGAAAACAATGTTTACTTGAAGCATCCACATATAATGCATGTTAAGACTTGCCATGAGCACGTAGATAATGTCATACTATCATATCATAATGATGCAGACTAATATACAGTGGTCATGCATAGAGCAGGGCTATTCAATCCTGGTCCTGGAGGGCTGAAACACTTCTGGTTTTTATCCTCTCCTTCTAATCAGGGACTAATTCAGACCTGGGACACCAGGTGAGTGCAATTAACTACCAGGTAGAAACAAAGTGTTTCAGCCATCCAGGACCGGAATTGGACAACCCTGGAGGGGTGTAACATACTATTAGCCTTATTACAAGACATTATAAAACAAGTTATAAAGCTAAGTTATTATACCTGTAGGCTTTAAGTAAAGTTTTAACAAGAGGTTCAATCATAGTCATTTCCTGTGGCCATATCCTACCGGTCTATTCATACAGTAACTAGGTGTGACAGGGTATGAAGGAGAGCTAACTTAGGATCAGGAGGTCCATCAGACAGTGGCTTCATAGAGAGTTTGCAGAGAGAGCGGAAAACTAGAAAGGCATCCTTCTGGAGGATATGGGAGAACTTAGCAACAGGAGACGAACCACTCGTAGCTCCAGATTCCTAGAAAACGAAACGCACAGATTCATCTGAGATTAACGAAAAAATTATACATTTTCATATGCACAAATGTACATGAATGCACCAAACAGATGTTAAAACTCCATAGACAATGTATGAATCCCAAATGGCACCCTATTCTCTATATAGTGCACTAATTCTGACCAGGGCCCATAGGGCTATGGTCTAAAGTAGTGCACTATAAAGAGAATAGGGTGCCATTTAAAATGCATACAACGCTATTCTATATTGGGGAGCAGTGTAGGTGGGCACCTGAGTGTCGTTGGAGGAGACAGAGATCCTGTCATCTGTCAGTGAGGGGGTGAAGCTGGCAGATATAGGTGTGCCAGGGATACCGTTGGCATGGACGTTCTCTGTGTCGCTGCCCAGCCCGCCCTCCTCCTCCACCGGGACTGGCATATCGTCTACACACTCTGTAGCGCTGCACACACTCTCCCTGCATTCTACACACACACGCAGGCAAACAAACATATGCATGTCAACCTCTCCTGGCTCAAAGTGGAGGAGAGATTGACTTCATCATTACTTGTATTTGTGAGAGGTATTGACATGTTGAATGCGCCGAGCTGTCCGTTTGAACTACTGGCACACAGCTCAGACACCCATGCATACCCCACAAGACATGCCACCTGTCTCTTCACAATCTCCAAGTCCAGAACAGACTACTGTATGAGGCGCACAGTACTACATAGAGCCATTACTACATGGAACTCTATTCCACATCAAGTAACTGATGCAAGTAGTAGAATTAGATTTAAAAAATATACAAATACCTCTTCTGGAACAGCGGGACTGTGAAGCAACTCAAACAAAGGCACAGACACATGCAGACACACACACGATAACATACGCACTATACACACACGTACACATGGATTATGTGTTGTAGATATGTGGTAGTAGAGTAGTGGCCTGAGTGTACATGCTTAATGTGTTGTGAAATCTGTTGTCAATGTATTGTAATGTTTTTAAAATTGTATATCTGCCTTAATTTTGCCGGACACCAGGAAGAGTAGCTGCTGCCTTGGCAGCTAAAATAGAACTTAGGATCATCTCAGAAAACATAACTGTGGGGCTAAAATTGTATGATAAAGAAAGATAATTTCCATTTCAAAATCCATCCACCTTGTGCATGGTCAACAACTTTCTCAAGGAACTAAAGTGAGTCCAATTTTCTACAGACAAGACAGAATATATAAGAGTATAAAGTTAAGAAAATGCCGTGTTACCTCCAACAACTGTATTGACAGCTTCCTGCAGCATGGTCTGGACCATCTCTTGAGCCTGCTCCTCCTTATAGTTGAATGGTTCTTGCTCAACAACCCCTTCAGCATCTTGCGGAGAAAAACCTAGAGCGATGTAAACACACTTCACCATACTTACTTAAATCAGATTGAGCTGCAATGTAATTATTTTCAAGTTTCAGTAGAGGACAATATCCTGTAGGATTTCAGGGCGGCATGTAGCCTAGTTGTAAGAGCAGTGTGCCGGTAACCGAAAGGTCGCTGGTTCGAATACCCTAGCCGACAAGGTGAAAAATCTGTCGACGGTGCCTTGAGCAAGGGACTTAACTCTAATTTGCTCCAGGAACGCCGTACTACTATGGCTGACCCTGTAAAACAACACATTTCACTGAATATTTCTGGTGTGTGTGACAGTAAAATATTTATACCTACAACAAAAAGATGCACATAAGTCTTTGAGAGAGTTATTTGACCATCACTCCACTACTGCTACCACAGCTACATGTGTACAAAACATATTCAACCGCAGAAGTTTCTGAAGACCATTTCATTATGAATCCCAATAAAGGACCTCTGCCTTGTAATACCTTGTAGAGTTTAACTGCCTCTGATCAGGCCAAGGAGTCTAGAATGTACATGATATTTAAACATCGCCTATTTTCTATTAAGTGCACTACTTCTAAGTGCACCACTTCAAAAGTAGTGCACTAAAAAACGAATAGGGTGTCATTTAGAACATAGCCCTTGAATTCTGATGGAAGCTTCCTTCCCGCCATCTAAGAGCTCTGTAGCCCTTTACCTTCGTGGTAATTGGGCTGTATAGATAGGGCTAAATTGAAATGTTCCTTACAGAAGAAATATGAAAATAATATGCATAAGCATGGTAGAAATTGAAAGGGACAGTTTGGAGATTATGGGGAAATTATTAGTTGAGAACACAACAGTTCACCTGACAAGGCTGAATTCAAACATTACACTGTTAATTTCATGTACTGTACTTTTCGCCAGTGTTGTAAAAAATACTTTAAAGTACTACTTAAGTAGTTGTTTTGTGTATCTGTACTTTACCATTTATATTCTTGACAGCTTTCACTTCACTACATTCCTAAAGAAAATAATGTACTATTTACTTCATACATTTTCCCTAACACCCAAAAGTTCATCACATTTTGAATGCTTAGCAGGACAGGAAAATGGCGCATTTCATGCACTTATCAAGGGAACCTCTCTGGACATCCCCATGGCCACTGATCTGGTGGACTCTCTAAACACAAATGCTTTCATTTGTAAATTACTGTATGTCAGTGTTGGATTGTGCTCCGTAAACTTTAAAACTTGTGCCGTCTGGTTTGCTTAATATAAGGAATTTGAAATGATTTATACTTTTACTTTTGATACTTAAGTACTATTTGAAACCAAATAACCAAACCAAGCAGTATTTTACTAGATGACATTGACTTTTACTTGAGTCATTTTCTATTAAGGCATCTTTACTTTTACTCAAGTATAACAATTGGGTACTTTTTCAGGCACTGCTTTTCACCACATTTGTTGATATCGAAATCTGAAAATACTCTGGATACATTCAGTAACATAATACGAATATTCCTGGAAAATGTAGGGTGGGTGCAACATAATACAACAAAATGACAAGGTGCAACATAAGAGGAATAACTGGTGTCTCCAAGTGGCCACACACCTCTCCAAAGTGTGTACACTTCCGAAGTCCTTTCAATGCACTTATGAATCAAAGAAGAGCCTTGAGCTATAAGATATTTTATTTTAGCTCTCCTAGCTGTGCCATTGAGGAGAAAACACACGTTTACTGTTGTTGTTTACGCAATCCAAAAAACAGCCCATTATAAATCACAATCTGAGTCAAGTGAGCATCAAATCACAAGGCAATTCAGAGAAACAGATCATACTTTTGGTGTGCATAGAAAGGGGTGCATTCAGGTGTGTGTTCTGCAGAGAATTTCCTTCCTAATAGACAAACATCGGCTCATTCGCTTTGGAACATGTCATGTCATCTTGTAACTGTACATCAAACAGTGAACAAAAACGTTGACACTGTATATGACATGAGTTTTATGATATGGAAATGTGATGTGCACATGGGTGTATGGCTTGCTTGTATGGCATCAAAGTGGTATTCATTATAATCCTCAACGTCTCATGTTTCAAAATACATTGAGTCATCTTCATTTACAGCATTACTCTCTATCAGACAACAAAATATTTTGCCCAATTGCTGGGAGGGATGTGGGCAACCTCTTGTCACGTGTGGTGCTGAAGTTCAGAACGTCGGTCATTCAAAACCCATTCAGAGCTGTGAAGCGCAGAGCCTGAGCTCTGACATAATGTATAGCATGTTATTGTACAGACACTGCGTTCCAACTTAGGCCCTTATCTGTGAAAAATCTGCCATTTTCAAACTGTGTAAAGGGGCTACCATGGCAAACCTCTCTCTCAGAGAGGAATACTAATTCACGTGCATGGATTTCACGTCTCCTAATCGAATGCAGTGATGAAGGTGACACACACTGAAATATGGAACAGTGATTTCCATAGAGACAGTAGAGTGATTTCCATAGAGACAGTAGAGTGATTTCCATAGAGACAGTAGAGTGATTTCCATAGAGACAGTAGAGTGATTTCCATAGAGACAGTAGAGTGATTTCCATAGAGACAGTAGAGTGATTTCCATAGAGACAGTAGAGAGATTTCCATAGAGACAGTAGAGTGATTTCCATAGAGACAGTAGAGTGATTTCCATAGAGACAGTAGAGTGATTTCCATAGAGACAGTAGAGTGATTTCCATAGAGACAGTAGAGTGATTTCCATAGAGACAGTAGAGTGATTTCCATAGAGAGAGAGACTTACCCTGTGCAGCAGCTGCGGTAGCTTGGTCCGCCTCCGTCTGCTCATTCTCAGCACTGCAGGACACAGAGCCGTTTTCAGGCTCCAGGTCCTCACGAGTGTTCTGCTCAGGCATCTGGGTGGCCTCCTCCTGAGGTGGGGGTGAGGCGGTGTGCTGCTCCTGTTTAGGGGAGGCAGGGGGCTCCAGATGAGGGGAGGCAGGAGGCTCCTGCCCCGGTTGGCTGACTGGTGACGGCTGCAGATGCTGCTGTCTCAGACGCTCCTTCTCCATCTGTCTGGCCTCCTGGAGCTGGTGAGACAAGGGAACACACACACGTTTTCACTTAATGCATAGCCTTAGACGGCACAAAACATAACCATAGGCCAAACCATTTTAGACCATGCACTGTCAAGCCAAGCACTAAAACATCACTGGGTATCATTTGATTTTTTTTCAAGGTGTCTGGTATACAGGTCAATATAAGGAAACCAATCACAATGTTGGTACTAAGCACATACATTGTTTTCTGAATCCAGTGTCTTCAAGTCATAAATGATAAACAATGTTACATTCTTGATTTCTGACTGGCACAGTGTGATTAGGTTTAAATGAACTCAACTGTCTGCCAAGTGGTGACATCACAGCTCATAAAAGGTCAAAGCATTCAGTGCAACAATGCAAACACTGACCAAGGCAACATACTTTAGGGAATGCTATACTGTATCTCTTTAATGCAGGGGGCTTAGCCAGGGTTGGTTCCCTGGTTGGGTCAGCAGCCAGCTGATAGGCAGGCCTGCGCGTCTGTACTGGAAAGAAAATCCCACTTGGCAAAGATAGCAGAGAGACGAGTCATGCCAAGATGCACACACACCCAGAAGAGAGTTCATATATCATCAGCCACTTCAACACCAAGCAGCGGAACGCAACGCACTTCCCTGCTGCAAGCTGTACCTGACACACCTGCTTTCTGGACGACCCAGAACAATTTATCCTGTGATTTGAACGCTAGATATCATTGGAGAGTTTAAATAAACTTGAAAAATTCTATAATTATGTTCCAGCTTCTTTTCCATTGATGCCGGAATCATAGAAATATAATTACTGGAATGGGAAAAGGCCCTCAGACTACACTTATGGGTACTCAATATGGCCACTGGTCCACCCGTCATGGCACATTGACTTGAATGGGGATACCTGTTCTAGTCATTCTATTTCAATGGCCCAATTATGACAGAGCGAGAGAGAGCGCTTACTGCTTGGTTCTCCATACGTGCAAAGATAACATTGAGCATCTGTGTGAGGGTGGCCTTGGCCGTGGTCTGGTTGATGAGGTTCTTGCTGGCCAGGTAGATGTTGTAGCAAGTCCTGACAGCCTGCAGCACTGTGCCCTCGTGGATTTCGATGTGTTGAGAGGTCACCGATGTCAGCAGAGCCTGCAGAGTGACAGCACCCATTGAAATAGAATGCTTTACTCCTATGGGTACACCCTACATTACTGCTAGTATACCCATTACGGCATCCTTGACTCAAATGGGGACACCCATTCTACTTCTATGGCACCGAACTAACAATCACTACCGCTCACAGTTAACAAGATATGCTTTTTATGACCAAACACAAAACATAACAACATGAATGTCCATTTTCAATCATTCCTATCATTAACAAATCAATTATGGTTGCCTCCTGTCTCTAAAATCATGATTTTGATGCTATTGCTTAGTGGGCAGTAATATTGAACAGTAAAAACCAATAACTGAGCATTATGTCCGCTATGTATCTGCCAAATGTTAGATTGACCAGTTTGGCACAACCTTGAGAAGAAGGGCCTGAACACACCATTGATGTGTGTTATCTGCTCAGTGGCGAGACGACAGAAAGACAGGCAGACACAGGCCAGTCAGGCCTGACACAGGATTAACACTGAGGGGAGGGGAGGAGAGGCAGGCTGGGGTTGGTGTGTCTGTCACACACAGTGTGGAGGAGAGGAAGAGAAGAGCTCATACCTTTATAATTTGTAGCTGAACACCTTGGTCTGTCTGAGGGCCTTGAAAGCAGCCACATATCGTCTCGATGATTCTATCGATCAACCTCTTACCAGGCGTGGTGTTGTCTGGTGCGTTTCCAGTGAGGTGGCCATAAGCAATGAGTTTCTGGAGAAAGAAAGGTCAGGTTAACCCTCAATGGTGCATGTATTGGACAATAATACAGACACATTCTGTAGACATATTTTGATCAGTGCCATTTGCCAAGATAAGACATACATGAAGCTGTTTGTGTTTGGGTGTGTATTTGTATTTGGGTGGGTATGCATGTGTGCACGTCCATGCGTGTAGTGTAACCTACCACTGACCTGTAAACAATCTAAAGATGTGATGACAATGCGAGGACATTTGGACTGGCAGGCTAACTCAAATGGCAGGAAGTACTTGTCTGCTTCAATGATGGTATCCTTGGACTTGACCGGTGGTAGGGTACTGGAATCAGCATTGCTGTCTCCAGGAGGGGGACTGGGGGGGGGGCACACAGTGGCAACTAAATGGTTAAAACATTAGGCCAAACAACATGTCTGAGGAACTCAACCACCTAACATTGGACATTTGTGCCTCAGTGAGCAATGGCAAACTGGTTACAGGGGTAGGGAGGAAAACAGGGGAGGGGTACCAGTGTCTGCTAGGTGGACAATGACACAAACACAAAAGCTGCATTCCCATTCTTTACCCTTCTCCAGAAGTGTGCACTTGAACACTCCCTACTGCCAATGCTTACATCAATCCAATGCTTTTAAATGCATGAGGGGAGATGTACGAGTGAACACGTTTTGGGAGAAAGGTAGAGAATCAGGATGTAGCCAATGTCAGTTACAGTAGCTGGGGGAGCCAGTCTACGGAGTCAATATTTATATCACACTTCTCGTTTCAGCTCCATACACCCTCCCTCTCATTTCCTCAAACATTAATTCGGCTGGCAACGAAGCAGATCAGCCAAAACTTTAATTGCATATTATTGCAGACTCGAGAGGCGTTCATCTCCCCAAAGCATATTTGTTTTTGTCAATAAATGTAAAAAAAAGTGTATTGTTTTTAACATTGAGTGAGAAGTGATGAAAGCTTTATAGACTGCTGTGCTACAGAGTGTGTGGGAGTGTCCCAAATGGCACCATTTTCCCTATGGGCCCTGGTCAAAAGTTGTGTACTATATAGGGGATAGAGTTTCATTTGGGAATCACATTGTGTCTGGTCAGTGTTCCAGCCTGGGGCCTGGTGACTTGGACATGTGAGAGCTCAGGTGTGACGGGGATGAAACCTCCACACAGAAGCCAACAGGAGATTGCGGGTCACTGAGCTGCACTGAACTTTGGGCCTGTCTGGCTTACCAACCAACAACATATTCAGAAAGGAAGATTGTTGTTCTCAGGAGCCAAGAGAAGGAGACACATCAAAACAACCCATTATTTACTACAGACATTTCAAACACACACACACTACATCTCATAGTAAACCCACCTCAGCTTCTCTGTTTCTTCTTTAATTTCCTCTGAAAACAGGAAGAGAGAAACAATTAACCAAATACCTTTGATATTGGCCCTGCATGGCCTGTATAATGCTGTACATCAACAGCCAATGTTATATGGCAGCAGTAGAGGGTTTCATTACATGAAGGCATGGGCACTTTGTCAAATTAGCCGATGTCCTCCACGACTATACATTCCTGCCCTTGACCTTCATAGAAGTTCCTGCCAAATTGAATACTCCATACAGATATTGATGTCCGCTGGCAATACAATTACAGTTGAGATGCTCTGTGAACAGGACAGAAAACTTCCAATACTGTAATATAATTTCTCTTCATAGGAGCTACTGTCCATTTTATGATTACTTCATGAGTCATGATGAGATCATCACCAATGGCCTCATTATCCGTGACATCACCACCCCTGGCCTCTACCAACCAGGGTTGTATTCATTAGTGCACACAGTAGTGAAACATTTTGCAAAAATTTAAAAAGAAAACAAGTATCTTGTTGGACAAATTCAGGTAGGTCCATCCCTGTTCTGGTTGGTTTTCTTGTGTTTGGTGTCTAGCGAATACTATCGAGACCTGTAGGATGGAGATCACTCTGGAGATCACTCAGGGCCAGATAAATAATAAGAGCAACACTGTGGGACCAGATACAGAGATAACCTCCCCTCCATCATCATCATCATTACTACAATGGAACGGGAGGCACTGACCACTCAACAGTGTACCAGACACAATCAATACAGAATGAATATTAACTAAATAACAAACCTAGTGTTTGGTGGAATTCAGAAGAAACAAATGCACCCCATGACTTGTCAAACCGAAAGGCAATCAGTAAACAATTTAAGAAAGTATTTTTTTAATCAATCTTTTTTCCACCAAAATATACACCACATTTTACCCTAAAAACCATTCACTCCAAGTTAAGAGGCAGCAGATCATCCAGACGTTTAATGCAGCTAATTAAACATTCGGGTATCGGTGGAGCAGGAGCCAGTGAAGGAGAGGTTAAGGGTCATGGTCATCATCCACCTGGTTTCATCTTGGATGGCAGTATTCTTCTAAGCAATGGCACATGTTAGGCTGGCTGCTTACATAGCTGACAGTGAAGTTGTGTGCATAAGATATGCAAGTCTATGTACTTGTCATACTGATTCATTAGTGAGAAAATAGTCTTTGGTTTTGACAAACTGGCTTTTCTGTTTTGGAATGACTTTCATAGCACAGCTGAAAGTTTACCCTGTGTATAGAAGTCCATATTATAAGATTAACTCATTTGGTAAGATACTGTCTAACAAACAACCTACACATTCTCTCCATTCCCCTTTATATTTCTTCCTTAAACAAAACACAAGAAACCATCTGGTACATCTAGTGTTGTATAAGTGTGTTCCAGATGTTTACCATGCTTAGAAGCAGGTGCAACCGTAGACATTTAATTATTAGAACCGGCCCCACCCATTGCAGACCCATGGAATTTAATAGATACGGCCGCTCTAGTAATTATGTTTCTAAGACCAAATATAAAGACGCAACATGTAAAGTGTTGGTCCCATATTTCATGAGCTGAAATAAAATATCCCCAACATTTTACATAAGCACAAAAAGCTTACTTCTCTAAAAAGTTGTGCGCAAATTTGTTTACATCCCTGTTAGTGAGCATTTCTCCTTTGACAAGATTTTAATGTAATTTATTGAACCTTGATTTAAGATAATCCATCCACCTGACAGGTGTGGCATATCAAGAAGCTGATTAAACAGCATGGTCATTACACAGGTGCATCTTGTGCTGGGGAAAATAAAAAGCCACTCTTAAATGTGCAGTTTTGTCACACAACACAATGCCATAGATGTCTCAAGTTGAGGGACCATGCAATTGGCATGCTGACTGCAGGAATGTTCACCAGAGCTGTTGCCAGAGAATTTAATATTCATTTATACACCATAAACTGCCTCCAAAGTCATTTTAGAGAATTTGGCAGTATGTCCAACCAGTCACACTACCGCAGTCCACGTGTAACCATGCCAGCCCAGGATCTGCACATTCGGCTTCTCACCTGAGACCAGCCACCCAGACAGCTGATGAAACTGTTGGTTTGCACAACTGAATAATTTATGCACAAACTGTCTGAAACCGTCTCAGGGAAGCTCATCTGCATGATCGTTGTCCTCAACAGGGTCTTGACCTGATTTGCAGTTCAGTGTGGTAACCGATTTTAATGGGCAAATGCATAGGTTCAAATGTACCGGGCAGATGACAGACAGTCTGTATGTCTTTTTTGAAGGTATTTGTGACAAACGGATGCATATCTGTATTCCCAGTCTTGTGAAATCCATAGATTAGGGCCAAATGAATTTATTTAAATTAACCGATTTCCTTGTATGAACTGTAACTCAGTAAAATCTTTGAAATTGTTGCATGATGCCTTTATATTTTTGTTCAGTGTATATGCAATTGCATTTTATTTATTGTTGTCAACGGCTGGCAAGCATAAACCTCCTGGCACGGGTTGTTTTTCAGCACTACCATAGACTTCAAGGAATTATGGATCAGAACTTTCTGTGGACAGTTCACTACTTGGGACATTTTTGGGATCATAGCCTATTTAGACTATTATGACTAGAGACCAAAAACACACACAAGTATAGTGCAATACTTTTGACCAGGGCCCATAGGGTTCTGGGTAAAAGTAGTGTACTTTATAGGGAATGTGGTGCCATTTGGGATACATAACTTATCTAGCTAGTGTTGTTATGCAAACTCTTGTCCCATTGCCACAGTCTGGCCCACAGTACCCTTCTTGAGCCACATCATTCACTGTAATGTTGTTGTCTGTCTCCACAGGGTGGGACCAAACTCTCAGTAAATAATTGCATCAATTGCTAATGTTAATCCTGAATTAAGATAATGTAATATAATATATTTTTACCATGTTTCCTCTCCCTAAAAAATTACAACAAAATCTATACAAATCTTCTGTGTGAATCTGCCAATGTAATCACTGTCAACATTATTAAAGCAATGATGGCAGCATACAAATAGGCTTGCGCTGATCAAAATGTAAATCTAATTATTTAGTATGGATTCGTAACTAAACACGCAGTCTTTGGAAGGCACAGGGTAATTACGGGATACTGGTGTGGTCACAATGGAGTGGACCACCCCTCTCACACCTGCGCCCTCTCCCAGGCTACACCCCAGACGACAACAAGCATACATATCCTAACAAACTAGATAACTGGTATTGATCACGCTTGATTTTGTTTTCGGCCCAGTATTTGAATCGAATCCCGATTCTGCAGCGATTTAAAAGCATTACTTGTTTTGAACGCAGCCCATATTGAGAACGTTACTACAATGAACGAATTGCAACGATGTATCCAAGCACTTCATGTATCGAACCGAGAGTCATTGGTGCAGTAGCACGATGTGTGTAGCCTATGACAAATTATGATGACACCCCAAACTTACACATTGCCACAATATAACTCACCTAGTGCCACCTCACAGGCTTTGCGCAACTGGGAATGGTGAGCTTTTTTCACCTCCTTATCGGCTAAAATCTTCTCCAGTGCTCGGTTTAAAAACATGTTTCTCGTTTTACTCTCATACATGATGTGATGGAACTGTATTCAAAGCTGCTGCCCCGTGGACAGAATAGTGTTGTTATAGTCTTATTTTTTTAGAGAGGGTAACATTGGAGCACTAAGAAGAAACATAAAAATATCCTTTATTCCAGAAAGGAAATCCCACCGATTTCTGTCAGCAACCTGTCAGCGCCATGTTGAAAGGAAGTAACGTCATTCCGTCACTTACGTCAGCAATGAAATCTTGTTTCTGCCGGTTGGTTGGGGGGGGGGGGGGGGGGGGGGGGGGGAGTTACTCCTATGCCATTGCTTTACATTGGGTCATTCCACATAGTTATATCACAGAGGGTTAGTTATAAAACATCTTTGTCTATATGCTGCTGACTGAGGCAAATCCCCCGACGCTGGATATACGGTTTTGGAAACATTTGGAACTTAACTTTCATATGAGCAATACATTTATAAACATTAAAACAGAGCTTCTGGATTGTAATTCAAATGGAGCCAGCAGTGGTCCATACCTTCAGTTGAGAACCCAAGAGGGGGACTGGCTGTAAGCCCCTTGGTACCCCTTGGGTTCTCAAGAGCTAGGGACATCAAAAACGTTTGCACCACTGTGGATCCCCAATGTCCAGTTTGATCAATGTTCCAACATTAAGCTTCACTGTATTATATCCAGAAAAACAACATATATTACACATTTACACACTGTCCAAAGAAAACTGCCTTGAAAACCCATACAGTTTAAATCATCTCCTATCAAATAAAATATAACTCCCATTAAATAGGAGCTTAAAGGAATAATTCACCCAAATGCAGTGCTTGACTTGGACTGAAATAGGTGCTTGTACTAGTTTCAGGTGCCGGTACTGTTTATATTTAGGTGCAGGAGCTCCACAATACTTATGATCTAATATTCTACAAGGGGAACGAACTCAAGCAGTGGAAAATTTGAGGTGCCGGTGAGCTCCTGCCCAAGTCAAGCACTGCCCAAATTACAAAATGCGTTCCCTTCTTTTGGCAGCAATTAGAGCTGTGGATCAGTTTGACTAGGATTCTACCAACTTTGCTTAACTCTTCAGGCAACATATAGTTTGATTGGTAGAATATATTTATGTTCAGATTTTTTGGTCAACATTTCAGTTGTTTGTAAAAGTTGAGAGAAAATAAGTTGTAGTTACTAAAATAGGCTGTATCATTTGATTTATAGAAGATATCTGTTCTGATTTCAATTTTGAATAGCATAAAAGTAGACTAAGACTTCTGGATGCCCTACGTTTCTGTATAATTTCTTGGAGAAGTTGTCAAAATGAACTGATTTGTGTCATAAGTTACATTGTTGGCCTCCCGAGTGGCACAGTGGTCTGCATCGCAGTGCTAAATGCGTCCCTACAGACCTGGGTTCGATCCCGTGTTGTATCGCAACCGGCATGATCGGGAGTCCCATAGGGAGGTGTACAATTGGCCCAGCGTTGTCCGGGTTAGTGGAGGGTTTGGCCCGAGGGGCTTAAATTTGCTCCTTGCGCTCTAGTGACTCCTTGTGGCGGGCCGGGTGCCTGCAGGCTAATCTTGGTCGTCAGTTTAACGGTGTTTCCTCCGACACATTGGTGCGGCTGGCGTCCGGGTTAAGCGGGTGAGTGTTAAGAAGCGGGGTTTGGCGGGTCATGTTTCGGAGGACGCATGACTCGACCTTCGCCTTCCGAGCCCATCGGAGAGTTGCAGCGATGAGACAAGATCGAAATTAGGGAGAAAAAGGAGGGTAAAAATAAGTTACTTTTACAGTGAATAGAATGTTAGAAGTTGAAGCTTTAGAATGTTGAATAAATCCCATTAAAGTGAATAGAGATGGACAAAGACACAAAAAGTAATAGTTTAAAAAGTATACGTTATCAAAAGGTTGTATACAACATCTCAATCCTGACCGGTCTGCACTTTAAGTGTGAATGATGCTTCTAGCTTAAACAGTATATCCTACCTATATACTGCACTACTTTTGAGGGTCCACGGGTCAAAAAGTAGTGCATTGTGTAGGGATTAGGTTACCATTTGGGACTCGTAGTGCATTGTGTAGGGATTAGGTTACCATTTGGGACTCATGACCAGCTTCAATCATGACAAAATGTTATCTTTATTACCTGCTCCAACAAGCTCTTCATTAACAACATCCCAGGCTTTTTGTTGCATCAGTCAAAAATCACATTTCAATACACAGGATTGGTTTTATTTTTCACATTTTTATTGACAGAGGTCAAGTATCCAAGGCATTTGTAAACAGTGTGTCCGCAAACAATTGACAATTTTCTTCCTATGATGATGTTGACCATATAATTGAGACATTAACTTGTCATTAAACACTAACTTGAACTGAAATAAATACAATACTGACAAAGAAGATACAAGTACAATCTACCTGAAATAGTCTATCGTAGCATCCAGGTCAAGTCCTCGTTTTATGCCACATACAATGACAGCACTACACAAGGAGGTAACAGAGCGCTTCTCGCTCCAGAGGAACAGTAGGTTTGAGGGTGAGTATCACAAGATTACTGGAATTCTGCAGCAAACATCCTGGTACTGTAGGTACAGGTTGAAAATGTCTATTGATGGCAGCAAGTAAACAAAAAGCCCTAGAGTTAAATTCTTCAGTCAGTCATATCATTTAGTGTCATTACTTGAAGTCAAGAGCATTTCAGAATTTCCAAATAAAAAAATGGCATAAAAGGTTAAATAAACACGGACGTATTAATCCATCTCAACTGTAATCAATGAGTAGGAAAAGGAGGCACTGAAAGATAACATAATGTAGCCTTTCACTAACATTGGATTCAATAACACTAAAGTTAGCATCCTTGATTCAAAATGTAGCTAGAAATATAATATATTTGCCCCTAAATGCGCACTACATACACTGCATTTCATGTGAAAGAATACATAATGTTTGACTAAGAATTGTGATTTCTATCCTTTAGTCTATTTTTCCAATGAGTACTGAAAATTATTACATCAATTAGCCTGTCTGTCACTACTATTGGCAGATACATGGTCATCTAGAATAACATTGCAATGTCAGTTTAATCATAAAAAAAAAAAATCACTTAATCATTCAGTTATAAAGAGCTATGGTCACTTTCCATATTAAATCGGCAACATCTTATATACTGAACAAAAATACAAAACGCAACATGTAAATGTGTCGGTCCCATGTTTCATGGGCTGAAATAAGATCACAGAAATGTTCCATATGCACAAAAAGCTTCTCTCTCAAATGTTGTGCACATATTTGTTTACATCCCTGATAGTGAGCATTTCTCCTTTAACAAAATAATCCATCCACCTTACAGATGTGGCATATCAAGAAGCTGATCAAACAGCATGATCAATCCACAGGTGCACCCTGTGCTGGGGACAACCGGCCTAACAAGTTAAAGGAGCGTGCAATTGACATGCTGACTGCAGGAATGTCCACCACAGCTGTTGCCAGAGAATTGGATGTTAATTTCTCTACCATAAGATGCCTCCAATGTCATTTTAGAGAATTTGGCAGTACCTCCGACCAGCCTCACAACCACAGACCACATGTAACCACGCCAGCCCAGGACGTCCACAATTTCTACACCTGCGGAATCGTGTGAAACCAGCCATCCGGGCAGCTGATGAAACAGAGTATGGGTCTGTAATAAAAGTCCTTTTGCAGGGAAAAACTCATTCTGACTGGCTGGGCCTGGCTCCCCAGTGGGTGGGCCTATTCCCTCCCAGGCGAACCCATGGCTGTGCCCCTGCCCAGTCATGTTAAATCCATAGATTAGGGCATAATGAATTTATTTAAGTTGACCAATTTCCTAATATGAACTGTAACTCAGTAAAATCGTTAATTGTTGCATGTTTTTATTTTTTACTTGAGTTTATTTAGTCAATATTTTCTTAACTCTATTTCTTGAATTGTATTGTTGGTTAAGGGCTCGTAAGTAAGTATGTGACTAAATCTGATTTACATTTGTTGCGTTTATATTTTAGTTCAGTATAATATCCCAAAGGCCACTCAAATCAGAGCTTTTAATACTATTAACTCTAACCCAACTGCCACATCATATCATGTAAGTGCTGTCCCAACTGCCCAAACTCAACATTGGTACATAGAAAAACACAATTTAACTTCCAACATTAAAGTGTTAGATTGAACTGAAAATGTTGATTATCCCACCAAATAATTGCCTACTTTGGAAAACACTAGTTTAATTTGTCTTTCTACAATATTGCTTACTACATCTGACCAGCAGGTGTCCTCAAACACCCTGCAAAACTAACAGCAATACGTACTTGAATATTGCATGTTACACCCACAAGCCACCTGAATGTTTCAACAATCTTGTTGCCCTCCAGCTCATGGGCCTTCTGTATCAAGTCTTAAAGTAGAAGTTGTGATCTAGAATCAGCCCCCCCCGACTTAGCACTGTTTAAACAATTAGTCTAACTTCGTTTGAGTTAGTAAGAAAGGGTTACACCAAAAGGCAAAACAACCTCAGAAGCCATGATTGATATCACCGACAGTGGTTCAGTAGCACATGCTGTATGGTAGACATACTGAGTAGTTGGACTTTATACTAAATCCCTAAAGAGTATTGTTTAAAAATGATAATGTGGCTCGGTTACACAGTATATGGGAGAAGTTGCGCTACTGGTATATGCATTAAATGTATACATCCATACCTTTTACTCATGCTTGGTGTGGTACAGAGACTGAACTAAACTGATAGCCTCAGACTCCTAGGCTTCGCTCAAAAGTGGGGTGAAGTCTGACAGGCCACTAAAATACTGACAATAACTTATGTGAAAGAGTGGTGTGTGGTTTAGCTGATCATGGGAAGCACAGCAGTCTCTTGGCACCAGCAGCAATGGTCTGGACTTCTCCACCAGAGCCAGCAGGGGGTCATTGTATGCATGCCAAATGGCACCCTATTCCCCATGTAGTGCACTACTTTTGACCAAAGGCATATGAGAACTTGTCAAATGTATTGCACTATATAGGTATTAGGGAACCATTTAGGATGCAAGCCAACTGTCTGAACTACAACTACGGCAAGGGAAGTATTTGTGGGCCTGTCTATGAGCTTGCCACAGAAGTACCAATTCCAAATGTTTCAATAATATCCTTTCCAAGTCAACCAGTCATCATTACACGCAGGTATGGGCCAATGCTGAATGACGTTTGCACATTGTATGGGAAGGGAAGGCAACACTCACTGTGTGCCTTTAGTACTGCTAGCCATTGTAAAATAGGGCAAAAAGACCTTGCATAGTACAGGATTTAGTTGTGCTAGCCGGCCAAGCTTCTTACCTCATCCTGCTGAGGTCTCAGAATTAACAATAAAACTGAGCAATGTAGGATATTATTCATGTCATTTTCACATAGCACCATCACATAATACCATCATTAAGATCACACTTGCAATTTTCTAAAGAAATGATATGCAGGGATAATACACATTCACTTCCATGATGAAAACAAAAAAGCAAACTATCATACTAGGCAGAAGGAAGAGGGGATAAGCTAAATCGAGGTACCCATCCCAGTGTCTTCCTGTATATGTGTTGACCAACCGCTGACTGTTTGAGTGACATCCAGTGCCTGTGTGTGTGAGTGTGTGTTTACACACTATAATACTATACAAGTGAGAACCAGAATGAGAAAAGGTACACATTGCAGACTGTGGCTAGCAGGGAGGGCTGTAGATGGTTGGAAACAACACCCAGCACTCAGATACGGGCAGACACCTGTTCTAGAGAGCGAGTGGGAGGGCGAGGGGCCGGCGGGGTTATTGCTTTCAGGCTCTTCAGGCTGTTTCCCGGGCAGCTCTGGCTGCTGAGGCCCCTGTTGAGGATGGGGATGATGGGAGGTTCGTTGCGTGGTATATTTACGGGACAGGAGCGGGTACGGGAGTGCCCCTTGTGACCCCCGGCGTGGCAGATGAGGTCGCTGACCGTGTCCATGGGCGAGAGGTGTTTCAGCCAGCGCTCCAGACGCTCTTCCTTGTACTTGATGGAGTACCAGGTGAGGAAGATGAAGATGAAGCCAATGAACTTGAGGCTGGCAGCCAGGCCGAAGTAGACGAAGCGGAAGGAAGTGACGTCGTACTCCCAGCAGGAGCCGTGGACACCACAGTCCTGCTGCCACAGCATACAGGTGGTGTCGATCACCGCCCCAAAGTAGATGGGAGTAGGGATATAGGCTGGGGAGAGAGGAGAGGAACAGTTAGAACACAGCAGAAGTAAGTTTGGTATAGGGATGTAGGGATGTAGGCTGAGGGGAAGGAAGAACATCTTTCAGAGCAAGAAGCCAAACACATATTCCCATTTCAAAAACCTAATATCTTCAGTCTAATTACAGTAAGTTTTCAACTTGATCTTGAGATATTTAATATCAGCAATTAGGGCTGTTAAGATTTTTTAAAATGTAGCTAGATGATCGCAGAGGTTTCTGTATTCATTTATTTTAGAAATAGTTCAAATTTGACCCTATTTAAAAGTGGTTCAATTTAGAACTCATTCCATTGAGCTGTAGGTGTAATATATTTAGATTATAGGGTTAGGAAACAAAATAAAAACTCAGCTTGGTCCGATATAAATTAAGGTAAAATATCATACAGCTCGGGCTCCAGAGTAGCGCAGCGATCTAAGGCACTGCATCACAGTGCTAGAGGCGTCACTACAGACCCTGGTTCGATCCTGGGCTGTATCATAACCGGCCGTGATTGGAAGTCCCATATTGTGGTGCACAATTGGCCCAGTGTTGTCTGGGTTAGGGGAGGGTTTGGCCAGGGTGGGCCATCATTGTAAATAATAATGTGTTATTTTCTTAACTAACTTTTCTAGTTAAATAAATAAAAGGTTAAAAAAAATAAACAAATATTAGATCTAGCCTTGGCTAGTTCTTATCCATGTCCAACATGAACTCGTCACAAGCTGCTACTAGAATAGAGTTGGGATAATTTGTTTTCATCTTTTGAAATGAGATCTACAACAAAAACTGTAGCTATATGGAATGGAAGTTATTTTCTGATTAAAATAATTGTGTTGAATGTAGAGGCATTAAGCCATGGCATTGTAAACATTCTTGTTTGGTTAGCATAACTAATGTTAACATAACAGGCTAGCTACGTCTGTGCAAATTATGTTTTTGCAGTTATCTTAAACACCTGGGAAAGTGTTTATGGTAAAACTAAGTTTTCCTTCTACTTTGTTGCTGAAAGCGGAGTGCAGAGTGGATGGTTTAAGCATCACAAGAGACACCACTCCAGTGTTTACCCTACATTCATTTAACAGCAGTGGCCCACCATTCCAAAGTGAAAGGTGTGAAAATGCAGAGAATATTTTTAAATTCCTTTTCCTCTTAGTAATATTCTGACAGGAAATGAGTCTTCCCAAATGACATTCCCCTTTAACTACTCCTCATGGACAGAGTCAGATCACACTTAACTAAAAAAAACAACCTCTCAGAATGGCACATGACTGTATTCAGTGTATTTCCCTGGTTAGACAAGCTGCATTCCTCACCAAGGGTCCTGAGGAGAACAAACTGCATCCCAAGTGCAAAGGGTCTCTCCTGCTCTTCTACTGACCTAGAGAGAAAAAAGGGATGAAACCGTGAAGAGTGCTCACAATACAACTACTACTTCACACAACTTCTTGTTTGTGTATTTTGTTTTGTACCGGGATGGGTCCATACATCAACCCTTACAAAATAGGTGTGTCTATACAGTGCATCCGGACAGTAATTAGACCCCTTGACCTTTTCCACATTTTGTTAAGTTACAGCCTTCTAAAATGGATGAAATAGTCCCCAGAGAATCTTGTTTCTCATGGTATGAAAGTCCTTTAGGTGCCTTTTGGCAAACTCCAAGCGGGCTGTCGTGCCTTTTACTGAGGAGTGGCTTCTGTCTGATTGGTGGAGGGCTTCAGAGATAGTTGTCCTTCTGGGAGGTTCTCCAATCTCCAAAAGAGGAACTCTGACAGAGTGACCATCGGGTTGTTGATCACCTCCATGAACAAGGCCCTTCTTCCTCGATTGCTCAGTATGGCCGGGCGGCCAGGTCTAGGAATAGTCTTGGTGGTTCCAAACTTCTTCCATTTAAGAATGATGGAGGCTACTCTGTTCTTGGGGACCTTCAATGCTGCAGACATTTTTTGTTAACCTTCCCCAGATCTGCACCTCGACATAATCCTGTCTCAGAGCGCTATGGACAATTCCTTTGACCTCATGGCTTGGTTTTTGCTCTGACATGCACCGTCAACTGTGGGAATTTATATAGACAGGTGTGCCTTTCCAAATCATGTCCAATCAATTGAATTTACCACAGGTGGACTTCAATCAAGTTGTAGAAACATCAAGGATGATCAATGGAAACAGGATGCACCTGAGCTCAATTTCAGAGGGTCTGAATACTTATGTAAATAAGTTCTGTTTTTGCTATATTTTTGCTTTGTCATTATGGGGTATTGTGTGTAGATTGATGAGGAACAAAATGTATTTAAATCAATTTTAGAATAAGGCTGTAACGTAACAAAATGTGGAAAAAGTGAATGGGTCTGAATACTATCCGAATGCACTGCAAGTGTGCTTTCTTTTGGTCTATACCTGAGAGTGACGATAATGGCGGAGGGCTGAGCGCAGGCGGTGATGAGTGTGACGATGAAGAGGAAGATGAGGAAGGGGATGAGTGTGCTGCAGGTGCGGTCACATTTCCCAGACAAGGCGTAGCCATTCTCATTCAGGTAGGTCTTGACGATGACCAGCTGCAGCTGGTTGCCCTGGCCGTTGGAGGAGGGGGTGATGACCTGTCTGCTCTGGACACACGCACAGTCTGCGTAGTTCCGGATCTGAGAAAGGGAGGGACACAAAGCATCACACTCAGCTCATCTTATTGTACTTTAGATGTGAATGTCTAGGGAGCAACTGTGCGTACCACTAGGAGAGTGTTATTCAAGTACTACCAATGTGGGCTGTACACTGTAAATAGATGCTTCACGAATGTTTGTTCTATGAACAGTTAGTGTGACGACCCTCCCACTCTGTCTGCTGTATTTCTCTTCACTCTTGTTTTCCTTATTAGGATGCTGGTGGGCGGAGCCGGGAGGGTCGTCAGCGACATGGGACACCTGTTTGTTTTGGCACCTTTCAACACCCCACATTATCACATTTATGCATGCAAAAATATTATATTTAGTTTACTTTATTAATAAATATATTTTGTTATTCCTCGTCTCCACGTTGTCTCCCTTTTGTTACGAACTTCGAGCCGGTTCGTGACAGTTAGCTATAACTAGGGCCTAACAGTGTAGTTTTTACTGGTTAAGTCACGGTGGCCAAGAATAACTCCTGGCCTTAGCTTTAATGCTCTCACACACACACACACACATATAACTCTGAATGTTGATCTGCCGACCGACCGCCGAGCTCACTGTGTTTTAGGGACCACCCGTTGTGGACATCTCACTGCCGACATTTTTCACACGATTCCACACGTAAAATCGGTGAGCACTTGGTTTGCAAACTACGTTCAGAGGTGCTAAGTACTCCTGGCCAGCAAACACTATTGATGTGTCTGAGCCCTTAGGGTTATCTTTAGGTTGCAAAGTTGTGTAACTTTCCCCAAATTCTCAGAAATTCTATTTGGAAAATTTCTGGAATAAGTAGGAAATCCAGGAAAACCTGTTACCATTAAGTTAACATTTTGCAATCCTACTGTTGTGACTCACTCCTTTGATGTCGTTGCCCACACTGCTACAGCCTGCCAGGCAGGGGTTAAAGTATGTGATGCCATCAGAACCACAGACCGGCGCATACTCATGGATCTTACAGCCACAGTTCACGTTACACCCTCCAGTCAGGTTACGATGGGTCATGGTCAGAGTAGGACTGAGGAGAGGGAGAGAGATATATTATTTATAGAGACAGAGTATAGGGAAGGAGAGGGAGATGAAGGGGGAGAGTATAGGAAGAGGGAGATAAAGCAAGAGGTGGTGAGAGAGAAAGGGAGAGGGATGAAGAGACCAAAATACCCTTAGAGGAAAATGTCCATCACAGCTTTATCCGAAGACTGATTAAACATAATATTAAGTCAGAATATCTTACCGTGCTGCTATTCAAATCGGCACATTTACACTGACATTTCCCAGAACAAGGGCACTTATACAATGGGGCAAAAAAGTATTTAGTCAGCCACCAATTGTGCAAGTTCTCCCACTTAAAAAGATGAGAGAGGCCTGTAATTTTCATCATAGGTACACTTCAACAATGACAGACAAAATGAGAAAAAAAATCCAGAAAATCACATTGTAGGATTTTTAATGAATTTATTTGCAAATTATGGTGGAAAATAAGTATTTGGTCACCTACAAACAAGCAAGATTTCTGGCTCTCACAGACCTGTAACTTCTTCTTTAAGAGGCTCCTCTGTCCTCCACTCGTTACCTGTATTAATGGCACATGTTTGAACTTGTTATCAGTATAAAAGACACCTGTCCACAACCTCAAACAGTCACACTCCAAACTCCACTATGGCCAAGACCAAAGAGCTGTCAAAGGACACCAGAAACAAAATTGTAGACCTGCACCAGGCTGGGAAGACTGAATCTGCAATAGGTAAGCAGCTTGGTTTGAAGAAATCAACTGTGGGAGCAATTATTAGGAAATGGAAGACATAAAAGACCACTGATAATCTCCCTCGATCTGGGGCTCCACGCAAGATCTCACCCCGTGGGGTGAAAATGATCACAAGAACGGTGAGCAAAAATCCCAGAACCACACGGGGGAGACCTAGTGAATGACCTGCAGAGAGCTGGGAACAAAGTAACAAAGCCTACCATCAGTAACACACTACGCCGCCAGGGACTCAAATCCTGCAGTGCCAGACGTGTCCCCCTGCTTAAGCCAGTACATGTCCAGGCCCGTCTGAAGTTTGCTAGAGAGCATTTGGATGATCCAGAAGAAGATTGGGAGAATATCATATGGTCAGATGAAACCAAAATATAACTTTTTGGTAAACTCAACTCGTCGTGTTTGGAGGACAAAGAATGCTGAGTTGCATCCAAAGAACACCATACCTACTGTGAAGCATAGGGGTGGAAACATCATGATTTGGGGCTTTGATTTGTTTTTCTGCAAAGGGACCAGGACGACTGATCCATGTAAAGGAAAGAATGAATGGGGCCATGTATCGTGAGATTTTGAGTGAAAACCTCCTTCCATCAGCAAGGGCATTGAAGATGAAACGTGGCTGGGTCTTTCAGCATGACAATGATCCCAAACACACCGCCCGGGCAACGAAGGAGTGGCTTCGTAAGAAGCATTTCAAGGTCCTGGAGTGGCCTAGCCAGTCTCCAGATCTCAACCCCATAGAAAATCTTTGGAGGGAGTTGAAAGTCCATGTTGCCCAGCAACAGCCCCAAAACATCACTGCTCTAGAGGAGATCTGCATGGAGGAATGGGCCAAAATACCAGCAACAGTGTGTGAAAACCTTGAAGACTTACAGAAAACGTTTGAACACTGTCATTGCCAACAAAGGGTATATAACAAAGTATTGAGATAAACTTTTGTTATTGACCAAATACTTATTTTCCACCATAATTTGCAAATAAATTCATAAAAAATCCTACAATGTGATTTTCTGGATTTTTTTCTCTCACTTTGTCTGTCATAATTGAAGTGTACTTATGATGAAAATTACAGGCCTCTCATCTTTTTAAGTGGGAGAACTTGCACAATTGGTGGCTGTCTAAATACTTTTTTGCCCCACTGTATCTGCAATTGTTGTATCAGGGAGGGATGAACAAATCAATTGGATCAGGAACAAATGGGTCCTAGTCAAAAGTAGTGCACTAAATGGGAATAGGGTGGCATTTGGGATACACCCGTGGTTGGACATGAGGAGACAAGTCCCCAGGACTGCAGAAAAGAGTTCCCTTCTAGATCGAGCCCCACCGATAAATCGGTTCACCGATATTAAAATCGTCTGATACTAGCCTTTCATTGAGATATTTGTGTCGATCTTTATTCAACAGATAAAGCGCCGGTATTATATGCATATAATAAACTAATCTGCGGTAATTTTTTAAAATGTTAACTGTTTGCCTGAAGAGGGCGCTCTACCAGCTGCTCATTGAACATCATTCAGCTCTAGGTCACAATGTGAGAGAGACTAGGCATGGTGGCTTGACGATGAGCAGCTTGCCACAGCCAGCGGATTTGAATAAGTAAATAATCTAAATGTATACGTCACCAAGCAAGCAGGCCTGTCCTCAGCACATTCTCACTTAGTTCATGTAAGCTAGCCAGAAAGGTAGTTGGCACATGTTGCAAGCTAGCAAGCTAAGCTAACACTGAACTGGTGCCAAAGTGAACACTCGTCCTTGATACAAAAAGAACACTGTAGTGGAAGTCCAGTAGCAGGAGAGGATGGAACTACATGAAACTGGGCCGACATTATGCTCATTTTCGCAATCAGTGAAACAAATCAATACATTTCTCAGTTCCCAAAACTAGAATCTGTTACGAACATAACGCTTTACCAAAATAAAAAAAATAAAAAATGGCATTCCCTAACGGAAAAATGCAAAGACACTCTACAACACGTCAATCGGGTCTCGTTAGCTCATGCTTGACTTTTCCCACATCCTTGCTTGTTCTGCCCTCTATGCCTAATTTTCTCCCACTAAACAATACAGATGAAGTACAGCATCTTGGGTTAGTAATACATATCTAAGCTGTTACTTTCTGGGCCCCATTATGTTATCTAGTGGGCTTATTTATTTAGTTTTTCCAGAAATATACAATCTGCAAACAGCAAGACAGTTGGCGCAGATCTAAGAAGCTAATGTTAGCTAGCTAAATTAGAATGTGTGACTAAAACCAGTGCGACAAGCATTTGGCTGCATAAACGTTTTCTGTCATCGGCACATGCAATTTGAAGTTGAAATCTAGCCAATATATTTTATATTGAATAACAGTGTAATGTATATGTGCTTTCTGTAAGACAAGCTTGTGCTTGTCATAACCACGGAGGTGTCATCAAGTGTTTGTTTACATGACCTTCGACTGTTGTAAACGCTGTAGTAAATCTACTCAAGACAAATGCTGACACCTAGTGGTACCTTTTTGAATGGCATGCTACTGCATTTCAAAGCTTATTTGTGAACGGTGTAGTTTCAGATTTACCTTGAGACAAAGTTTAATTCGTCAGTCAGATACCGCTTGTGGTAGTTTAGCACAAACACTTTTGCATACTTCTTATCCACTTCCATCGATATACACATTTTTACATGGTCCCCAAGAAGGTAAACTAAACAAGGGTTGTATTTATAGAGGATATATAGTTTCTTCATGTTAAACCACAAATAAAATGTTCTTAAATAAATCATCATAATTTAGAGTATCTTGTTAATCCTTTTGAGCACAATGTGTCAATTTGTCTGTCTTTTATTCCACCTCTAAAAAACGATATAAATCGGCAGATATCGGTAATCAGTGACTTTTGCCTTCCTAAAATCAGTACCGGACCCAAAAATCGCATATCGATCAGCCTCAAATTCTAGATAACATTTTCATGCATCAAAGTTGTTCAGTCTGGTGACAGCCACAGGGGCCTTCTGCCTTTATCATGACCTTCACCACAAATGCACGCACACTGCTGAGTGTACAAACAAACATTGCTTAAATTCTTTGATATTGTTTTTGAGGGTGGAATGTTTGCAGAGAAAGAATCAAAAGATTCAGAGAGGGATATTGAGTGAAGGAAAGAAAGGAGGGCGGTCTGCATCTTACCCAGTGGTGTATGGAATGTTGATGCCTCCCAGGTTGATGCTCTCACATCCCACTATGAACAGAGTAGAGAAGCAGAGCAGAGAGACCCCACTACAGATCATGGCCAGCTTGGCTGACTCTCTGGCTCCCAACTTCAGCTTCTTAATGATGTAGCCCCCCAGGACTATCCCCACCCCAGCACTGGGCACGATGATCACACCTGGGCCAGCACAAGAAAGATGGTCAATGGTGTTCTCTAGAACGGAAAGATTAGATCACGGCAATCTGTTTCACATTTACACGTATACAATTCTACAACAGAATTTACTTCGGCCTTCTGTTCACTTCCAAACACACCATCCAAAGTACACATGACAGAGTAGATACTCCTTTCTAGGGGAGTGGTGAGGGAGCTTTAAGACACCCCCTCAAATAAAGGGGGCATCTGGGACATGGTCAAGTAGTGAGTAGTGAGTGCGAGTCCCAGACTGAGGTGCTTGTGAGGAATGGGAAGGCTCGGACTTCTAATTGATCTATGTGGTGAAGCTAGAGGTCATTTAGATCCAACAGACCTGTATTCCAAGATATGCGCTTCAGGGTGCAAATCTAGTACAGGTGAACAGTTCAATTGAATACAGTTAGAGGGATGTTAGAGGGGCGCCTTTACCCGTGTAGATGCTAGGGGCGCCTTTACCCGTGTAGATGCTAGGGGCGCCTTGACCCGTGTAGATGCTAGGGGCGCCTTGACCCGTGTAGATGCTAGGGGCGCCTTGACCCGTGTAGATGCTAGGGGCGCCTTTACCCGTGTAGATGCTAGGGGCGCCTTTACCCGTGTAGATGCTAGGGGCGCCTTTACCCGTGTAGATGCTAGGGGCGCCTTTACCCGTGTAGATGCTAGGGGCGCCTTTACCCGTGTAGATGCTAGGGGCGCCTTTACCCGTGTAGATGCTAGGGGCGCCTTTACCCGTGTAGATGCTAGGGGCGCCTTTACCCGTGTAGATACTAGGGGCGCCTTTACCCGTGTAGATACTAGGGGCGCCTTTACCTGTGTAGATACTAGCGCTGGACGCTGGGATGCCGAATTGCGACTCTATGAACTTTGGTATGAAGGTGATGAAGGCGGTGACGATGGCGCTCTCTGCAGTGTAGGACAGGCTCACAAACAGGAAGGTGACATTACTCAGGATCCTCACTGCAGCCTTAGGCAGCTCTACACAATGACAGGAAGGGAGAGAAAGAGGGGGAGTGAGAAAGTTTGAAAGAGAGAGAAATAAAGAGAAAACACAGCACGTTAGCTAAATGAGCATCACAGACAGACTCAAAGGCTGAAGGTCCAATTATATTATGGAGTTATCCTAGGGCACATCTGCTCACCAGGAAGACAAAGGATTATGTAGAATGTAATTCACTTCCTATTCAGATTACGCATCACCTTAAAAGGAAGTACATTTCACCTGCCCAGATTAGTATGAAACACCATACAGTAGTAGCTTAATGAAGTGGACTTTATTAGAACATTAAAAAAAAAGTGGCAATGAGCTTTGATTATTGTGTAATAAAAATGTGTGTGACAGCAGTTCAGCTCTAGCTATATATATTATATAGCTGTATATAGCAGTCTGTGGCAGCAACAAACCATGCCGAGCGCTGATAGACTATCATCAGTAATAGTATGAGAGGCAAGAGTCATTAAGATAACCCTGCTTCTAATAATAGCCTCAGTGAGCGCCCCAAATTGCACCCTAGCCTAGCTATATATAGTGCACTTTATTTGACAAGGGCACATAGGGCTGTTCAATTCTGGTCCTGGATGGCTTAAACACTTTGTTTCTACCTGGTAGTTAATTGCACTCACCTGGTGTCCCACGTCTGAATTAGTCCCTGATTAGAAGGAGAGGATGAAAACAGTGTTTCAGACCAGGATGAACAGCCCTGACGCAGAGAATTGGGTGCCATTTGGAACGCATCTGCTTTCTGTATAGCATACCTTTGATGTCTTTCCCAAAGCCCATGGACGATGTAACCGTCTGGCTCTTGCTGTTGGTCTTCTCCTTGGTGATCTCATCATCACTGGACACGTTGTCCAGGCTAATCTTTTTCCTCTTCTTCTTCTTCTTGTTTCTGGGAGGCAGCTTTTTGGGGAAGGTGAACATGGGGAAGATGACCAGCAGCATAGCAACAGAACAGAGCAGGAATCCGCTCCACCTGAGAGAGCAGGGAGGGTTTAGCTTAGGCCCTATATTAGTTACAAAATTAAATGTATTTTCAGTGTAATGTACAGTATTTATTATGTATACAACTACTGTGTGTCTAAGATAATCTATCCTATTATCTGCACTGAGTTCAATAGCACATTCCCACAACATACAAACCCCATATTAAACACACCATGGAACACTACAATAGTAATATGCATTTCAAAGTCAGACACCATTTGACAAGCTAACATGTACATTTCTAATATATCCAATCGTATATATTATGGCAACCAAACATGGAAATGGCTAATATCTTTATTTAATCTCATAATTTAACATATTCAGTGAAAAGTCTGGAACATTACCAGTTGCCAATAAAGCGAGGGTCGCTCTGATCTATGTTGACCACAGTCTTGGGGTCTACGTAGAAGCCAATGAGAACTCCTCCTAGCAGGTACCCAGCAGCCGGACCCAGGGCTCCCATCACATACATGACAGCTGCAGAGGGAAACAGGCGTGAGGCATCAGGACAAATGGACATGTAAATGAATGGGTTAGAAGAGCATGGGTGCTAAGAGAATGGATCAACAGAACGGAGAATCAAGAGCATGGGTGCTAAGAGAATGGATCATCAAGAGCATGGGTGCGTCCAATGGCACCATAGTCCCGATATAGTTCACTCCTCTTGACCAGAGCCCTATGATCAAAGGTAGTGAACTATAAGGAATAGGGTGCAATTTGGGGCAGAAGCCTATGTTCTACCCCTGACTCAGTCATGTGAAGCATCTAGGGGTATTTTCACATATAGTCCTCTTTAAATAACTGATCTCGGTGAACTCTTGGGGGAGGACAAAAAAAAAAAGCAGCTAAATAACTCAGTTATCTTTGTATTCAAAACTGCCGTTGCCTTTGAAGACTCAACTCTTATTTTTGTGGACAGAGTCCTCTTTGTATTAAACATCTCTAAACATAGCAAGGAACCAAGATCTTTTTCCAACATGCAGGTTTTTACAAAGTGCAGGACAAGCCATTCAATCAGAATGTGTTATTGGACAGCTAGATATATCTACTTACATTTTGGAAGCCAATAAAATGAGACATGATTAATTGTAATCAGAATATACAGTTGTGGCCAAAGGTTTTTCACAAAGTCTGCTGCCTCAGTTTGTATGATGGCAATTTGCATATACTCCAGAATGTTATGAAGAGTGATCAGATGAATTGCAATTAATTGCAAAGTCCCTCTTTGCCATGCAAAGGAACTGAATCCCCCAAAAACATTTCCACTGCATTTCAGCCCTGCCACAAAAGGACCAGCTGACATGTCAGTGATTCTGTCATTAACACAGGTGAGTGTTGACGAGGACAAGGCTGGAGATCACTCTGTCATGCTGATTGAGTTAAAAAAACAGACAAAAGGAGGGTGATGCTTGGAATCATTGTTCTCTCTGTCAATCATGGTTACCTGCAAGGAAACACGTGCCGTCATCATTGCTTTGTACAAAAAGGGCTTCACAGGCAAGGATATTGCTGCCAGTAAGATTTCACCTAAAATCAACCATTTATCGGATCATCAAGAACTTCAAGGAGAGCGGTTCAATTGTTGTGAAGAAGGCTTTTCAGGGCGCCCAAGAAAGTCCAGCAAACGCCAGGACCGTCTCCTAAAGTTGATTCAGCTGTGGGATCGGGGCACCACCAGTACAGAGCTTGCTCAGGAATGGCAGCAGGCAGGTGAGTGCATCTGCACGCACAGTGAGGTGAAGACTTTTGGAAAATGGCCTGGTGTCAAGAAGGGCAGCAAAGAAGCCACTTCTCTCAGGAAAAACATCAGGGACAGACTGATATTCTGCAAAAGGTACAGGGATTGGGCTGCTGAGGACTGGGGTAAAGTCATTCTCTCTGATGAATCCCCTTTCTGATTGTTTGGGGCAACCGGAAAAAAGCTTGTCAGGAGAAGACAAGGTGAGCGCTACCATCAGTCCTGTGTCATGCCAACAGTAAAGCATCCTGAGACTATTCATGTGTGGGGTTGCTTCTCAGCCAAGGGAGTTTGGCTCACTCATAATTTTGCCTAAGAACACGGCCATGATTAAAGAATGTTACCAACATGTCCTCCGAGAGCAACTTCTCCCAACCATCCAAGAACAATTTAGTGACGAACAATGCCTTTACCAGCATGATGGAGCACCTTGCCATAAGGCAAAAGTGATAACTAAGTGGCTCGGGGAACAAAACATCAATATTTTGGGTCCATGGCCAGGAAACTCCTCAGACCTTAATTCCATTGAGAACTTGTGGTCAATCCTCAAGAGGTGGGTGGACAAACAAAGACCCACAAATTCTGACAAACTCCAAGCGTTGATTATGCAAGAATGGGCTGCCATCAGTCAGGATGTGAAGTTAATTGACAGCATGCCAGGGCGGATTGCAGAGGTCTTGAAAAAGGGTCAACACTGCAAATATTGACTCTTTGCATCAACTTCATGTAATTGTCAATAAAAGCCTTTAACACTTATGAAATGCTTGTAATTATACTTCAGTATTCCATAGTAAAATCTGACAAAAATATCTAAAGACACTGAAGCAGCAAACTTTGTGAAAATGTATATTTGTCATTCAACTTTTGGCCACGACTGTACTATTAACATGTACATTTGACTGGTAACAGAATAGCAATAGAATAACTGCAGAATAAATAATGCTGTAATTGAACATTGTACACCCTAGGTAGGCTACAGCACCTTTAAGAGCTACAATAGGGTACAAAATCTGTTGTGATTCTCACTAAATATTTCATCAATAAACAGCTTATGAAGCACAGCCTATAGATCACATATTTCAAACAAATAATCTGAACTAAAAACACACATTTTGGAATTTCTGTGCATCCTTGACAATCGCTAATCCATATCCAAATACAGCACATATTTTTTATTCCCGTGAACCACCACATCTTCGCTCTTTTGAGGGGTCATGGCAGGGGAAATTGTGTTGCAGTAGTCTAGTGTGTGCTGCAGGAATAATGACAAGCAAACCTGGGGAACCCATATTCTCTATGTAGTGCACTACTTTTGACCCTCTGGTCAAAAGTAGTCCACTATGTAGGGAATAGGGTGCCATTTGGGACATAACCCAGGCATTCTCTTACTGCATCCAGCAGTTCATGCTTTTGAGAACGGGCAGAACTTCGATCCACAGTGTAATTCAATAAGAGATTGGCTGCAAAATTGAGAGTTGAAAATAAAGAGAAAGGGAGGGCTAGAAAAGTCATGTTTGGGAAATATTTGGTGAAGTGGTAAAAGCAAATGATAGCAGTGCCGGTCGGTTATGTTATGTGATGATGGTTAGTCACTATTCAAGAGTCACAAGGTGACTTCAAATGTGGCACGTCAAGGCAACTGCAGTCTACTGTTCAGATGGGTTAAATGTAATAGTCAGTGTTCAGTTAGGCTAGGTCTATATCCTCTTACACAGCCTAATATAATATGAACTTCTGCAGGATTAAGCATGTCTTGCAGTAAAATTATACACCAAATGGACATTTTTACTTAGGAAAAGGAGATGAGAAATATGATTGAGAGAATGAATGTACGGTTAGGGACCGTCTGTAAAGATGCTATCTTTATCAGCGTCAAAAGGTGATAGTATGTCAACCATGCAATGTCAACCATGCAATCCAAGCCAAACTGAAATCTTATCATGAACATGTTGGGTCGTTTTCACTGCTTTTAAAATGTCCTTATAACCGGTCAATCCGATGTCATTTGGAAATTTTGCACGTTAGAGCTTTCCCATTTTTGGGGGGTTATTGCATTTTCTCCCCAGTCCCCAAATGCCTGCTGCAAGAGAGAAGCAGAGATGAAAGAGCATTTTACCAATGTCAACTAGATTTATTACATTATTCTGATGAGCATTAGTTTATTTAATCTTCTAGGGCAGTAATGACAGAAGCTGCATGTATCTAATTAGAGAAATAGCCTACCAAAATGTTGCAAATAAGCATAAAAATATATATTTTTAATTAGGGTTAAAAGAAATCCTGCAATCCCTGAAAAAATATTGCATGTCTTCACACCCCAGACTTAGCCCAATACTTGATGAAGCACCATTTGTATCCATTACGGCTATGAATAATTTTAAATGATATTCTACTAACTTTGCACAACTCTTAGGGCAATATTTATCCATTGTTTTTGCCAAAATTGCTGAAGCTCAGTGAATTTGTTTTACTGAGTTTCCAATCATTGATGGACAGCAATATTCAAACCCACACAAGAACACTCAACACCTTTTGGAAAATCCATTCTGCTGATAGCATTGAAAATAATGTAATTGTCCCGCTAAAAATACATCTCTCAGGGTTAACTTTTCAAAAGACTGAGGGGGTTTTCCTGCGTTTCATTGTGTTGTGTGGTATTGGATGTAGCCCAAGCTTGTAGGTTTTTACATTTAGGCCAAAAAGTTAATTTCTTTGCCATGTCTTGCAGTATTACTTAACAGCGTTGTTGCAGTGGATTTGGAATGGCTTTTACATATTTATTTTTTTAACACAGGCTTAAGTTCTTTTCACTTTGTCCTACAGGCGGGTAATTTGGAGTGGATGGATTTTTCTTCCATTTAAATCCTTGGGCAGGTTGCCTAAGTGGTTTTTCAGGATGCCTAAATCCAAACAGTGAAATAAAAAATAAAGTTGGGATTGAAAAACACAGAATATGTAGAAACCAAGGAAAATCCGCTTTAAAAGTGCAACATTATTTCTCAGCTGAATAGCAAACTGTGTAGAATTGCAGGATATAAGCTTAAAAACGGAAACATCTCTACACCGTCAAGATGGGGGCCTCTAAAATGTTCTCTAAAATGTTGCTGAGCCGACCGTGCAAATTGCCACTCCCACCACCCAAGCCACTTTGATCATTTATTTCACTTTGTAAATGTGGAGTAAATTATGTACATTGGTAGAAAAAAAAAATAATTTGAAGACTGTGCAAAGGGTGTGCAGACTTTCAATAGGTACTGTAGTTCTTCCAGTGCATTGGCCATCTTAGTCGCGTCCGGTTTCAGTGAGCTGCTTTGTTGAGGTCAAAATGAAAACATCTAAAAAAAGATTTCCTACTGTTTCCAACCAAAACAATGTGTTACAGAGCTATCAGCTAGAACCTATCAACAATTTAAAATCAAATTCAGTTTTCGTATCAATCCACAAACTCACCAAAAATGTTTTTGAATAAAAGATCAACATTATGAAAAGGTATGACCGTCTTTCTGAGAGAGGGACATGCTGCTGACTACTCAGCATGTGGATCGGACGGCCGGCACATACCGAAGGGAGAATGAACAGAACGCTAGGCTCCCTCTGCTGCAACCACACTATCCGCCCATTTCCATTGACCTGCTAGACTAGGGACAATGGAGATCACACATCACTGGCTGATTCACAGCACCCACCAGGCAGTCTGCAGCTGGGCTTGTGTGTGCGTGGAGCAATACAGTTCAACAGAGCGCAAGGCGATGGTAAGCGACCCCGTTCACCAACTGCTCTTCTGTCCGTCACCGAGACCAGGGGAGATTCAGAGACATGTACGGGTTTTGAACTGGTTGTACTGTACTGATTGTGTCTAATTTACTTTCAATGGGGAACAGACTGGTGAACTAGCTTGTCATTCAATCCATAATTACCATTTATGGGCTTTGTGCATTTCATATTTATGGAATTGCCTAATTACATATCCAAAACAGAAAACACTGCCATATTTTCCTATTAACCAAAATACAATTATGACAATTCAGAAGCTATTTTGAATACATTTTCTTGGTCCTAGAGTCATTAACTGTTCAGATTACATTGGGGGAAGTTACTGCTTTCAATACATGCACAACTAAATGTCGGTTAACTTCATCGTCAAGGCAACCTGCTGACATAGCACCGTCTTCTTACAATTTTCCAAACAACCTGCTATCTTTCCCACAGACAAGGCCAGCCCATCACACCAACTGATACAGAACTGCCTGTATGACCCACGTAAGGTTTTACATCACAGCCTGCCAGGAGGACTCTTGAACAAACCTCAAAAGTCAAAGCATAGGCCTACAGTGCCTTCAGAAAGTATTCACAACCCTTGATTTAATTGTAATTTTTTTGTCAACGATCTACACAAAACTGTTAGAGGTTATAGTTGTAAATTTAAAAAAAAACCTTTTTTTGAAGGTTTAAAAATCTATAGCAAGACTTGAAAATGGATATCTAGCAATGATCAAACACCAACTTGACAGCTAGAGCTAATAGATCTTGACTACATAAATATTCAGACCCTTGAGTCAATACATGTTAAAATCCCCCTTGGCAGAGATTTCAGCAGAGAGTCTTTCTGGGTAAGTCTCTTATGAGCTTTGCACACCTGGATTGCACATTATTCTTTAAATAATTATTCAAAGTCTGTCAAGTTGTTTGTTGATCATTGCCAGAGCCATTTATGTCTTGCCATAGATTTTTAAGCCGCTTTAAGTCAAAACTATAACTTAGCCACTCACATTCAATGTCATCTTGGTAAGCAACTCCAGTGTAGATTTGAGCTTGTGTTTTAGGTTATTGTCCTGCTGAAAGGTGAATTTGTCTCCCAGTATCTGTTGGAAAGCAGACAACCAGGTTGTTCTCTAGGATTTTGCCTGTGCTTAGCTCTATTCTGTTTCATCCTTAACTCCATAGTCCTTGCCGATGACAAGCATACCCGTAACATGATGCAGCCACCACCATGCTTGAAAATATGAAGAGTGGTACTCAGTGATGTGTTCTATTGGAAGTGCCCCAACCATAAAGCTTTGTATCCAGGACAAAGTTAATTTATTTTCCACAGTTTTTGCAGTTTTAGTGCCTTATTGCAAACAGGATGCACGTTTTGGAATATTTTTAAAATTCTGTACAGGTGTCCTTTTCACTGTCATTTAGGTCAGTATTGTGGAGTAACTACAATGTTTATCCATCCTCAGTTTCTCCTATCACAGCCATTAAAACTGTTTTAAAGTCACCATTGATTGGCTTCGTGGTGAAATCTCTGAGCGGTTTCCTTCATCTCCGGCAACAGAGTTAGGAAGGACGCCTGTATCTTTGTAGCGACTGGGTGTATTGATACACCATCCAAAGTATAATTAACTTCAGCATGCTCAAAGGGATATTCAATGTCTGTTTTTTAAATTACTTTATCAATAGGTTCCCTTTGCAAGGTCTTGGAAAACCTCGCTGGTCTTTGTGGTTGAATCTGTGTTTGAAATTCACTGCCCGACTGAGAGACCTTACAGATAATTGTATGTGTGGGTTACAGAGATGACGGAGTTATTCAGAAATCATGTTAAAAACACTTTTTGCACAGAGAGTGAGTTCATGCAACATATTACGTAACTTGTTAAGCACATTTTTACTCCTGAACTTATTTTCTCGCCCCCTGACCATCCACTCAAGAAAGAAATTGGCTCGAGCTTGTATCTAGTTGATGATCCCTGGTATAGGTCTACTGTTAGACATGCATGCTTCATACATAGTCACGTACCATGAACAAATGTCAGCCTAGGCCTACAAAGTGCAATTGAAAATCAAAATAGCTTTATGTACAGTGCCTAGTGAGGTCTATACATCCCTTGCAGTTGTCACATTTTGCTGCCCTAAAATGAATTAGTTAATGTAAAAAAAATAAACCAATAAATATTTGTTGTGTATGTCTTCACACCCCAGAGATAATACTTGGTGTAAGTGCCTTTGGCAGCCGTTACAGCCAAATCATTTTGAATAAGATTCTACCAACTCTGCACAACTCTTATGGCAACATACTGTTTATCCATTGTTTTGTCAATTTCTCAAGCTCAGTAAATTTGGTTGCCAATCATTGCTGGACAGCCATATTCAAATCAAACCTCATCTCTGATTTAAGCAGATTGAAGTCAGAACTGAGGTTGGACCACTCAGGAATACTCAACACATCTTGGAAAACCATTCTGGTGTGTCTTTAGCTAGATAACCAATGTTCTTTCACAGACTAAGAGAGTGCTGCATTTAAATATTGTGGTGGCAGCATTATGTTATGGGTATGCTTGTCACCGGCAGCTGGCGAGTTTGTCGGGACAACAACAAAAATATGAAAGGTTAGAAGTTATAAGACGACCTGCCTCAGTCATCTGAATACCTAACCCTGGAATAGAGTTTTTATTTTCAGCGGCACAAATATACAACATTTAATGCCAAAGGTACACCAGAATGGTTTTCCAATAGGTGTTGAGTGTTCCGGAGTGGTCAGTCTCAGTCCTGTGTTGAATTTGCTTGAAAATCATTCCCAACCACATGTACTGAGCTTGAGCAATTTTGCCAAACTTAGAACAATTTTAAGAAAGGGATTACATGTATAAAACATTAGGAACACATGCTCTTTCCATGTCAGACTGAACAGGTGAATCCATGTGGAAGCTTTGATTACTTATTGGATGTCACCTTGATCCCCTACACGAAACCCAAACCGGCATGCGCCATCGTGCATACATTTATTCTGTCCCCCCACACTAAACGTGATCACGACACTTAAGTTAAAACCTTTGGGATATTCGGGACCGCCAATGAAAGTGCAGGGCACCAAATTCAAAAACAACAAAAATATCATAATAAAAATTCCTCAAGCATATAAGTATTTTACTCCATTTTAAAGATAAAAATTATCATTAATCCAGCCACAGTGTCTGATTTCAAAAAGGCTTTACAGCAAAAGCACCACAAACGATTATGTTAGGTCAGCACCAAGTCACAGAAAAGAGCCATTTTTCCAGCCAAAGAGAGGTGTCACAAAAAGCAGAAATAGAGAAAACGAGTCACTAATCTTTGATGATCTTCATCAGATGACACTCATAGGACTTCATGTTACACAATACGTGTATGTTTTGTTTGATAAAGTGCATATTTCTATCCAAAGATCTCATTTTACATTGGCGTGTTATGTTCAGTAGTTCCAAAACATGAGGTGATTTTACAGAGACACATCAAATACTCATAATAAACATTGATAAAAGATACAACTATTATGCATGGAACTTTAGATAACTTCTCCTTAATGCAACCGCTGTGTCAGATTTCAAAAAATCTTTACGGAAAAAGCATACCATGCAATAATCTGAGTACGGCGCTCAGAGACCAAACAAGCCAAAAAAGATACCCGCCATATTGTGCAGTCAACAGAAGTCAGAAATAACAAATACACTTACATTTGATGATCTTCATCAGAATGCACTCCCAGGAATCCCAGTTCCACAATAAATGTTTGATTTGTTCGATAAAGTTAATAATTCATGTCCAAATACCTCCTTTTGTTAGGGCGTTTGGTAAACAAATCCAAACACGCGTGCAAGTCCAGCCGAAAGGTCAGCCGAAAAGTCCAAAAAGTTATTACAGATCGTAGAAACATGTCAAACGAAGTATAGAATCAATCTTTAGGATATTTTTATCATAAATCTTCAATAATATTCCAACCGGAGAATTCCTTTGTCTGTAGAATAGCAATGGAACGCAAGCTAACTTTCACATGACCACGTGTCACGAGCTCGTGGCAATCTGCCAGACACCTGGCTCATTCGGCTCCACCTCACGGTAAACATCAAACAAGGTTCTAAAGACTAGACATCTAGTGGAAGCCTTAGGAAGTGCAACATGACCAATATCCCACTGTATCTTCGATAAGTTTTCAACTCATAGCCTACAAACCTCAGATTTCCCACTTCCTGGTTAGATTTCTCTCAGGTTTCGCCTGCCATATGAGTTCTGTTATACTCAGACATCATTCAAACAGTTTTAGAAACTTCAGAGTGTTTTCTATCCGAATTTACTAATTATATGCATATTCTAGCTCATATGGCTGAGTAGCAGGCAGTTTACTCTGGGCACCCTATTCATCCAAGCTACTCAATACTGCCCCCCAGTCACCAAGAAGTTAAAATATCAAAACAAACTGAACAAATTACATTAATTTGGGGACAGGTTGAAGAGCATTTAACATTTATGGCAATTTAGCTAGTTAGCTTGCAGTTGCTAGCTAATTTGTCCTATTTAGCTAGCTTGCTGTTGCTAGCTAATTTGTTCTGGGATAAACATTGAGTTGTTATTTAGGTCCTCTACTCTGACAATCCACACACAAAACGGTCAACCAAATCATTTCTAGTCATCTCTCCTCCTTCCAGGCCTTTTCTTCTCGTCTTTATTGCAATTGGCAACTTTCATAAATTAGATGCATTACTGCCACTGACCTCGTTCTTGTTTCAGTCACGCACGTGGGTATAACCAATGAGGTGAGGGTACCTGCTTCTATAAACCAATGAGGATAGGAGAGGCAGGACTTGCAGAGCGATCTGCATCACAAATAGAACTTCTATTTTAGTCCTTGGCAACGCAGACACAATAATTGAATAATATAGATTTCTAAATTTATTCTGCAACGCTAGTGCAACGCGATCGGTGCAGTCAGCCTGTTATTGATATCACCGTCAATCAGTGTAGATAAAGGGGAGGAGGGGAGGAGACAGGTTACAAGATCTTTAAGCCTTAGTTGAGACAATTTAGACATGGATTGTTTGTGTACCATTGAGGGTGAATGGGCAAAACAAAATATTTAAGTGCCTTTGAACAGGGTCGTAGGTGCCAGGCCCACCGGTTTGAGTGCGTCAAGAACTGCAATGCTGCTGGGTTTCACACTCAACAGTTTCCCGTGTGTATCAAGAATGGTCCACCACCCAAAGGACATCTAGTCAATTTGACACAAATGTGGGAAGCTTGGAGCCAACATGGACCAGCATCCCTGTGGAATGCTTCGACACCTTGTAGTCTATGCCCCGATGAATTGAGGCTGTTCTGAGGGAAAATGTGAGTGCAACTCAATATTAGGAAGGTGTTCCTAATGTTTTGTAAACTCAGTGCATATAATTTCTCTTTCACTGTGAATTTGTGGAGCAGGTTGTTTAGATTGGTAGGGGGAAAAAATCCAACTTAATCCCTTTTTATAATAGCATTAATTTTAAGGCAGTAAAATGTTTTTAAAAACTGTGCATAGACTTTCACTAGTCACTGTATGTGAAATATGTTCTCTTACTGTATTAGGTCTACTTGAATTGCCATGCATCTATTGCCGGTTGCTGAGAGGCAATATCTTTTATTCGGTCTAATGATAACACAGACCTTATTTTTATTTTTTTCAGTATTCATCTCTCATGGAACACCCCCTCTTTTTGGGTCTGTTTCAACATGTGCCTCTTTAAATAACATAACACTCAGAATAAAATAATATTTTGTTTCAGGATGTCAGACCACCCGTTCTTGTTCTTATATTATTAGAAGTGCAATCGCAGAAAATGTTGCATTTTGTTGGTCAGACATGTCCACACTCCTCATAATAACCTTACCTATGTACTAACTCTAGTAGCAACAAAATCTCCTACACTGAGATACATAACAGATTATATACACACACACATACATACACACACACACACTGTGTATACAATCTCAGATTATAAGATACTGCAGGCACCCTCTTAATCTGGTAAAGAACGTTGGTCATCTAGCCTTTTTTGGACTAACTATAGGTCCATTCTCTCATTTCCAAAGTTCATAAATGGCTCTTCCTGGAAGTCCATGAACATATAATTTCTAAACCGTTGCTATATTACCCAACAGTCACATCCTGTCCTAACAGAGTAACTGTCTGTGGCTAACAGAGTAACTGTCTGTGGCTAACAGAGTAACTGTGTGTGGCTAACAGAGTAACTGTCTGTGGCTAACAGAGTAACTGTCTGTGGCTAACAGAGTAACTGTCTGTGGCTAACAGAGTAACTGTCTGTGGCTAACAGAGTAACTGTCTGTGGCTAACAGAGTAACTGTCTGTGGCTAACAGAGTAACTGTCTGTGGCTAACAGAGTAACTGTCTGTGGCTAACAGAGTAACTGTCTGTGGCTAACAGAGTAACTGTCTGTGGCTAACAGAGTAACTGTCTGTGGCTAACAGAGTAACTGTCTGTGGCTAACAGAGTAACTGTCTGTGGCTAACAGAGTAACTGTCTGTGGCTAACAGAGTAACTGTCTGTGGCTAACAGAGTAACTGTCTGTGGCTAACAGAGTAACTGTCTGTGGCTAACAGAGTAACTGTCTGTGGCTAACAGAGTAACTGTCTGTGGCTAACAGAGTAACTGTCTGTGGCTAACAGAGTAACTGTCTGTGGCTAACAGAGTAACTGTCTGTGGCTAACAGAGTAACTGTCTGTGGCTAACAGAGTAACTGTCTGTGGCTAACAGAGTAACTGTCTGTGGCTAACAGAGTAACTGTCTGTGGCTATACTGACCAGAGTTCTGTCAAGGACCATTAGTGTTGTCCACTCTAGGCTGTCTCAAATGACACCTTATTCCCTATGTAGTTCACTACTTTAGACCAGAGCCCTGATGGGTGTCATTTGATAGTGTGTTCCAGCCAGGCGGGTGGGTCCTGATGGGCCACCCCCTCACATCCTGGCCAATGCATAACCAGCCACCATACTGCTGGTTGGCACCAAAGGACAGACCGCATGATCAAAGCACCAAGTCCTTTGTGAACTGGCCGTCCACAAGAACATCATTAGAGACAGGGTTGAGGAGAAGAAAGGCGACTACGGGCTGTGTCCCAATTGGCACCCTATAAGGCTCTGGTCAAAATAGTGCAGTAATATACAGTGGGGCAAAAAACTATTTAGTCAGCCACCAATTGTGCAAGTTCTCCCACTTAAAAAGATGAGGCCTGTCATTTTCAGTCTCTAGGGTGGCATAGCAGTTCAGACGTCTTTTGTCCTCGTCTTGTCGTGTCCTGTATATATATATATTTACAACTTTTTCACATACATTTTATTTTTATTTTCCATCAACTCATCTTCAAAACACTCTCCTGCAACCCGCCTCACCAATGTATATTTATAAAAAAGTATTATTTACCTCAGATCTGTAATCCTCCAAGAAGCTAGCCAGAAACTCCAAGAAGCTAGCCTGAAACTAGCCAGAAGCTAATCCAGAAGCTAGTTCAGAAGCTAGTTAGCTCCTTTACTGGCAAATCGTTAAATAACATAACACTCAGAATAAAATAATATTTTGTTTCAGGATGTCAGACCACCCGTTCTTGTTCTTATATTATTAGAAGTGCAATCGCAGAAAATGTTGCATTTTGTTGGTCAGACATGTCCACACTCCTCATAATAACCTTACCTATGTACTAACTCTAGTAGCAACAAAATCTCCTACACTGAGATACATAACAGATTATATACACACACACATACATACACACACACACACTGTGTATACAATCTCAGATTATAGGATACTGCAGGCACCCTCTTAATCTGGTAAAGAACGTTGGTCATCTAGCCTTTTTTGGACTAACTATAGGTCCATTCTCTCATTTCCAAAGTTCATAAATGGCTCTTCCTGGAAGTCCATGAACATATAATTTCTAAACCGTTGCTATATTACCCAACAGTCACATCCTGTCCTAACAGAGTAACTGTCTGTGGCTAACAGAGTAACTGTCTGTGGCTAACAGAGTAACTGTCTGTGGCTAACAGAGTAACTGTCTGTGGCTAACAGAGTAACTGTCTGTGGCTAACAGAGTAACTGTCTGTGGCTAACAGAGTAACTGTCTGTGGCTAACAGAGTAACTGTCTGTGGCTAACAGAGTAACTGTCTGTGGCTAACAGAGTAACTGTCTGTGGCTAACAGAGTAACTGTCTGTGGCTAACAGAGTAACTGTCTGTGGCTAACAGAGTAACTGTCTGTGGCTAACAGAGTAACTGTCTGTGGCTAACAGAGTAACTGTCTGTGGCTAACAGAGTAACTGTCTGTGGCTAACAGAGTAACTGTCTGTGGCTAACAGAGTAACTGTCTGTGGCTAACAGAGTAACTGTCTGTGGCTATACTGACCAGAGTTCTGTCAAGGACCATTAGTGTTGTCCACTCTAGGCTGTCTCAAATGACACCTTATTCCCTATGTAGTTCACTACTTTAGACCAGAGCCCTGATGGGTGTCATTTGATAGTGTGTTCCAGCCAGGCGGGTGGGTCCTGATGGGCCACCCCCTCACATCCTGGCCAATGCATAACCAGCCACCATACTGCTGGTTGGCACCAAAGGACAGACCGCATGATCAAAGCACCAAGTCCTTTGTGAACTGGCCGTCCACAAGAACATCATTAGAGACAGGGTTGAGGAGAAGAAAGGCGACTACGGGCTGTGTCCCAATTGGCACCCTATAAGGCTCTGGTCAAAATAGTGCAGTAATATACAGTGGGGCAAAAAACTATTTAGTCAGCCACCAATTGTGCAAGTTCTCCCACTTAAAAAGATGAGGCCTGTCATTTTCAGTCTCTAGGGTGGCATAGCAGTTCAGACGTCTTTTGTCCTCGTCTTGTCGTGTCCTGTATATATATATATTTACAACTTTTTCACATACATTTTATTTTTATTTTCCATCAACTCATCTTCAAAACACTCTCCTGCAACCCGCCTCACCAATGTATATTTATAAAAAAGTATTATTTACCTCAGATCTGTAATCCTCCAAGAAGCTAGCCAGAAACTCCAAGAAGCTAGCCTGAAACTAGCCAGAAGCTAATCCAGAAGCTAGTTCAGAAGCTAGTTAGCTCCTTTACTGGCAAATCGTTAATATTCAGCTAACCACGGTTTGTGGTCATCAGCTATCCTTTAGCTCGAAAATCTATCGCCAGTTCTGTACGGCGCAACGCGGCTCGGAACGGAACATACCGGACCAATTTTTCTCTCCATGTCCCTGGACATTCATACCCGGATCTCACAGCTAGCTAGCTGCTATCCATGTGACCATCGGCCTTCGTCGATTCCGGAGCAAACATCAATTATTCCGGAGCTAGCAAGCTCCGTCAATCACTCCTGAGTTCCATCAATCACACCTGGGCTGCAGTCACCTATCCGGACCCGTTTTACTGCCTTCGCGGAGCCCCACCGGGCCTTCACAACTGGACTGCCGACGTTATCTACCCAAAGGAGTTATTCGGCCGGCTCCTCCGTCGCGACGTTACCTGAACGCCCATCTGCGGCCTGCTAACCGTTAGCTGTCTTACCGGCTGCTATCTGAATAGACAATCGGACAATTTTTTATTATTATTAATTTTTTTTTTAATTATTATTATTATTATCTTTTCTTCTTGGGCCTCTATAACTATATCTATTGTTTTTATTTTTGTTGTTGTTGTGTGATTTGGATTAATCCCCTCTACCACACGGAACCCCACTAATCTACTGACGGAACGTAAGGGGTGGCTAACAGACCTCCATCCTATGCTAGCTTGCTACCGATGCCCTGGCTAGCTGTCTAAATCACCAACCAACCTCTCCACTCACCGGACCCTTTTGATCACTCGACTAAGCATGCCTATCCTTAATGTCAATATGTCTTGTCCATTTCTGTTCTGGTTAGTGTTTATTGGCTTATTTCACTGTAGAGCCTCTAGTCCTGCTCACTATACCTTATCCAACCTATTAGTTCCACCACCCACACATGCAATGACATCTCCTGGTTTCAACGATGTTTCTAGAGACAATATCTCTCTCTTCATCACTCAATACCTAGGTTTACCTCCACTGTATTCACATCCTACCATACATTTGTCTGTACATTATACCTTGATGCTATTTTATCGCCCCCAGAAACCTCCTTTTACTCTATGTTCCAGACGTTCTAGACGACCAATTCTCATAGCTTTTAGCCGTACCCTTATTCTACTCCTCCTATGTTCCTCTGGCGATGTAGAGGTGAATCCAGGCCCTGCAGTGCCTAGCTCCACTCCTATTCCCCAGGCGCTCTCTTTTGACGACTTCTGTAACCGTAATAGCCTTGGTTTCATGCATGTTAACATTAGAAGCCTCCTCCCTAAGTTTGTTCTATTCACTGCTTTAGCACACTCTGCCAACCCGGATGTTCTAGCTGTGTCTGAATCCTGGCTTAGGAAGACCACCAAAAATTCTGAAGTTTTAATTCCAAACTACAACATTTTCAGACAAGATAGAACTGCCAAAGGGGGCGGTGTTGCAATTTACTGCAAAGATAGCCTGCAGAGTTCTGTCCTACTATCCAGGTCTGTACCCAAACAATTTGAACTTCTACTTTTAAAAATCCACCTCTCTAAAAACAAGTCTCTCACCGTTGCCGCCTGCTATAGACCACCCTCTGCCCTCAGCTGTGCTCTGGACACCATATGTGAACTGATTGCCCCCCATCTATCTTCAGAGTTCGTGCTGCTAGGCGACCTAAACTGGAACATGCTTAACACCCCAGCCATCCTACAATCTAAACTTGATGCCCTCAATCTCACACAAATAATCAATGAACCTACCAGGTACCTCCCCAAAACCTTAAACACGGGCACCCTCATAGATATCATCCTAACCAACTTCCCCTCTAAATACACCTCTGCTGTCTTCAACCAAGATCTCAGCGATCACTGCCTCATTGCCTGCATCCGTAATGGGTCAGCGGTCAAACGACCTCCACTCATCACTGTAAAACGCTCCCTGAAACACTTCTGCGAGCAGGCCTTTCTAATCGACCTGGCCGGGGTATCCTGGAAGGATATTGATCTCATCCCGTCAGTAGAGGATGCCTGGATATTTTTTAAAAATGCCTTCCTAACCATCTTAAATAAACATGCCCCATTCAAGAAATTTAGAACCAGGAACAGATATAGCCCTTGGTTCTCCCCAGACCTGACTGCCCTTAACCAACACAAAAACATCCTATGGCGTTCTGCACTAGCATCGAACAGCCCCCGTGATATGCAGCTGTTCAGGGAAGCTAGAAATCATTATACACAGGCAGTTAGAAAAGCCAAGGCTAGCTTTTTCAAGCAGAAATTTGCTTCCTGCAACACCAACTCAAAAAAGTTCTGGGACACTGTAAAGTCCATGGAGAATAAGAACACCTCCTCCCAGCTGCCCACTGCATTGAAGATAGGAAACACTGTCACCACTGATAAATCCACCATAATTGAGAATTTCAATAAGCATTTTTCTACGGCTGGCCATGCTTTCCACCTGGCTACTCCTACCCCGGACAACAGCACTGCACCCCCAACAGCAACTCGCCCAAGCCTTCCCCATTTCTCCTTCTCCCAAATCCATTCAGCTGATGTTCTGAAAGAGCTGCAAAATCTGGACCCCTACAAATCAGCCGGGCTAGACAATCTGGACCCTTTCTTTCTAAAATTATCTGCCGAAATTGTTGCCACCCCTATTACTAGCCTGTTCAACCTCTCTTTCGTGTCGTCTGAGATTCCCAAAGATTGGAAAGCAGCTGCGGTCATCCCCCTCTTCAAAGGGGGGGACACTCTTGACCCAAACTGCTACAGACCTATATCTATCCTACCGTGCCTTTCTAAGGTCTTCGAAAGCCAAGTCAACAAACAGATTACCGACCATTTCGAATCTCACCATACCTTCTCTGCTATGCAATCTGGTTTCAGAGCTGGTCATGGCTGCACCTCAGCCACGCTCAAGGTCCTAAACGATATCTTAACCGCCATCGATAAGAAACATTACTGTGCAGCCGTATTCATTGATCTGGCCAAGGCTTTCGACTCTGTCAATCACCATATCCTCATCGGCAGACTCGACAGCCTTGGTTTCTCAAATGATTGCCTCGCCTGGTTCACCAACTACTTCTCTGATAGAGTTCAGTGTGTCAAATCGGAGGGTCTGCTGTCCGGACCTCTGGCAGTCTCTATGGGGGTGCCACAGGGTTCAATTCTTGGACCGACTCTCTTCTCTGTATACATCAATGAGGTCGCTCTTGCTGCTGGTGAGTCCCTGATCCACCTCTACGCAGACGACACCATTCTGTATACTTCCGGCCCTTCTTTGGACACTGTGTTAACAACCCTCCAGGCAAGCTTCAATGCCATACAACTCTCCTTCCGTGGCCTCCAATTGCTCTTAAATACAAGTAAAACTAAATGCATGCTCTTCAACCGATCGCTACCTGCACCTACCCGCCTGTCCAACATCACTACTCTGGACGGCTCTGACTTAGAATACGTGGACAACTACAAATACTTAGGTGTCTGGTTAGACTGTAAACTCTCCTTCCAGACCCATATCAAACATCTCCAATCCAAAGTTAAATCTAGAATTGGCTTCCTATTTCGCAACAAAGCATCCTTCACTCATGCTGCCAAACATACCCTTGTAAAACTGACCATCCTACCAATCCTCGACTTTGGCGATGTCATTTACAAAATAGCCTCCAATACCCTACCCAACAAATTGGATGCAGTCTATCACAGTGCAATCCGTTTTATCACCAAAGCCCCATATACTACCCACCATTGCGACCTGTACGCTCTCGTTGGCTGGCCCTCGCTTCATACTCGTCGCCAAACCCACTGGCTCCATGTCATCTACAAGACCCTGCTAGGTAAAGTCCCCCCTTATCTCAGCTCGCTGGTCACCATAGCATCTCCCACCTGTAGCACACGCTCCAGCAGGTATCTCTCTCTAGTCACCCCCAAAACCAATTCTTTCTTTGGCCGCCTCTCCTTCCAGTTCTCTGCTGCCAATGACTGGAACGAACTACAAAAATCTCTGAAACTGGAAACACTTATCTCCCTCACTAGCTTTAAGCACCAACTGTCAGAGCAGCTCACAGATTACTGCACCTGTACATAGCCCACCTATAATTTAGCCCAAACAACTACCTCTTTCCCAACTGTATTTAATTTTAATTAATTTATTTATTTTGCTCCTTTGCACCCCATTATCTTTTTATTTCTACCTTGCACATTCGTCCATTGCAAAACTACCATTCCAGTATTTTACTTGCTATATTGTATTTACTTTGCCATCATGGCCTTTTTTGCCTTTACCTCCCTTCTCACCTCATTTGCTCACATTGTATATAGACTTGTTTATACTGCATTATTGACTGTATGTTTGTTTTTACTCCATGTGTAACTCTGTGTCGTTTTATCTGTCGAACTGCTTTGCTTTATCTTGGCCAGGTCGCAATTGTAAATGAGAACTTGTTCTCAACTTGCCTACCTGGTTAAATAAAGGTAAAATAAATAAAATAAATACATTTTCATCATAGGTACACTTCAACTATGACAGACAAAATAAGAAAAAATCCAGAAAATCACATTGTAGGATTTTTTATGAATTTATTTGCAAATTATGGTGGAAAATAAGTATTTGGTCACCTACAAACAAGCAAGATTTCTGGCTCTCACAGACCTGTAACTTCTTCTTTAAGAGGCTCCTCTGTCCTCCACTCGTTACCTGTATTAATGGCACCTGTTTGAACTTGTTATCAGTATAAAAGACACCTGTCCAGAACCTCAAACAGCCACACTCCAAACTCCACTATGGCCAAGACCAAAGAGCTGTCAAAGGACACCAGAAACAAAATTGTAGACCTGCACCAGGCTGGGAAGACTGAATCTGCAATAGGTAAGCAGCTTGGTTTGAAGAAATCAACTGTGGGAGCAATTATTAGGAAATGGAAGACATACAAGAACACTGATAATCTCCCTCGATCTGGGGCTCCACGCAAGATCTCACACCGTGGGATCAAAATGATCACAAGAACGGTGAGCAAAAATCGCAGAACCACATGGGGGGACCTAGTGAATGACCTGCAGAGAGCTGGGACCAAAGTAACAAAGCCTACCATCAGCAAGGGCATTGAAGATGAAATGTGGCTGGGTCTTTTAGCATGACAATGATCCCAAACACACCGCCCGGACAACGAAGGAGTGGCTTCGTAAGAAGCATTTCAAGGTCCTGGAGTGGCCTAGCCAGTCTCCAGATCTCAACCCCATAGAAAATCTTTGGAGGGAGTTGAAAGTCCGTGTTGCCCAGCAACAGCCCCAAAACATCACTGCTCTAGAGGAGATCTGCATGGAGGAATGGGCCAAAATACCAGCAACAGTGTGTGAAAACTTACAGAAAACATTTGACCTCTGTCATTGCCAACAAAGGGTATATAAAAGTATTGAGAAACTTTTGTTATTGACCAAATACTTATTTTCCACCATAATTTGCAAATAAATTCATTAAAAATCCTACAAATGTCATTTTCAGGATTTTTTTTCTCTCATTTTGTCTGCCGTAGTTGAAGTGTACCTATGATGAAAATTACAGGCCTCTCTCATCTTTAAGTGGGAGAACTTGCACAATTGGTGGCTGACTAAATACTTTTTGCCCCACTGTGTGTGTGTGTGTATATATATATAAACAAAACAAAAATAGGGTGCCATTTGGGACACATCCTAGGAGCTAATCCCTTTGTGTAGGTTTTTTTCTGAGTGTAATGGAGGCAGGCACCAGGCCACCACAGAATACAAGCCTGTTTCACAACTAGTCTTTTCTTTCAGTGTTAAGGTCTTAATGAGTTCCCATTGTTTCAGAGCACTGGAAGGAGAAGATCTAGGACGACAGTTGAAAGGGACAAGGATTGATTGAATAACCGAAGTCAAAGTAGCCAGGACTCCCGAGTGGCGCAGTGGTCTAAGGCACTGCAGCGAAGTTGCTAGCTGTGCCACTAGAGATCCTGGTTCGAATTTCGTAATAGACATGTGTATTGTAAGGCCTTGTGTATAGGCAGATTCAGGTGGAAAGCCAGCTAGAATGGCTAATGCTACTTTGTGATGTTGCGCCCAGCATTCAGCAGAGGTAAACAGGCTGCTGCAACCTGATTGGCTGAACGCAGTGTGCAACAGCCGGAAAATGTGGTTATATTAAAGACGGTACGCATATTTTTTCTGTTTTCTTCCGGCAGCACGCCACGAAAGCTAGTTAAGGAGGAAACCCATACCTTTGTAGCCTTCGTGTTGGATGTTATGTACGAACCAGTCATCGGAGACAAGTGTATTACCAGCTGAGCACATTAAGCCTAGACGATACTGGAGATCTAGTGCCCACTAGCGGCTGCCTAGACTAATTCTGGAGCCCTATTTTAACATTAAAATATAACAATAGCATAATTGTCTACCCAAAATGCATGACAATCACTGGATTAGGTTGCACATTCATATTTTGCATCACAACATGAAAAGATGATTAAACAACTTATTTCTTCAACACCCTCTCAGTAATCTCTGGCCTCAACATTAACGCTTGTAGGCCTGCAAGAAGAAAATAAAACAATTGTTGGACAAGTAGATTTAAGTTGTCAAAATGGACAAGTAAATAAACAAGTTCATGCAATAATCACAATATCAAAGAATCAGGGTATTCCGATCAGAATTGGATCAACGCGTCCTCCAGATGCGATGTGTTGGCCACTGTCCTTCCAATCACTGCAGAGGCCATCGGAGCATAATTATAGTTCTGCATTGGCAGGCATGAGTAGTCTTTCAACCATGCAGTCGTGAGACGCGTTTGAGTTCAAAGCGAGCCTAGTGTGTGCGCACATTTGT